>NW_026946742.1:0-299462 GCF_028885655.2 Pongo abelii
TTCCACACCTGTCACCTGTATCAGGAGGCTCATGTCTCACCCTGTCTTCTTGCCAGCCTCGAGGACGGGTGGGCCTCACCGTGCTACACACAGGGAGGACACTGGACCTGTTCTCCGCGGTCATGGCCTTCAGAGGAAGAGGCAGTTCAGTGAGTGTAGGCAAAGAAAGAGAGATCAGACTGTTCTGTGTGTCTATGTAGAAAGGAAAGACATAAGAGACTTCATTTTGAAAAAGACCTGTATTTTCAACAATTGCTTTCCTGAGATGTTTTTAATGTGTAGCTTTGCCCCAGCCACATGACCCAACCTGAAGCTCGCAAAAACATGTGTTGTATGAAATCAAGGTTTAAGGGATCTAGGGCTGTGCAGGACGTGCCTTGTTAACAAGATGTTTCCATGAAGTATACTTGGTAGAAATCATCGCCATTCTCTAGTCTCAATAAACCAGGGCACAATACACTGTGGAAAGCCGCAGGGACCTCTGCCCTTGAAAGCGGCGTGTTGTCCAAGGATTCTCCCCATGTGATAGTCTGAAATGTGGCCTCGTGGGATGAGAAAGACCTGACCGTCCCCGAGGCCCTACACCAGTAAAGGGTCTGTGCTGGGGTGGATTAGTCAAAGAGGAAAGCCTCTTGCAGTTGAGAGAGAGGAAGGCCACTGTCTCCTGCCTGCCCCTGGGAACTGAATGTCTCGGTATAAAACCCGATCATACATTTGTTCAATTCTGAGATGGGGGAAAAACCGCCCTATGGTGGGAGGCGAGACACGTTTGCAGCAATGCTGCCTTGTTATTCTTTACTCCACTGAGATGTTTGGGTGGAGAGAAACATAAATCTGGCTTACGTGCATCTCCAGTCACGGTAGCTTCCCTGGAACTTCCTTATGACATAGATTCTGTTGCTCACCTGTTCGTTGCTGACCTTCTCCTTCTTATCACCCTGCCCTCCTACTACATTTTTTTGCTAAAATAATAAAACTAATAATCAATAAAAACTGAGGGAACTCAGAGGCCGGTGCCTCTGCAGATCCTTGTATGCTGACGCAGCTCCTGAGCTCACTGTTGTTTCTCTCTACTTTGTCCCTGTGTCTTATTTCTTTCCTCAGTCTCATCCCACCCGACTAGAAATACCCACAGGTGTGGAGGGGCAGGCCACCCCTTCAAGTGAGTGCTGAGGGACGGTCCGGAGCCTTGGTTTCCTTCCTCCTCCTCAGCACAAACAGGAGAGTGCGGTGGGCAGATGGGGAGAGACCAATATGCAAACTGTGCGCTCAGCAGACTGTGGAGTTTCTGTTCTTGGTTGTGATGGGGGTCTCAGACATCTTATTCAAAATTTTGCTTTCCTCCCCCACTGGTTGTCCTTTTCATAGACATCTCACCCATGATAGCAGGGAATCAGTCCCTCTAAACTATTCCCTAAGAACGACAAAAAGATTATGAAGGTGATGATGAGGACAAAGAGGATGACGACAGACACCATGGCATCATGAACCGTTATTGAGGGCTTCCTGAAGGCCAGGCTCTGAGCTCTATGCTCTATGCAGT
Organism: Pongo abelii; assembly: GCF_028885655.2. Lineage (NCBI taxonomy): Eukaryota > Metazoa > Chordata > Mammalia > Primates > Hominidae > Pongo > Pongo abelii. The sequence goes on from NW_026946742.1 coordinate 1,544, forward strand.
TTGTTTCATCTCATCTGCGTAGTCTCCACTTTAGTAGTGCACATTTCATGATGATTTTACAGACTAGAAAAGGATCAACGCCTTTTCATAGAACTCGTACTAGATCATGAAGTCAAAAGGGCGAGTCCAATTTGAACCGGGCAGTCTAAGTCCAGACACAGGCATTTGACCAGTCCTCTCCCTGCAACCAACCTGCCCTCTCAAATCCTTGTCACTCAGGTGGGTGCCCCTGCTCTGTGCCCTTCCCTTTGGGGGCTCCTTGTAAGACCACAGCTAGACCAGTGGGTGCCACAATCACTGTGTCCAAGTATAGAAAGGGCAGCTGAGATCACATCAAGGATTCAGAAAGAATGGGCACAGGATCATTCGGGATGCATCTCTCCTTTCCCCTGTTCCTGGCTTTCCTTACAGCTCTCGACTTCCTCAAAGGAGTCATCAATTCGGAGTTTGGCTTCCATTCCTGTTGAGGAAGCTGGAAAGCGTTCAAAATGCTCCTCAGTGTGCCTGTGGTTAAGAACTCTGAGCTCTGCTGAAAACTTTTGGAAGCAGGGTGCGGTGGCTCACGCCTGTAATCCCAGCCCTTTGGGAGGCTGAGGCAGGTGAATCACAAGGTCAGGGGTTCAAGACCAGCCTGGCCAACATGGTGAAACCCCGTCTCTATTCAAAATAGAAAAAAATTAGCCGGGTGTAGTGGCGGGCGCCTGTCATCTCAGCTACTCGGCAGGTTGAGACAGGAGAATAGCTTGAACCCGGGATGCAGAGGTTGCAGTGAGCCGAGATCACGCCACCGCACTCCAGCCTGGGCAACAGAATGAGACTCTGTCTCAAAACAACAAAACAAAACCAAAAACCCAAAAAACCCACAATTTTTGGGAGTTAGAAGACCAGGAAGTATAGTACCCGGGACTTAGAGTCTGGCCATGAATTTTGAATACCGCCCTTTCTACTTCTCTGTGTGGCAAGGGTGAGATGTCCGTCCTCTGAGACTCAGCACTCTCATCTGACTTGATTTCAGTTGATCCAATGGAAGTGAGGCGATGATTAAGCCGATCGTGGGTGCCCGCTGCGTGATCTCTGGCCACGGATGCATAAAGTAAAGGCAAAGTGGATTTTAGATACATTCCTTAAGATTTTCAGCTTCAACTCCACACATTCAACGTAAATATCCCCTGACCTGAAGTTCTGGTTTCCCTGCATTCCAGACAGGACATTTTGTTTCCGTCCTTCTCTCAGTAAGTACTGAGTACTGTGAGAGAACAAGTGAGTCTCTTTGGTTTCTGATTCCCACAGGCCGATATCTTGCTTGGCACATAGGAGGCAGCAAAAGCAAACATCTATGTTGATGATTGAACTGACACTTCCTTGCTTCACCAAAATTGGCCTGTCATCGGTGACTTTGACTTACTTCTTTTTTGTTTTTTGTTTTTGAGACGGAGTTTTGCTCTCGTTGCCCAGGCTGGCGGGCAGGGGTGTGATCTCGGCTCACTGTAGTCTCTGCCTCCCAGGTTCAAGCCATTCTCCTGCCTCAGCCTCCCGAGTAGCTGGGACTACAGGCGCGTGCCGCCATACCGGGAGAAGTTTTTGTACTTTTAGCAGAGGCGGGGTTTCACCATGTTGGCCAGGATGGTCTTGATCTCCTGACCCCGTGATCCGCCCTCCTCGGCCTCCCAAAGTGCTGGGATTACAGGCGTGAGCCACCGCATCCAGCCAAACTTTCTGATGAATACTCTAAGTCCACCTAAGCTAAGGACAGGAGTTAAGGGCATGAATTTTAAAACAAGACCCACCGATTTGAGGAAGCAATTACTCTTGAAGGAGAAAAGTCAGAAAACACAATGATGAAATCACTAGGACCTAACTGGCCTGTGGAACTATTTCCTGCTTATGAACTCTCAACTATCATTTCATTTCCAGATGGCATGGTCTCAGCTGTTATACAGTGTTTACGAATGGTCTACATCAAGGAATTTATATCAATCTAGAAGAATAAACAAAATATTTGAGTTCTCAATTTCCTTTAGTGGGATAACCTTTTCCTTAAAGTGAAGACAATGGTTTTATTACATCTCTTTCTTCGGAAAACATAGGCTGTATTTTCTAGCAATAACGAATTTGTTATATACGATGATCTGGTTCCTGGAATGTTCTTGAAGCTAGTGTCTCTAAGGCAGGTGTGTACAACAAGACGTGAATAACACAGCAATCGATGTTGAAAGCATTATATGGCAATTGAGTTTGTCAGAACTACCAAATGTTGCTGAGTGTGGATTGCTCTGAAATCTGCAAACATTACTTCTGAATTCCTTGTATCCAAAATGCAGACGCAATGCCGGCTGTTGGTTTACTTGTTTCCGATTTTTCAACCCTCTTTTCTAGGCAAAAGATGTCCAAACGATACAGACCCACAGAATCTAACAGATGTCTCTATATTCCTCCTCCTCGAACTCTCAGACGATCCAGAACTGCAGCCGGTCGTCGCTGGGCTGTTCCTGTCCATGTGCCTGGTCATGGTGCTGGGGAACCGGCTCATCATCCTGGCCGTCAGCCCTGACTCCCACCTCCACACCCCCATGTACTTCTTCCTCTCCAACCTGTCCTTGCCTGACATCGGTTTCACCTCCACCACGGTCCCCAAGATGATTGTGGACATCCAATCTCACAGCAGAGTCATCTCCTATGCAGGCTGCCTGACTCAGATGTGTCTCCTGGCCATTTTTGGAGGCATGGAAGAGACATGCTCCTGAGTGTGATGGCCTATGAGCGGTTTGTAGCCCTCTGTCACCCTCTATATTGTTCAGCCATCTTGAACCCGTGTTTCTGTGGCTTCCTAGATTTGTGGTCTTTGTTTTCTTTTTCCTCAGTCTTTTAGACTCCCAGCTGCACAACTTGATTGCCTTACGCATGACCTGCTTCAAGGATGTGGAAATTCCTAATTTCTTCTGGGAACCTTCTCAACTCCCCCATCTTACATTTTGTGACACCTTCACCAGTAACATCCACGTGTTCCCTGCTGCCGTATTTGGTTTTCTTCCCATCTCAGGGGGCCCTTTTCTCTTACGGTAAATTGTTTCCTCCATTCTGAGGGTTTCGTCATCAGGTGGGAGTATCAACCTTCTCCACCTGTGGGTCTCACCTGTCAGTTGTTTGCTGATTTTACGGAACAGGCGTTGGAGGGTAGCTGGGTTCAGATGTGTCATCCTCCCCGAGAAAGGGTGCAGTGGCCTCAGTGATGTACACGGTGGTCACCCCCATGCTGAACCCCTTCATCACAGCCTGAGAAACAGGGATATGAAAGGTGTCCTGCGGCGGCCGGGCAGCACAGTCTAATCTCAATATCTTCTTATCTGTTCCATTCCTTTTGTAGGGTGGGTTAAAAAAGACAGCAAGGTCAAATAAGAATGATATCACAGGGTGCACACCCACTGTCACATTACGAGTAATACCTCCCTAGGATAGAAAAAATACTGTCACAGAGTACACACACATGGGGTACACCCGTGGTGATATTAGAAGCAGTATCTCCCTGAAATATGATGAAAAATAGCACAGGGTGTGCACACTGTGTGATACGAGTCATATTTACCCTGAATATTATGACTCATATCACGGGTGTACACACACAGGCTACACGCACTGTGATATCGGGAGTGCATCTCCTAGGATATTACAAATAATATCACAGGGTATACACTATGTGTGAACATCCACTGTGATGTTTGATATCATATCTCTCTACGAGTTACAAATAATATGAAAGTGTGTGCACCCATGTGACATATTAGGAGTAACATCCTTCTAGGGTATTACAGATAACATCACAAGGTGTACACCTTCTGTGGCCTTTTGCACACACTTTGTGCCATTCAAGGAAACATCCCCCTAGGATATTACGAATAATAACACAGGCGGTTGACACCCATGGTGTACATCTCCTGTGCCATCAGGAGTAATATTCCCCTAGGATATTACGAATACTATCACAGCAGGTGTACACATATGGTGTTCACCCCATGTGATATTAGGAGGAACATGCCTAGGATATTAGGAATAGTATCACAGGCGTTGAATACGCACGATATACACCCCCGATGACATGAAAAGTAACATCCCCCTAAGATAGTATGAATAATATCACAGGTACACCCCGTGTGACATTGGGAGTAACATCCCCGAGGATATAACGAATATCCCAGGGGTGCATTGTGACCCTAGCGGTAACATCTCTTTAGGATATTACAAATAATATCACAGGGTGTACACTGACCATGATATTAGGAGTCCCATTTTCCTAGGATATTATGGATAATATCACAGGAGGTGTTCACACACAACGTGTACACCATGTGTGTACACCCAATGTGATATTTGAAGTCATACGTCCCTAGGATCTTACGACTGATCAAAGGGTGTACACCCCATGTGACATTAAAAGTGACATCCCTTTTAGATATTCCGAATGCTATCACCTCTTCCTAAGATAACCCATGTGATATTAGGAGTAACCCCTTCCTAGGATATTACGAATAACATCACAGGGTTTACACCTGTGACATTAAAAGTAACAACCCCTCCTAGGGATATTATGAATAACATCACAGGGTGTACACCCCTGTGAAACTTTAAAAGTAACACCCCCTCCTAGTGATATTATGAATAACATCACGGTGTACCCCCTGTGACTTTAAAAGTAACACCCCCTAGAATATTACAATAATATAACAGGGTGTACACCCCCTGTGACTTTAGGAGTAACACCTCCCTAGGATATTTCAAATGATGTCACTGGGGGCACACCCTCTGTTGATATGGCAACATCTTTCTAGGAGATTACGAATGATATCACAGGGTGTACACTCACTGTGATATTAGAAGGAATACCTCCCTAGGACATAAGCTATCACATCACAGAGTGTACACATGGTGTACACTGTGTTATTAGAAGCAATATCTCCCTATGATATTAGGAAAAATATCACAGGGTGTACCCTCTGTGGGATACTAGAAAGTAATGTTTACCATGGATGTTACAAATAATATCACAGGGTGTACACACATAGGTACACCCACTGTGACATAGGAGTTATATCTCCCTAAGATATTGCAAATGATAATCAGTGGGTGTACCCCATGTGTGTACACCCACTGTCATCATTAAAGTAGTATCTCTCTATAAGATTGCAAATAATATCAGGCTACTACACCCCCTGTGACATCAGGAGTAACATCCCCTTACAATATTGGGAGCAATATTGCACGGTCTACCCCTGTAACTTTAGGGGTAACATTCCCTCAGAATATTACTAATAATATCACAAGGTGTACACGCATTGTGACATTAGGAGTAATATTCAGGTAGCATATTTTCCATACTATCACAGAAGGAACACACCTGTGACATTAAGAGTGACATCCCCCTAGAATAGTAAGAATACTGTCACACGGTGTACACCTCCTGTGATATTAGGAGAATCATCTCACCAGAATATTACGAATAATGCCACAAGCTGTTATCTTCTGTGACATGAGGTATAGACCCCAAGAAATTATGACTACTATCAAAGGGCGTACACCTGTGACATTAGGAGTAACATCCTTCTAGAATATCATGAATAATATCACAATGTGTACACCCCTTGTGTCATTAAGAGTAAAATTGCCCTAGGATATTAGGAAATAGAACACAGGAGTACACGCCGTGTGATATTAGAAGTAACATCCCCCAAGGATATAACGAACAATATCAGAGAATGTACATGCACTGGGACATGACTAGTAACATCTCTTTAGGATAATACGAACAATATCAAAGGGCGTACATGCAATGTAGGTGGAGTGAACTCCCGCTGGGATATTACCAATTTTATGACAGGTCTACACGCCCTGTGACAATAGTAGTCACGTTGTCCTAAAATATGACGAAGAATATTAAAGTGTGTACAGGACCTGTGATTTACGAGTAACATTTCTAGAGAAGATTACACGTAATATCACTGTGTGTACACCCCGTGTGAAGATAGGAGTCCCATCCAACAAAACTATAATGAATAATTTCACAAGGTTTGCAACATCTGTGACATTGAAAGTAACATTTCCCTAGAATATGACGATAATATCACACAGTGTACACCCTCGGTGATATGAGGAGTGACGTCTTATAAGGGTAATACGAGTAATTTGACAAGGTGTACAAACCCTGTGACATAAGGGAGTGACATCCCTCCAGGATATTCGAATCATAGAAAAGGAAAATACCCCGTGTGACAATAAAATCAACGTCCCTTAGGAGATTAAGAATAATAGCACCAGCTGTACACACATTGTGACATTATTATTAACGTCTCGCTATGGTATTGCGAATAATATCAGAGTGTGTAGAGACTTGTGACATCAGGATTCACATTTCGCTACAATATCACGAATAATATCACAGGGTGTATACCCCCTGGGACTTAAGCAGTGGCATCCTCCTACAATATGGAAAATAATGTCCCAGGGTGTTAACAAAGTGCGGCAGCAGAGAAAACACCCGAGGAGAAAGGGAGAAATATCATGCCGTCTTCCCGCCTGGATATTGCGAGCCACATCGCAGGGAGGTGAGGGCGCCCCAGCGATGCGGGGAGTATCACCCTGAACTCCCCCACGGGCTATTACGAGCCACATCGCAAGGGCACGGACGAACCCCCTCGAAGAGAAGACTAATGTCACCCGCTATTCCCACCCTGGATACGACGACCCACAGGGCAGGGGGGCGGGGATACACGCAAGCGGGGAGTAATACCACCCCTCACTCCCCAGCTGCATATGACGATCCAGATCGCAGGGGGAGAAGCAGGCACACGCCGCGAGGGGGAATGAGAGCCAGCCCCTCTTGCCCCCTGGGCTCTTAGGACCCCCTCGCAGGGGGGTGAGGCACCCCGCGGAGGCGGGGACTGAGCCAGCCCCTCTTGCCCCCCTGGGCTCTTGGGACCCCCCTCGCAGGGGGGTGAGGCACCCCCGCGAGGCGGGGACTGAGCCAGCCCCTCTTGCCCCCCTGGGCTCTTAGGATCCGCGGTGGCCTCACAGCCTGTTTACCATGTTGTCAGTAATATCATCTCCCCCTCGAGAGATTATGAACTGTTTCACAGACGTGTGCACACTCCATGTACAGAGGGTGTGCATCCGTCTCTATTGGGAGTAGTATCATCCTCTTCCTCCTTGAATGTTAAGAACGGTATCACACGGGTGTTTCTACTCCCTGAGATATCGCGTGTCATATCCTCCTCCCCACGTTGCCATTGGAAACAATATCAGTGGGGGCGTGTCCACCTTCTGTGACATTTAAAGTAATATCATCCTCTTCCCTCCAGGATCATGGGAACAATGTCCCTGCCGGGTGTCCACTTTCTGCCATATGTGTAGTCATATCACCCTCCGCCTTGGAGTATTGTTACGGACCATCTCACACGGGCGTGTACACTTCCTGCGATTCTGGGAGTAACGGCATTCCCTTCTTCCGTGAATATTAGGAGCAAAATCACCAGGTGGATGCACAGCCAGTGCTATATTGGGAGTAACGTCATACTCCACCCTGGAGATTATATTCGGGTCAATATCACCGTCTGGGTGTACACCTAGTGCGATATTGAACGTAACATCATGCTTTCTCCCTCCCTGGACATTAGGAGCAATATCAGCGGTGGGTGTACACCCACTGAGGTATTAGGCGTAATAGTAGTAGGAATTATTCCTCATTGATTCTTAACATAAATATGAATAACCGATATTGATATTAATATTAAAAAATAATGGCTAATAATTTTCAGATTATTAATATTAATATTAATTATTAGAATAATATTACTGTTTTCTAACGAATAAGATCAATATCAGCTATTAATATCAGGCGTCATTAATCATTAATATTAATCATTTATTGTTATCGTTAGTATAACTATTGAATATTCATTATCCTTGTTATCGGTATTGATTTAAAAATTATATTATCAATCATTAATATTGATAATTATTAGTGTCAATTAATAATTGAGATGATTAATTGCGGTAAGTCACATTGCGCCCTTCCACCCCTTCCTCGGCAGCTCGTGTACGACCCAAAACGGGGTACAAATGCCCCTGAGAAACAGCGGTATACTGGGATAGATGAGGATGGTCACGTGGCGGGGAGGCGTGTTTTTGGATACCAGCCCTTCACCTCCGTCGACCTTCTCAACTGGAAAAACAATACACCGCCCTATAGCGAAAAGCCGCCAGCCCTAATTGATTTGCTCCAAACTGTTATCCACACCCACAACCACACCTGGGCTGATTGGCACCAGTTGCTCATGTTCCTCTTTAACAGCGAAGAAAGGCGGAGAGTCCTCCAAGCAGCAACTAAGTGGCTAGAGGAGCATGCACCTGCGTTATCAAAACTCCAAAGAGTATGGAAGGACCCAGTTGCCAGGAACCGACCCCCAGTTGGACCCACATGAAAGAGAGAATATGCAAAGGCTAAACCGAGACGGGGGAAGCTCTCTTGGAAGGATTAATGAGGGAGCTCAGAAGGCCACAAACGTTAACAAGGTCTCTGAGGGTCATTCCAGGGAAAAGAAGAAAGTCCGGCACAATTCTACCAGAGACTGTGTGAGGCCTATGCTATGTATACTCCCTTTCATCCCGATAGCCCTGAAAATCAGCGCATGATTCACATGGCTTTCGTCCGTCAAAGCGCAGAAGACATGAGAAGAAAACTGCAGAAACACGCTGGACTTGCAGGGATGAACACATCACAATTACTAGAAATAGCTAGCCAGGTGTTTGTAAACAGGGATGCAGTAAGCCGTCAGGAAAGCAGCGAGAGAATGGAGGTCAGGCCCGACGGCACCGACCTGTTTGCTAGCTGCAGCAATCACAGGGGCCCCCACAAAGAGGCAAGGAAGGGGGCCCTGGGGAAGGACGCTTGGCTGTCAGAGTTTGCAGCGTAACCAGTGTGCTGATGGTAAAGAAATAGGACGGTGGAAGAACAAATGCCCTCAACTCAAAAGAAAACAAGATGACTCAGAGCAGGAGGCCCCGGACAAGGAGGAAGGGGCTGCTCAACCTGGCAGGAGGTTCTTGGACTGAGGGAGACCGGGCTCAAGTGTCCCCAAAGAGCCACTGGTCAGAATGACAGTCAGGGGTGGAGACATTGACTTTCTTGGAGATAGCGGTGCTGAACATTCGCTAGTAGCCGCCCAGTCGCCCCTTATCCAAAAAGACTATTGACGTCATCGGAGCCACGGAGGTTTCAGCAAAGCAAGCTGTAGGCTTGCTTCGGACTGTACTGTAGGGGGACATAAGTCATTCATCAGTTATGGTACATGCCTGACTGTCCCTTGAGCTTTTGGGGAAGGGACTTGCTCAGCAAGCTGAGAGCCACTATCTCTCTGACAGAGCACGGCTCTTTGCTGCTAAAGTTACCCGGAACGGGAGTCATTGTAGCCCTTATGGTCCCCCGAGAGGAGGAATGGAGACTTTTCTGAACTGAGCCGGGCCAAGAGAGAAGGCCAGCTCTGGCTAAGCGGTGGCCAAGAGTACGGGCAGAAGACAACCCTCCGGGATTGGCCAGTTAAGACTGGGGCCCAGCGGGTTAGGCAAAACAGGACCAGGTCTCCAGAGAAGCTCTTCAAGGTATCCAGGTCCGTCTCAAGCACCTAAGAACTGTTGCAATTCTTGTTCCTTGTCAGTCTCCATGGAACACTCCCCTCCTGCCTGTTCCCAAGCCACGGACCAAGGACTACCGGCCGGTACAGGATTTGCGCTTGCTTCATCAAGCTAAACTGACTTGACATCCAACAGTACCTAACCCGTCACATTGTTGGGGTTGCTGCCAGCTGAGGACAGCTGCTTCACCTGCTTGGACCTGAAAGATGCTTTCTTTCCTATCAGATTAGCCCCTGAGAGGCAGAGGCTGTTTGCCTTTCAGTGGGAAGATCCGAGTCAGGTGTCACTACTCAGTACACTTGGACCGGAGCTTCCCCAAGGGTTCAAGAACTCCCCCACCACCTTCGGGCGTTGGCTCGAGACCTCCAGAAGTTTCCCACCAGAGACCTAGGCTGTGTGTTGCTCCAGTAGGTTGATGACCTTCTGCTGGGACCCCCACGGCAGTGGGGTTGCCAAGAGGAACGGATGCCCTACACCGGCACCTGGAGGACTGTGGGTATAAGATGTCCAAGAAGAAAGCTCAGATCTGCCGACAGCAGGTGTGACTTGGGATTTACTATCTGACAGGGCTCGGAAGCAGCCCCGGGATCAGAAAGCCAGGTCATTTGCAATCTAGTGGAGCCCAAGAGCAGAAAGCAGGTGAGACAATTCTTGGGAGCTGTGGGGTTTTGTAGACTGTGGATCCCAAACTTTGCAGTATTAAGCCTTTGTATGAGGTCCCAAAGGGCGGGGACCGAGGAACCTTTGGAATGCAGATCCCAACAACAGCAAGTCTTTCATGAGTTAAAGGAAAAACTTCTGGCAGCCCCAGCCCTGGGGCTACTCGATCTGACAAAGCCGTTTCCATTGGCCATCAGAGAGAAAAAGATGGCAGCTGGACTTTGAACCCAAACGGTTGGGCTCCGGCCAAGGCCGGCGGCCTACCTCTCTAAACAACTCACGGGTCTACTAAAGGATGGCCCCCTGTTTGAGGGCCTTGGCAGCAACTGCCCTGCTAGAACAAGAAGCAAATAAGCTGACTCTTGGGCAAAACCTGAACATAAAGGGCCCCCATGCTGTGGTGACTTTCATGAACGCTAAAGGACATCGTCGGCTACCGAATGCCAGACTCACCAAGTACCAAACTTGGCTCTGTGAAAATCCTCGTATAACCATTGAAGTTTGTAACACCCTACACCCGCCACCTTGCTCCCGGTATCAGAGAGCCCTGTCGAGCCTGATTGTGTGGAAGTCTTGGACTCAGTCGACTCTGGCAGACCTGACCTCCGGGACCGGACTTGGGCATCAGTAGACTGGGAACTATACGTGGATGGGAGCAGCTTCTTCAACCCCCCAAGGAGAGAGGTGCAGGGTATGCAGTGGTAACCCTGGACACTCTTGTTGAAGCCAGATCGTTGCCCCAGGCCACTTCAGCCCAGAAAGCTGAACTCATTGCTTTAATTCGGGCCTTAGGACTCAGTGAGGGTGAGACTGTAAACATTTACACTGATTCTGGTGTCTTTTTAACCTTCGAGTGCATGGAGCGTGATAGAAAGAAAGAGGCCAATTGAACTCTGAGGAAAAGACAGAAAATATCAACAAGAAACCTTGCAATGATTAGAAGCAGTATGGAAACCCCACAAGGTGGCAGTTAGGCATTGCAGAGGACACCAGCGAGCTTCCACCTCGGTGGGTTTGGGGAATTCCCGCGCTGACTCAGAGGCTCAGCAGCATCACCCCCTTCTGGGCATCAGTGCTCCCTCAAGCACCTGATCTTGGACCTACTTCTTCTAAAGAAAAGGACATTCTCCAGGTAGAGGGAAGGACAAGTGATGGAGGAAGGATGGATTCGGTTACCAGATGGGAGCGTGGCAAGGCCACAGCTGCTAGGAGTTGCAGTTGTACTGGCTGTGCAAGAAACCACCCATCGAGGTCAGGAGTCACTGGAAGAGTTGTTAGGCCGGTATTTCTACATCTCGCCTTTGTCAGCCCTTGCAAAACGGTGAGGCAGCGGTGTGTTACCTGCCGACAGCATGATGCGAGGCAAGGTCCAGCCGTTCCGCCCGGCATACGACATGGAGCAGCCCCCTTTGAAGATCTCCAGGTAGACTTCACAGAGATGCCAAAGTGTGGAGGTAACAAGTATTTACTAGTTCTTGGCGTGCGTACCTACTCTGGGTGGGTGGCGGCCTATCCAACACCAACTGAGAAAGCTCGTGAAGTAACCCGTGTGCTTCTTCGAGATCTGATACCTAGATTTCGACTGCCCTTACGGATCGGCTCAGATAAACGGGCCTGCGTTTAGGCTCCCTTGCTACAGAAGACGGCAAAGGTATTGGGGATCCCAGGCTGCATGGCGCCTCCCGGCCTCCAAGTCCCAGAAAGGTGGAGCAGATGAATCGGACTATCAAAAATAATACTCTTGTCTTCCCCGCGAGATATTTAAAACAACACCACAAGGGGCGTCAAACCACCTGCTAAATTTGAGGGAATATTATCCTCTCCCCCACTCCCCCGGCCCCGGATATTAGAGACCATAACACAGGCGTAACGCACCCACTACTTGATTGGGAATAATATCATCCTCTCCCTTCTCGGATATTAGGAACAATATCACACTGTGCGTGTAGTACTGTCGTGAAATTCAATGGAATGTCATCCTTCGCCTCCCTGGATATGATGAACAATATCACAGGGGATGTACAGCTTCTGAGATATTGGGAGTGATATCATCCTCTCCCCCTCTGGAAGTTAGGGACAATATCACAGGGGTAGTGTACACCCTCTGGCATGTTGGCACTAATATCATCCTCCCGCCCACTGGATATTAAAAACCATATCACAAGGGGCGTGTACAGACACTTCGATATTGGTATTAATACCATCCTCTCCCTCTTTGGATATTCGGTGCCGTATTTCAGGTGGGGTATACGCCACCTGCAATATTGGAAGTAATATGATTTTCTCCCCCCGTGGATATCAGAAACGATATCACAGGGGGTGGTGAACAACCCTGCGATATTTGGAGTGATATCATCGTCTCCCCTCACGATGATTAAGAACAATATCGTAGGGGTGGGGGGTGTACACCTTTCATATTGATACCATCCTCTTCCCCCTGGATATTAGGAACAATATCTGGAAGGGACGTAGAGACCCTGCGACCTTTGCTGTCATACAATTGTCTCTCCCCTAGATATTAGGAAAAATGTCACTGGGGATGTGAACAGCCCTGCGATATTGAGAATAGTATCATCCTCTCCCCCCTTGCATATTAGAACAACATCAGAGGTGGGGTGTACTGCCTCTGCGATATTGGGGTAAAATTTTCCTCTCTTCCCCTGGACATCAGGAAGGGTATCAGAGAGGAGGGTGTGCATTCCTGCCATATTCGACGTAACTTCATCCTCTCCCTCCCAGGGTATTCAGAACAATAGGACAGGAGGGGTGTACGCCAACTGCGATATTGAGAGTCGTATCATCCTCTTTCACTCTGGATCTTGGGAACAATATCACAGGGTTGTGTACACCCCCTGCGATATTGGGTACTATCATCCTCTCTCCCTGTGGATATTAGGAAGAGTATCACAGGGGCTGTGTAAACCCCTGCGGTACTGGGAGTAATATCATCCTCTCTCCCTCTGAATAGAGGAAGATTTTCACAGGTGTGTACACCCCCTGCGATATTGGGAGTAATGTCATCCTCCCCAAACCTGGATGTTAGCAACGAGATCACAGAGGGGGTGTACACACCCTGCGACATTGGAAGAATATGATCGTCTCCCCACCTGGATACTGGGAAAGATATCACAGCGCGGGTATACGTTCCCTACGCTGTTGGCAGTAATCTCATTCTTTTCCTGTCTGGATATGAGGAAGCATATCACAGGGGTGCTGTACAATTACTTCGATATTGGGAGTAATATCATCCTCTATTTTCCTGGATATTGGGCACAAAAACACAAAAGGGTGTACAACCCCTGCGATCTTGGGAGTAATAACTCTCCTTCCCTGGATGTTAGAAAACAGTATCATCAGGGCTCAACACCCCCGCGATAATGGGACTCATATTTACTCTTTCACAGGCCATTTGGAACAATACAACAGGGGGTGTTTACAAACAGGGGTGGTGTACCCCCTGTGATATAGGAGTAACATCATTCTCCCCACCTCCGGATATTAAGAACAATATCCCGGCGGGAGGTGGTACACCCCCAGTGATATTGCGAATAATGTCATCCTCTCCTTCCTGGATATTAGGAACAATATCACAGGGGGTGTACACCTTCTGTGATACTGGAAGCAATATCATCCTCTCCCCCGCTGGATATTAGAAAAAAATATCACTCACGGTGTACACCCACTGTGATATTAGGAAGAATATTACAGGGTGTACACCCTCTGACTTTAAGAGAAATAGCTCCCTCAAATGTCCCAAACAATATCACAGGGTATACAATGATATTTCCCTAGGATATTACAAATACTCTCACAGGTGTACACCCACTGTGATAACACGAGTAATAATACATCCCAGGATACTACCAAGAATATCACAAGGCTGTACACCCACTATGACATCGGGTGATATCTCCCTAGGATACTACGAACACCATCACAGAATGTACACACATGGTGCGCACGCACGGTGATATTAGGAGTACTATCAACGCAGGACATAGTCAATAAGACCACAGGGAGTACATACCTGATGTGTACACCCACGGCGATGTTATGAGAACTACCTCCCTAGGATAATACGAATAACATCACAGAGTGGACACACATGGTATACACCCACCGTGGCACTAGGACTAATAACTTTCTGAGATATTACCAGTAGCATCACACAACAGAAACACATGGTGTACACCCACTGTAACCTTAGGTGTAATTTCTCCCTACGATATTACGAGTAACATCAGCGCATACACATGGTGAACACCCACTGTGACATTAAGGGTAATATCCCCCTAGGATATTACCAATAACATCACCGGGTGTCCACCCATGTGTACATGCTCTGTGATGTTAGGGATAATAACTCCCTAGGATATTATGAATAATACCGCAGGGTGTACAGAAACTGTGATATTAGAGGTAATATCTCTCTAGGATATTATGAATAATATCACAGGGTGTACCCCCACTGTGATACTGGGAGCAATATCTCTCTAGGATACACAGAATCATATCAGAATGTACACCCACTGTGATAATAGGAGAAATATCTCTCTGTGATATTACGAATTAGATCACAGAGTGTACACACATGGTGTACATCCACTTTGATATTAGGAGTAATCTCTTCCTAGGACATTACAAATAATATCACAGAGTGTACACCCACTGTAATATTAGGAATCGTATCTCCTAGGTGATTACAAGTAATATCACAGGGTGTACACCCACTGTGATATTAGGAGTAATATCTTCCTAAGTATTATGAATAATTTCACAGTCTCTACACCACATAATGTACACTCACTGTGATATTAGGAGTAACATCTACCTAGTAGATAACAAATAACATCACAAGGTGTACCCCCACTTTGATATTAGCTGTAATATTCCTCTAAGTTGTTACAAATAAGATCACAGGGTGTAGAAACATGGTGTACACTCACTGTGATACCAGGAGTCGTATCTCTGTAATATATTATGAATAATATCACAGGTTGTACACCCACTGTATTATTAGGAGTCATATCTCTGTAGGACATTACAATTAATATCACACGGTGTACAGCCACCCTGATATTAGGAGCAATATCTTTCTAGGATATTACAGATAATATCACAGGGTGTACGCCTCTGCTGTCAGGAGCAATATCTCCCTAGGATATCAAAAATCCTATCACGGGGTGTCCAATCTCTGCCTTCCAGGTTCGAAGGGATTCTCCTGCTTCAGCCTCCCGAGTAGCTAGGTTTACGCGCCACCACACCCGGCTAATTTTTTTTATTTTCACTGGAGACGGGGCTTCACCACGTGGGCCAGGCTGTTCTGGAAGTCCTGACCTCAGGTGATCCATCAGCCTCGGCCGCCCAAAGTGCTGGGATTACAGGTGTGAGGCATGGTGCTGGGCCAAGAGTTATATATTCAATTCATTTGGAAACACAGCTCCCATATTTGAGTGTGCGTGTTTATGAAGAAATGGTGTCAGAAAACCTAAGGATGATAATAACTATGAAAAGTAACAGGCACGTGAAAAGGTCCTCCGATTGAGAACTATAAGCTTCGATTTCGGTTTTAGATAATGGGGTCCTAGCTCTTGTGTCGTCCTTTTACATATTCACATGCAGGAACTTGCAGCACGGTGTCAGAATAAAATAGAGTGTATTTCACGCTTCTTAATTTCTTTCAATTAGATGAGATCTTTTTCTTAAAGAGAAAGGACATTTTCATTGCATTGTATTTTTTCTGAAAAGTGTAGGCCGTATTTACTATGAGATCACGGATTTGTTATATATGACGTTTTGGTCTTCTAATATTCTTCAGTGGATTTTCTCTAAAGTGGTATGTACAGAAAGACTTGTATAGCAAAAAGTAAACCACGTAATAATTCTGAGATTTTGGAATTGTCACAGCTGAGAAACATTGCTGGCGGTGTATGGTCCCCAAGTGTGAAAGTTTTCCTTGTGAATTGCTTGCATCCAGCATTAAGGGCTGGTTTTTCTCTTTTATTTTTCCAATCCTCTTTCCTTCTCAAGGTGTCCAAGACACACAGAGCCACGGAATCTCACAGGTGTCTGAGAATTCCTCCTCCTGGGACTCTCAGAGGATCCAGAACTGCAGCCCGTCCTCGCTTTGCTCTCCCTGTCCCTGTCCACGTATCTGGTCACGGTGCTGAGGAACCTGCTCAGCATCCTGGCTGTCAGCTCTGACTCCCCTCCACACCCCCATGTACTTCTTCCTCTCCAACCTGTGCTGGGCTGACATGGGTTTCACCTCGGCCACGGTTCCCAAGATGATTGTGGACATGCAGTCACATGGGGAGTCATCTCTCATGCGGGCTGCCTGACACAGATGCTTTCTTGGTCCTTTTTGCATGTATAGAAGACATGCTTCTGCCTGTGATGGCCTATGACTGCTTTGTAGCCATCTGTCGCCCTCTGCACTACCCAGTCATCGTGAATCCTCACCTCTGTGTCTTCTTCGTTTTGGTGTCCTTTTTCCTTAGCCTGTTGGATTGCAGCTGCCCAGTTGGATTGTGTTACAATTCACCATCATCAAGAATGTGGAAATCTCATTTTGTCTGTGACCCCTCTCAACTTCTCAAACTTGCCTGTTCTGACAGCGTCATCGATAGCATATTCATAGATTTCGGTAGTACTATGTTGGGTTTTCTTGTCGTTTCAGGGATCCTTTTGTCTTACTATAAAATTGTCCCTCCATTCTAAGGATTTCATCGTCAGATGGGAAGTAGGAAGCCTTCTCCACCTGCGGCTCTCACCTAGCAGTTGTTTGCTGATTTGACGGAACAGGCATTGGCATGTACTGACTTCAGCTGTGTCACCACCCCAGGAATGGTGTGGTGGCATCAGTGATGTACGCTGTGCTCACCCCCATGCTGAACCTTTTCATCTACAGCCCTGAGAAACAGGGACATACAAAGTGCCCTGCGGAGGCTGCGCAGCAGAACAGTCGAATCTCATGATCTGTTCCATCCTTTTTCTTGTGTGGGTGAGAAAGGGCAACCACATTCAATCTCTACATCTGCAAATCCTGCCCCTTAGTCACATTATTTTTGTGGCTTGATGGCTTTTATTCCTTTCCGCATTTCCTTTGTGAATATTGCTTTCTTCGTTATGCCTTTAACTGGAATGGGTGAGTATTCTGGGATCCTTTGTTTAGCAGGAAACCTCATGAGCAGAATCCTCTATACCTAGGCAGCCCCTTTTAGTTTCTGAGCAATAACCCGGTCATCCAGGTGGAATCACCACCATCTTTTATATACACGAAGTCCTCACTTCATTTTAAAATTCCTGAAAACTGACTTTATGGAACAATGTACAGGAGGTCCTCCACACCATTGGTTATTCAAAGTTGTGTAGTTATACTGATGAAAAATAAGTGGTTTCACTATACATAATTTTGCTTCGAGTGAAGTTTCCAAGAGACTTTCAAAGATGTTAAGTGAGGACATACTGTACATCAAATTCATATCCTCTTCCACAGTTTATGTGGAATTTCTTCATAAACTGCTTCTAGAGAATCTATTTAGGCAGGTTATGTGTAGAGATAAATGTCGCCGTTCCTCAATCTTGGCTTTGAGTCAAATCACCTGGGAGATAACACATGATGAGGCCTGGGTCTCAACACCTAAGATTCGGATTTCCTTGCACCTGTGTGAGTACGCGGATTTTTGTTTTTTTTTCTTTTAAAGCACAGAGGTGGTTCCAATGACAAGAAGTTTTTAGAGGCATCAAGCTCCAATGAGTAAGAACAGAAATTAATTATATTTCTTCAAATATTATCTTCAAATGCATTGTCCATCAACACCACACAAATGTTTATTATGCTGTTTTTTCTTACCATTTCGCATTTTCGCATTTTCTATTTCTTTCTTTTCGTTTTTTTTTTGTTGTTTTTTTTTTTTTTGAGAGGAGTTTCACCCTTGTTGCCCAGGCTGGAGTTCAATGGCACGGTCTGGCTCACTGCAACCTCTGCCTCCCGTATTCAAGCAATTCTCCTGCCTCAGCCTTCCAAGTAGCTGGGATTACAGGCATGCGCTACCATGCCTGGCTAATTTTTTTTTTTTTTTTTTTTGTATTGTTAGTAGAGACAGTGTTTCTCCATTTTGGTCAGGCTGGTCTTGAACTCCCCACCACAGGTGATCCACCCGCTTCCGCCTCCCAAAGTGCTGGGATTACAGGCATGAGCGACTGCGCCCAGCCACCGCTTAGCATTTACATTTCACATTTGTTGAAGTTATAGATGTATACACACATTGATTGCTGCTTTGTTATACACTTGCGTATACATAAGATGGAAAATAGAAAAAAATAAAATGGGCACAGTATCCTGAAGTTTCACATTCCTGCTATTTTAAAATATTTGCTCTTAGAAATTTGTTTCAATTAAGAAACTGTGGCATACACACCCAATGGTATTATTCAGCCTAAAAAGGAAGAAAATCCTCTCCGCTGCGGACAAAATGGGTGAGATTGCAGGTCTGTATATTAAATGAAATAAGCCAGGCAGAGGATGACAAATATTTCGTGTCCTCACTTCTATGTAGGAAGAAAAAAGGAAACCTTGGCCAGATGTGGTGGCTCAAGCCTGTAATCCCAGCGCTGTGGGAGGCCGATGTACGGATCACTTCAGTCCAGGAATTTGAGACCAGCCTGGCCAACATGGTGAAACCCCGTCTCTATAGAAAACAGAAACAATTTGCCAGGCGTGGTGATGGGTGTCTGTAGTCTCAGCTACTCGGAGGCTGAGGCAGAAGCGCTTGAACTCGGGAGGCGGAGGTTGCAGTGAGCCCGGACTGTGCCTGTGTACTCCAACCTGGGCAACAGAAAGAGACTCCATCCCACACACACCTACACACAAAAGGAATCTCAGGAAGGTGGAAAGTATAAAGGTGGTTAGCAGATGCTAGGAAGAAAAGCGGTGGGATGGGGAATGAAGACAAGTGGATAATTGGGTCCCAAAATACAGAAAGATGGAATGAGTGAGTTCTAGTGTTTGATAGTACAGTATGAACATTTTTAGTTCACAAGAATTGCTTGCATATTTCCAGATGCTTTGGTAAGAAGCTTCCTAACTTTCTCATTATGCTGGTTTTTAAGCTCTTCTCTTTCTGCTCTTGATATCATGCTGGTTTTTTTTGTTTTTTGTTTTTTTGTTTTGAGATGGAATTTCGCTCTTGTTGCCCAGGCTGGAGTGTCATGGTGCAATCTTGGCTCACCGCAACCTCTGCCTCCTGCGTTCAAGCGATTCTCCTGCCTCCAACTCCCGAGTAGCTGGGATTACAGGCATGCGCCAGCTACCCAGCTAATGTTGTATTTCTGGTAGAGATGGGGGTTTCTCGCTGTCGCTCAGGCTGGTCTTCAACTCCTGACCTCCGGTGATCCGCCCGCCTCGGCCTCCCAAACTGCTGGGATTACAGGCGTGAGCGACCGCGCCCAGCCCATGCTGTATCCTTATCTGTTGTCGGTTGTTGTTCGTTTGTTTTTGAGCCCAGAAATAACTTCTCACCTATAGGTTCAAATGATTTTTAACATGAGTACTAAGAAAGCTCATTGCTGGAAAAGCAGCCTTTTCAAGAAATGGTGTCGGAGAAACTTGATTTCCACATGCAGAAGAATGAAGGTGGACCCCGTGTCACACCAGGTGCAAAAATTAACACAAACTGGATCAAAGACCTAACCCCAAGGGCTAAAAGTATCATATGCCTAAAAGAAATCATTGGCCACACTTTCATGACATCAGATTGGGCAATGCTCTCTGGGATATGACACCAAAAGCATAGGCAACAAAAGAAAATTAGATTCCTTGGATTACATCTAAATGACAGACACTTTTGTGCAGCGAAAAACACTGTGAACTGAGTGAAAAGATAACCCGTGGATTAGGAAAAATATTTGCAAATCATATATCTCAAAAAGAGCTGATATCCATCATATATAAAGAACAGCTAGAACTAAACAACAAGAAACCCAAAGCATTCCATCAACAATGGTCAGAAGACTCGAGTAGACGTGTCCCTAAAGAAGATATAGCAATGGCCAATAAGCATCTAAAATGATGTTCAAAATCACTAACCATAGGGAACGCAAATCAAACAAAGAATGAGATACCACACATTAGGATGGATACGATCAACAAACAAGCATTGGTGAGACTAGAAGGAAATAGGAATGCTCCAATACGATCGGAGGGAATGTAAAACCGTGAAGGAACGGGGAAAGTAGTATGGCGTGCACTGGAAAAATTAGAAACAGTATGCTCAGATGTTCCCGCAGTTGCATTTGTGGGTACCTACCAAAAAGAACTAGAAGCCAGGAGTGGAAGACAGATTTGTACACACGCTCATAGCAGCATTATTCGCAACAGCCAAAATGTGGAAGCAACCCAAGGGTTCGTGGACAGATGAATGAAAAAGCGCACTGCAGTTCCTTCATACAATGGAAGACTCTCCAGCCTTAAAAAGGCAGGCACTTTTGGCCGGTGCGGCGGCTCACGCCTGTAATCGCAACATCTTGGAAGAACGAGGTGGGCGGATCACCTGAGGTCAGGAATTCAAGACAAGCCTGGCCATCTTGGTGAAACCCTGTCTCTAGTGAAAATGCAAAAAATGAGACGAGCCTGGTGGCGTGTGCCTATAGTCCCAGCTACTCGGGAGGCTGAGGCACAAGAATCGCTGGAACCCGGGAGGCGGAGGTTGCACTGAGGCCAGATTGTGCCGCAGCACTCCAGCCTGGGCGACAGAGTGAGACTGCATGGAAACGCAAAACAAAACAAAGTCAAACAAACAAACAAAAAAAAGGACAGGCACTTCTGACTCAGACCGCAGCATGGATGAACCTCGAAGACATTATCGTCAGTGAAATAAATAAATCCCAAAAGGATAAACACGCCCAGGCTCAGTGGCTCACACCTGTGACCCCAGCACTTTGGGAGGCTGAGCCAGGTGGATCACTTAAGGTCAGGAGTTCGAGACCAGCCTGGTCAATATGGTGAAAGCTCGTCTCTATTAAAAATACAAAAATTAGCTGGGCGTGGTGGCGGACGCCTGTAATCCCAGCTACTCGTGAGACTGAGACACAAGAATCGCTTGAACCCACGATGTGGAGGTTGCAGTGAGCCGAGATCACACCACCGCACTCCAGCCTGAACGACAGAGAAAGACTCTGTCTCCAAACCAAAAAAATTAAACACGGTATGATTCCACTTTTCTATCAAGTGTCTGGAGTCGTTAAACTCATAGAGTTGCAAACTAGAAGGTGGCCCCAGGGGTGGGCGAGAGAGAGGGAGTGGAGAGCTTGCTAAATGGGTGCAATTTCCATTTTGAAAGATAAAACTGTTCCGGAGACGGTGGCGGTGATGGCTGCTGAACAATGTGAACGTCATTAATGTCATTAAACTGTAAACTGAAAAAGAGTGGAAATTGTAAATGTTTATACTGGCCATTCTATATGAACTAATATATATTCACAATTTTTAATATTTATACGTGGTATATTTGCCCATAATTAAAGATGAAAATTAAAGCAGTTGGATCTTTCAAAAGAAAGAAAGAAGCGAAGAATACACACCAGCTTTCTCTGATGAGAGGAAGAGCCCCAAAGCGTCTATGGACACTCACTGTTCTCCTATCCTTCTTGAATTATTATGAGGAAATCCTTAGAGGCTGGGGAACTTGGGCGACTCTGGCTAATGTGGAGCTCTGTGCCTTGAGCTCCCCAGACCACAGAATAGTAAATAGTCTGTGCCTCCAGCCCTGCAGTGTGAGGTTCCAGTCCTGTGGGTTCCACACCTGTCACCTGTATCAGGAGGCTCGTGTCTCACCTGTCTTCTTGCCAGCCTCGAGGACGGAGTCTGAGCCTCCACCGTGCTACACACAGGGAGGACACTGGACCTGTTCTCCGCAGTCATGGCCCAGCAGAGGAGAAGGGCAGTTCAGTGAGTGTAGCAAAGAAAGAGATCAGACTGTTCCTTGTCTATGTAGAAAGGAAAGACATAAGAGACTTCATTTTGAAAAAGACCTGTATGTTCAACAATTGCTTTCCTGAGATGTTTTTAATGTGTAGCTTTGCCCCAGCCACTTTGACCCAACCTGAAGCTCACAAAAACATGTGTTGTATGAAATCAAGGTTTAAGGGATCTAGGGCTGTGCAGGACGTGCCTTGTTAACAAGATGTTTCCATGAAGTATACTTGGTAGAAATCATCGCCATTCTCTAGTCTCAATAAACCAGGGGCACAATACACTGTGGAAAGCCGCAGGGACCTCTGCCCTTGAAAGCGGCGTGTTGTCCAAGGATTCTCCCCATGTGATAGTCTGAAATGTGGCCTCGTGGGATGAGAAAGACCTGACCGTCCCCGAGCCCTACACCAGTAAAGGGTCTGTGCTGAGGTGGATTAGTCAAAGAGGAAAGCCTCTTGCAGTTGAGAGAGAGGAAGGCCACTGTCTCCTGCCTGCCCCTGGGAACTGAATGTCTCCGTATAAAACCCGATCGTACATTTGTTCAATTCTGAGAAGGGGGAAAAACCGCCCTATGGTGGGAGGCGAGACACGTTTGCAGCAATGCTGCCTTGTTATTCTTTACTCCACTGAGATGTTTGGGTGGAGAGAAACATAAATCTGGCTTACGTGCATCTCCAGTCACGGTAGCTTCCCTGGAACTTCCTTATGACATAGATTCTGTTGCTCACATGTTCGTTGCTGACCTTCTCCTTCTTATCACCCTGCCCTCCTACTACATTTTTTTTTGCTAAAATAATAAAACTAATAATCAGTAAAAACTGAGGGAACTCAGAGGCCGGTGCCTCTGCAGATCCTTGGTATGCTGAGCGCCGCTCCCCTGGGCTCACTGTTGTTTCTCTCTACTTTGTCCCTGTGTCTTATTTCTTTCCTCAGTCTCTCATCCCACCCGACTAGAAATACCCACAGGTGTGGAGGGGCAGGCCACCCCTTCAGTGAGTGCTGAGGAACAGTCCTGAGCCTGGTTTCCTTCCTCCTCCTCAGCACAAACAGGAGAGTGCGGTGGGCAGATGGAGGAGACCAATATGCAAACTGTCCATCAGCAGACTGTGGGTTTCTGTTCTTGGTTGTGATGGGGTCTCAGAAATCTTATTCAAATTTTGCTTTCCTCCCCACTGGTTGTCCTTTTCATAGACATCTCACCCATGATAGCAGGGAATCAGTCCCTCTAAGCTATTCCCTAAGAACAACAAAAAGATTATGAAGGTGATGATGAGGATAAAGAGGATGACGACAGACACCATGGCATCATGAACCGTTATTGAGGGCTTCCTGAAGCCAGGCTCAGAGCTCTATGCTCTATGCAGTTTGTTTCATCTCATCTGCGTAGTCTCCCCTTTATTAGTGCACATTTCATGATGATTTTACGGACTAGAAAAGGAGCAACGCATTTTCATAGAACTCGTACTAGATCATGAAGTCAAAAAGGGCAAGTCCAATCTGAACCGGGCAGTCTAAGTCAGACACATGGCATTTGGCCAGTCCTCTCCCTGCAACCAACCTGCCCTCTCAAATCCTTGTCACTCAGGTGGGTGCCCCTGCTCCTGTGCCTTCCCTTTGGGGGCTCCTTGTAAGACCACAGCTAGACCAGTGGGTGCCACAATCACTGTGTCACGTATAGAAAGGGCAGCTGAGATCACATCACGGATTCAGAAAGAATGGGCACAGGATCATTCGGGACGCATCTCTCCTTTCCCCTGTTCCTGGCTTTCCTTACAGCTCTCGACTTCCTCAAAGGAGTCATCAATTCAGAGTTTGGCTTCCATTCCTATTGAGGAAGCTGAAAGCGTTTCAAAAATGCTCCTCCGATGTGCCTGTGGTTAAGAACTCTGAGCTCTGCTGAAAACTTTTGGAGGCTGGGTGTGGTGGCTCACGCCTGTAATCCCAGCCCTTTGGGAGGCTGAGGCAGGTGAATCACAAGGTCAGGAGTTCAAGACCAGCCTGGCCAACATGGTGAAACCCCGTCTCTATTCAAAATAGAAAAAAATTAGCCGGGTGTGGTGGCGGGCGCCTGTCATCTCAGCTACTCGGCAGGTTGAGACAGGAGAATAGCTTGAACCCGGGATGCAGAGGTTGCAGTGAGCCGAGATCCCTCCACCGCACTCCAGCCTGGGCAACAGAATGAGACTCTGTCTCAAAACAACGAAAACAAAACCAAAACCCAAAAAAACCCACAACTTTTGGGAGTTAGAAGACCAGGAAGTATAGTACCCGGGACTTAGAGTCTGGCCATGAATTTTGAATACCCCTTTCTACTTCTCTGTGTGGCAAGGGTGAGATGTCCATCCTCTGAGACTCAGCACTCTCATCTGACTTGATTTCCAGTTGATCCAATGGAAGTGAGCGATGATTAAGCCGATCGTGGGTGCCCGCTGCGTGATCTCTAGCTGACGGATGCATAAAGTAAAGGCAAAGTGGATTTTAGATACATTCCTTAAGATTTTCAGCTTCAACTCCACACAATTCAACGTAAATATCCCTGACCTGAAGTTCTGGTCTCCCTGCATTCCAGACAGGACATTTTGTTTCGTCCTTCTCTCAGTAAGTACTGAGTACTGTAGAGGAACAAGTGAGTCTCTTTGGTTTCTGATTCCCCAGAGCCGATATCTTGCTTGGCACATAGGAGGCAGCAAAAGCAAACATCTATGTTGATGATTGAACTGACACTTCCTTGCTTCACCAAAATTGGCTGTCATCAGCGTGACTTTGACTTACTTCTTTTTGTTTTTTGTTTTTTGAGACGGAGTTTTGCTCTCGTTGCCCAGGCTGGCGGGCAGGGGTGTGATCTCGGCTCACTGTAGTCTCTGCCTCCCAGGTTCAAGCCATTCTCCTGCCTCAGCCTCCCGAGTAGCTGGGACTACAGGCGCGTGCCGCCATACCGGGAGAAGTTTTTGTACTTTTAGCAGAGGCGGGGTTTCACCATGTTGGCCAGGATGGTCTTGATCTCCTGACCCCGTGATCCGCCCTCCTCGGCCTCCCAAAGTGCTGGGATTACAGGCGTGAGCCACCGCATCCAGCCAAACTTTCTGATGAATACTCTAAGTCCACCTAAGCTAAGGACAGGAGTTAGAGCTTCCATGAATTTTAAAACAAGACCCACCGATTTGAGGAAGCAATTACTCTCTTGAAGGAGAAAAGTCAGAAAACACAATGATGAAATCACTAGGACCTAACTGGCCTGTGGAACTATTTCCTGCTTATGAACTCTCAACTATCATTTCATTTCCAGATGGCATGGTCTCAGCTGTTATACAGTGTTTACGAATGGTCTACATCAAGGGAATTTATATCAATCTAGAAGAATAAACAAAATATTTGAGTTCCTAATTTCCTTTAATTAGGATAACCTTTTCCTTAAAGTGAAGACAATGGTTTTATTACATCTCTTTCTTCGGAAAACATAGGCTGTATTTTCTAGCAATAACGAATTTGTTATATACGATGATCTGGTTCCTGGAATGTTCTTGAAGCTAGTGTCTCTAAGGCAGGTGTGTACAGCAAGACGTGAATAACACAGCAATCGATGTTGAAAGCATTATATGGCAATTGAGTTTGTCAGAACACCAAATGTTGCTGAGTGTGGATTGCTCTGAAATCTGCAAACATTACTTCTGAATTCCTTGTATCCAAAATGCAGACGCAATGCCGGCTGTTGGTTTACTTGTTTCCGATTTTTCAACCCTCTTTTCTAGGCAAAAGATGTCCAAACGATACAGACCCACAGAATCTAACAGATCTCTATATTCCTCCTCCTCGAACTCTCAGAGGATCCAGAACTGCAGCCGGTCGTCGCTGGGCTGTTCCTGTCCATGTGCCTGGTCATGGTGCTGGGGAACCGGCTCATCATCCTGGCCGTCAGCCCTGACTCCCACCTCCACACCCCCATGTACTTCTTCCTCTCCAACCTGTCCTTGCCTGACACTGGTTTCACCTCCACCACGTCCCCAAGATGATTGTGGACATCCAATCTCACAGCAGAGTCATCTCCTATGCAGGCTGCCTGACTCAGATGTGTCTCCTGGCCATTTTTGGAGGCATGGAAGAGAGACATGCTCCTGAGTGTCATGGCCTATGAGCGGTTTGCCCTCTGTCACCCTCTATATCGTTCAGCCATCTTGAACCCGTGTTTCTGTGGCTTCCTAGATTTGTGGTCTTTGTTTTCTTTTTCCTCAGTCTTTTACACTCCCAGCTGCACACGTGATTGCCTTGCACATGACCTGCTTCAAGGATGTGGAAATTCCTAATTTCTTCTGGGAAGCTTCTCAACTCCCCCATCTTACATTTTGTGACACCTTCACCAGTAACATCCACATGTATTTCCCTGCTGCCGTGTTTGGTTTTCTTCCCATCTCGGGGGCCCTTTCCTCTTACTGTAAAATTGTTTCCTCCATTCTGAGGGTTTCATCATCAGGTGGGAATTATCAACCTTCTCCACCTGTGGGTCTCAACTGTCAGTTGTTTGCTGATTTTACGGAACAGGCGTTGGAGGGTAGCTGGGTTCAGATGTGTCATCCTCCCCGAGAAGGGGTGCAGTGGCCTCAGTGATGTACACGGTGGTCACCCCCATGCTGAACCCTTCATCTACAGCCTGAGAAACAGGGATATGAAAGGTGTCCTGCGGCGGCCGCACGGCAGCACAGTCTAATCTCAATATCTTCTTATCTGTTCCATTCCTTTTGTAGGGTGGGTTAAAAAGACAGCAAGGTCAAATAAGAATGATATCACAGGGTGCACACCCACTGTCACATTACGATAATACCTCCCTAGGATAGAAAAAATACGGTCACAGAGTACACACACATGGGGTACACCCGTGGTGATATTAGAAGCAGTATCTCCCTGAAATATGATGAAAAATAGCACAGGGTGTGCACACTGTGTGATACGAGAGTCATATTTACCCTGAATATTATGACTCATATGCAGGTGTACACACACAGGCTACACGCACTGTGATAGGTTGCATCTCTAGGATATTACAAATAATATCACAGGGTATACACTATGTGTGAACATCCACTGTGATGTTTGATATCATATCTCTCTACAAGATTACAAATAATATGAAAGTGTGTGCACCCATGTGACATATTAGGAGTAACATCCTTCTAGGGTATTACAGATAACATCACAAGGTGTACACCTTCTGTGGCCTTTTGCACACACTTTGTGCCATTCAAGGAAACATCCCCCTAGGATATTACGAATAATAACACAGGCGGTTGACACCCATGGTGTACATCTCCTGTGCCATCAGGAGTAATATTCCCCTAGGATATTACGAATACTATCACAGCAGGTGTACACATATGGTGTTCACCCCATGTGATATTAGGAGGAACATGCCCCTAGGATATTAGGAATAGTATCACAGGCGTTGAATACGCACGATATACCCCGATGACATGAAAAGTAACATCCCCTAAGATAGTATGAATAATATCACAGGGAGTACACCCCGTGTGACATTGGGAGTAACATCCCCCGAGGATATAACGAATAATATCAGGGGGCGTACATGCATTGTGACCCTAGCGGTAACATCTCTTTAGGATATTACAAATAATATCACAGGGTGTACACTGACCATGATATTAGGAGTCCCATTTTCCTAGGATATTATGGATAATATCACAGGAGGTGTTCACACACAACGTGTACACCATGTGTACACCCAATGTGATATTTGAAGTCATGCGTCCCTAGGATCTTACGACTGTTATCAAAGGGTGTACACCCCATGTGACATTAAAAGTGACATCCCTTTTAGATATTCCGTGCTATCACCTCTTCCTAGGATAACCCATGTGATATTAGGAGTAACCCCTTCCTAGGATATTACGAATAACATCACAGGGTTTACACCCCTGTGACATTAAAAGTAACAACCCCTCCTAGGGATATTATGAATAACATCACAGGGTGTACACCCCTGTGACTTTAAAAGTAACACCCCCCTAGAATATTACAATAATATAACAGGGTGTACACCCTGTGACTTTAGGAGAAACACCTCCCTAGGATATTTCAAATGATGTCACTGGGGGCACACCCTCTGTGATATTAGCAGCAACATCTTTCTAGGAGATTACGAATGATATCACAGGGTGTACACTCACTGTGATATTAGAAGGAATACCTCCCTAGGACATAAGCTATCACATCACAGAGTGTACACACATGGTGTACACCCACTGTGTTATTAGAAGCAATATCTCCCTATGATATTAGGAAAAATATCACAGGGTGTACCCTCTGTGGGATACTAGAAGTAATGTTTACCATGGATGTTACAAATAATATCACAGGGTGTACACACATAGGGTACACCCACTGTGACATAGGAGTTATATCTCCCTAAGATATTGCAAAGAATATCCCAGTGGGTGTACCCCATGTGTGTACACCCACTGTCATCATTAAAGTAGTATCTCTCTATAAGATTACAAATAATATCGGAGGCTATACACCCCCCTGTGACATCAGGAGTAACATCCCCTTACAATATTGGGAGCAATATTGCACGAGGTACACCTGTAACTTTAGGGGTAACATTCTCAGAATATTACTAATAATATCACAAGGTGTACACGCATTGTGACATTAGGAAATATTCAGGTAGCATATTTTCCATACTATCACAGAAGGAACACACCTGTGACATTAAGAGTGACATCCCCCTAGAATAGTAAGAATACTATCACACGGTGTACACCTCCTGTGATATTAGGAGAATCATCTCACCAGAATATTACGAATAATGCCACAAGGTGTTATCTTCTATGACATGAGTATAGACCCCCGGAAATTATGACTACTATCAAAGGGCGTACACCCCTGTGACATTAGGAGTAACATCCTTCTAGAATATCATGAATAATATCACAATGTGTACACCCCTTGTGTCATTAAGAGTAAAATTGCCCTAGGATATTAGGAAATAGAACACAGGGAGTACACGCCGTGTGATATTAGAAGTAACATCCCCCAAGGATATAACGAACAATATCAGAGAATGTACATGCCCTGGGACATGACTAGTAACATCTCTTTAGGATAATACGAACAATATCAAAGGGTGTACATGCAATGTGAAATTAGGAGTGAACTCCGCTGGGATATTACGAATTTTATATGACAGGGTCTACACGCCCTGTGACAATAGTAGTCACGTTGTCCTAAAATATGACGAAGAATATTAAAGTGTGTACAGGACCTGTGATTTACGAGTAACATTTCTAGAGAAGATTACACGTAATATCACTGTGTGTACACCCCGTGTGAGGATAGGAGTCCCATCCAACAAAACTATAATGAATAATTTCACAAGGTTTGCAACATCTGTGACATTGAAAGTAACATTTCCCTAGAATATGACGATAATATCACACAGTGTACACCCTCGGTGATATGAGGAGTGACGTCTTATAAGGTAATACGAGTAATTTGACAAGGTGTACAAACCCTGTGACATAAGGAGTGACATCCCTCCAGGATATTCCGAATCATAGAAAAGGGAAAATACCCCGTGTGACAATAAAATCAACGTCCCCTTAGGAGATTAAGAATAATAGCACCAGCTGTACACATTGTGACATTATTATTAACGTCTCGCTATGGTATTGCGAATAATATCAGAGTGTGTAGAGACTTGTGACATCAGGATTCACATTTCGCTACAATATCACGAATAATATCACAGGGTGTATACCCCCTGGGACTTAAGCAGTGGCATCCTCCTACAATATGGAAAATAATGTCCCAGGGTGTTAACAAAGTGCGGCAGCAGAGAAAACACCCGAGGAGAAAGGAGAAATATCATGCCGTCTTCCTGGATATTGCGAGCCACATCGCAGGGAGGTGAGGGCGCCCCCAGCGTGCGAGGAGTAACATCACCACAGACTCCCCCACGGGCTATTACGAGCCACATCGCAAGGGCACAGGACGAACCCCCTCGAAGAAGACTAATATCACCCGCTATTCCCACCCTGGATGACGACCCACAGGGCAGTGGGGCGGGGGACCCACGCAGGCGGGGAGTAATACCACCCTCACTCCCCAGCTGCATGTGACGATCCAGATCGCAGGGGGGAGAAGCAGGCACACGCCGCGAGGGGGAATGAGAGCCAGCCCTCTTGCCCCCTGGGCTCTTGGGACCCCCTCGCAGGGGGTGGGGCACCCCCCGCCAGGCGGGGGCTGAGAGCCAGCCCCTCTTGCCCCCCTGGGCTCTTGGGACCCCCTCGCAGGGGGGTGAGGCACCCCCGCCAGGCGGGGGCTGGGGCCCAGCCCCTCTTGCCCCCTGGGCTCTTAGGGACCCCCTCGCAGGGGGTGAGGCACCGCCCGGGCGGGGCTGAAACCAGCCCCTCTTGCCCCCCAGGGCTCTTAGGACCCCCTCGCAGGGGGGTGAGGCACACCCCCGCCGGGCGGGGCTGAGAGCCAGCCCCTCTTGCCCCCCAGGGCTCTTGGGACCCCCTCGCAGGGGGTGGGGCACCCCCCGCCGGGCGAGGCTGAGAGCCGGCCCCTCTTGCCCCCCAGGGCTCTTAGGACCCCCTCGCAGGGGGGTGAGGGCA
The DNA here is from genome assembly GCF_028885655.2 of Pongo abelii. Taxonomy (NCBI): domain Eukaryota; kingdom Metazoa; phylum Chordata; class Mammalia; order Primates; family Hominidae; genus Pongo; species Pongo abelii. Next base: position 32,483 of record NW_026946742.1, read on the forward strand.
CCCCCGCCGGGCGGGGCTGAGCCAGCCCCTCTTGCCCCCCAGGGCTCTTGAGACCCCCTCGCAGGGGGTGCGGCACCCCCCCCAGGCGGGGCTGAGAGCCAGCCCCTCTTGCCCCCAGGGCTCTTAGGACCCCCTCGCAGGGGGTGCGGCACCCCCCGCCAGGCGGGGGCTGAGAGCCAGCCCCTCTTGCCCCAGGGCTCTTAGGACCCCCTCGCAGGGGGTGCGGCACCCCCCGCCAGGCGGGGCTGAGAGCCAGCCCTCTTGCCCCCCAGGGCTCTTGGACCCCCCTCGCAGGGGGGGGTGCGGCACCCCCCCCCGCCAGGCGGGGGCTGAGAGCCAGCCCCTCTTGCCCCCAGGGCTCTTGGGACCCCCTCGCAGGGGGTGCGGCACCCCCCGCCAGGCGGGGGCTGAGAGCCAGCCCCTCTTGCCCCCCAGGGCTCTTGAGACCCCCCTCGCAGGGGGGTGCGGCACCCCGCCAGGCGGGGGCTGAGAGCCAGCCCCTCTTGCCCCCCAGGGCTCTTAGGACCCCCCTCGCCGGGGGGTGCGGCACCCCCCGGGCGGGGGGCTGAGAGCCAGCCCCTCTTGCCCCCCAGGGCTCTTGGGACCCCCTCGCAGGGGGGTGCGGCCCCCCCGCCCGGGGCGGGGGCTGAGAGCCAGCCCCTCTTGCCCCCAGGGCTCTTGGGACCCCCTCGCAGGGGGAGGTGCGGCACCCCCGCCAGGCGGGGGCTGAGAGCCAGCCCTCTTGCCCCCCAGGGCTCTTAGGACCCCCCTCGCAGGGGGTGCGGCACCCCGCCAGGCGGGGGCTGAGGGCTCCAGCCCCTCTTGCCCCAGGGCTCTTAGACCCCCCTCGCAGGGGGGTGCGGCACGCCCGCCAGGCGAGGCGGAGCCAGCCCCTCTTGCCCCCCAGGCTCTTGGGACCCCCTCGCAGGGGGTGCGGCACCCCCCGCCAGGCGAGGGCTGAGGGCCAGCCCCTCTTGCCCCCCAGGGCTCTTGGGACCCCCTCGCCGGGGGTGCGGCACCCCCGCCAGGCGGGGGCTGGCTCGGCCCTCTGCCCCCAGGGCTCTTGGGACCCCCTCGCAGGGGGTGCGGCACCCCCCGCCGGGCGGGGGCTGAGAGCCGGCCCTCTTGCCCCCCGGGGCTCTTGGGACCCCCTCGCAGGGGGTGCGGGCACCCCCCGCCAGGCGAGGGCTGAGAGCCAGCCCTCTTGCCCCAGGGCTCTTGGGACCCCCTCGCAGGGGGTGCGGCACCCCGCCAGGCGGGGGCTGAGAGCCAGCCCCTCTTGCCCCCGGGGCTCTTAGGACCCCCTCGCAGGGGGTGCGCGCACCCCCGCCAGGCGAGGGCTGAGAGCCAGCCCCTCTTGCCCCCCGGGGCTCTTGGGACCCCCTCGCAGGGGGTGCGGCACCCCGCCAGGCGAGGGCTGAGAGCCAGCCCCTCTTGCCCCCCAGGGCTCTTAGGACCCCCTCGCAGGGGGTGCGGCACCCCGCCGGGCGGGGGCTGAGCCGGCCCCTCTTGCCCCCGGGGCTCTTGGGACCCCCTCGCAGGGGGTGCGCACCCGCCGGGCGGGGGCTGAGAGCCAGCCCTCTTGCCCCCCAGGGCTCCTTGGGGACCCCCTCGCAGGGGGTGCGGCCCCCCCCGCCAGGCGGGGGCTGAAACCGGCCCCTCTTGCCCCCCCAGGGCTCTTAGGACCCCCCCCTCGCAGGGGGGTGCGGCCACCCCCCGCCAGGCGGGGGCTGAGAGCCAGCCCCTCTTGCCCCCCAGGGCTCTTAGGACCCCCCTCGCAGGGGGGTGCGGCACCCCCCGCCGGGGCGGGGGCTGAGAGCCGGCCTCTTGCCCCCCAGGGCTCTTAGGACCCCCTCGCGGGGGTGCGGCACCCCCCGCCAGGCGGGGGCTGAGAGCCAGCCCCTCTTGCCCCCAGGGCTCTTAGGACCCCCTCGCAGGGGGGTGCGGCACCCCCCGCCCGGGCGGGGGCGAGCCAGCCCCTCTTGCCCCCCGGGGCTCTTAGGACCCCCCTCGCAGGGGGGTGCGGCACCCCCCGCCAGGCGGGGGCTGAGAGCCAGCCCTCTTGCCCCCAGGGCTCTTGGGACCCCCTGCAGGGGGGTGCGGCACCCCCGCCAGGCGGGGGCTGAGAGCCAGCCCTCTTGCCCCCAGGGCTCTTAGGACCCCCCTCGCCGGGGGGGTGCGCGCACCCCGCCAGGCGGGGGCTGAGAGCCAGCCCCTCTTGCCCCCCAGGGCTCTTAGGACCCCCTCGCAGGGGGTGCGGCACCCCCGCCAGGCGGGGGCTGAGGCCAGCCCCTCTTGCCCCCCAGGGCTTGGGACCCCCCTCGCAGGGGGGTGCGCCACCCCCCGCCAGGCGAGGGCTGAGAGCAGCCCCTCTTGCCCCCCAGGGCTCTTAGGACCCCCTCGCAGGGTGCGGCCCCCCGCCAGGCGGGGGCTGGCGCAGCCCTCTTGCCCCCCAGGGCTCTTGAGACCCCCTCGCAGGGGGTGCGGCACCCCCGCCCCGGGCGGCTGAGAGCCAGCCCCTCTTGCCCCCCAGGGCTCTTGGGACCCCCTCGCAGGGGGTGCGTGGCACCCCCGCCAGGCGAGGGCTGAGAGCCGGCCCCTCTTGCCCCCAGGGCTCTTGGGACCCCCTCGCCGGGGGGTGCGGCCGCCCCGGGGCGGGGGCTGAGGCCAGCCCCTCTTGCCCCCAGGGCTCTTGGGACCCCCTCGCCGGGGGTGCGGCACCCCCGCCAGGGGCGGGGGCTGAGAGCCAGCCCCTCTTGCCCCCAGGGCTCTTGGGACCCCCTCGCAGGGGGTGCGGCACCCCCCGCCAGGCGGGGGCTGAGGCCAGCCCCTCTTGCCCCCAGGGCTCTTGGGACCCCCTCGCAGGGGGTGCGGCACCCCCGCCAGGGGGGGGCTGAGAGCCGGCCCCTCTTGCCCCCCAGGGCTCTTAGGACCCCCTCGCAGGGGGTGCGGCACCCCCCGCCAGGCGGGGCTGGAAACCCCCTTTGCCCCCGGGGCTCTTAGGACCCCCCTCGCAGGGGGGTGCGGCACCCCCCGCCAGGCGAGGGGCTGAGAGCCAGCCCCTCTTGCCCCCCAGGGCTCTTAGGACCCGCGGGGGGTGCGGCACCCCCCGCCAGGCGGGCTGAGAGCCAGCCCCTCTTGCCCCCCAGGGCTCTTAGGACCCCCCTCGCAGGGGGGTGCGGCACCCCCCGCCAGGCGGGGAGCTGAGCTCGCCCCTCTTGGGGCTCTTGGACCCCCCTCGCCGGGGGGTGCGGCACCCCCCGCCCGGGGCGGGGCTGAGGCCAGCCCCTCTTGCCCCCAGGGCTCTTAGGGACCCCCTGCGGGGGGTGCGGCACCCCCCGCGAGGGCGGAGGCTGAGAGCCGGCCCTCTTGCCCCCCAGGGCTCTTCGGGACCCCCTCGCAGGGGGTGCGGCACCCCCGGCGAGGGCGGGGCTGAGAGCCGGCCCCTCTTGCCCCCCAGGGCTCTTAGGGACCCCCTCGCAGGGGGTGCGGCACCCCCCGCGAGGCGGGGGCTGAGAGCCGGCCCCTCTTGCCCCCCAGGGCTCTTGGGACCCCCTCGCAGGGGGGTGCGGCCCCCCGCGAGGCGGGGGCTGAGAGCCGGCCCCTCTTGCCCCCCAGGGCTCTTGGGACCCCCCTGCTTGAGGGGTGCGGCACCCCCGCGGCGGGGGCTGAGCCGGCCCCTCTTGCCCCCCAGGGCTCTTAGGGACCCCCCTCGCAGGGGGTGCGGCCCCGGGAGGCGAGGGCTGAAACCGGCCCCTCTTGCCCCCTGGGCTCTTGGGACCCCCCTCGCAGGGGGTGCGGCACCCCCCGCGAGGCGGGGCTGAGCCGGCCCCTCTTGCCCCCCAGGGCTCTTGGGACCCCCCGCGCAGGGGGGTGCGGCCACCCCCGCGGGCGGGGCTGAGAGCCGGCCCTCTCTTGCCCCCCAGGGCTCTTGAACCCCCTCGCAGGGGGGTGCGGCACCCCCGCGAGGCGAGGCTGAGAGCCGGCCTCTTGCCCCCCAGGGCTCTTGGGACCCCCTCGCAGGGGGTGCGGCACCCCCGCGAGGCGGGGGCTGAGCCGGCCCCTCTTGCCCCCAGGGCTCTTGGGACCCCTCGCAGGGGGTGCGGCACCCCCCCGCGGCGGGGGCGAGGGCGCCGGCCCCTCTTGCCCCCCGGGGCTCTGGACCCCCTCGCAGGGGGTGCGGCACCCCCGCGAGGCGGGGCTGAGAGCCGGCCCCTCTTGCCCCCCAGGGCTCTTAGGACCCCCTCGCAGGGGGTGCGGCACCGCGAGGCGGGGGCTGAGAGCCGGCCCCTCTTGCCCCCAGGGCTCTTAGGACCCCCCTCGCAGGGGGGTGCGGCACCCCCCGCGAGGCGGGGCTGAGAGCCGGCCCCTCTTGCCCCCAGGGCTCTTGGGACCCCCCTCGCAGGGGTGCGGCACCCCCGCGGGCGGGGGCTGAAACCGGCCCCTCTTGCCCCCAGGGCTCTTAGGACCCCCTCGCAGGGGGGTGCGGCACCCCGCGAGGCGGGGACTGAAACCGGCCCCTCTTGCCCCCCAGGGCTCTTAGGACCCCCTGCCGGGGGTGCGGCACCCCCGCGAGGCGGGGCTGAGAGCCGGCCCCTCTTGCCCCCAGGGCTCTTAGGACCCCCTCGCAGGGGGTGCGGCGGCACCCCGCGAGGCGGGCTGAGCCGGCCCCTCTTGCCCCCCAGGGCTCTTGGGACCCCCTCGCAGGGGTGCGCGGCACCCCCGCGAGGCGGGGGCTGACCGGCCCCTCTTGCCCCAGGGCTCTTAGACCCCCTCGCAGGGGGTGCGGCACCCCCCGCGAGGCGGGGGCTGAGCCCGGCCCTCTTGCCCCCCAGGGCTCTTAGGACCCCCTCGCAGGGGTGCGGCACCCCGCGAGGCGGGGCTGAGAGCCGGCCCTCTTGCCCCCGGGGCTCTTGGGACCCCCTCGCAGGGGGTGCGGCACCCCCCGCGAGGCGGGGGCTGAGCCGGCCCCTCTTGCCCCCCAGGGCTCTTGGGACCCCCCTCGCAGGGGGCGGCGGCACCCGCGAGGCGGGGGCTGAGAGCCGGCCCCTCTTGCCCCCCAGGGCTCTTAGGACCCCCTCGCAGGGGGTGCGCACCCCGCGGGCGGGGGCTGAGAGCCGGCCCCTCTTGCCCCCCAGGGCTCTTAGACCCCCTCGCGGGGGGTGCGGCACCCGCGAGGGCGGGGCCTGAGCCGGCCCCTCTTGCCCCAGGGCTCTTAGGACCCCCTCGCAGGGGGTGCGGCACCCCCGCGGCGGGGGCTGAGAGCCGGCCCTCTTGCCCCCAGGGCTCTTAGGACCCCCCTGCAGGGGGTGCGGCACCCCCGCGAGGCGGGGCTGAGAGCCGGCCCCTCTTGCCCCCCAGGGCTCTTGGGACCCCCCTCGCAGGGGGGTGCGGCACCCCCCGCGAGGCGAGGCTGAGAGCCGGCCCCTCTTGCCCCCGGGGCTCTTAGGACCCCCTCGCAGGGGGGTGCGGCACCCCGCGAGGCGGGGGCGAGAGCCGGCCCCTCTTGCCCCCCAGGGCTCTTAGGACCCCCTCGCAGGGGGTGCGGCACCCCGCGAGGCGGGGGCTGAGAGCCGGCCCCTCTTGCCCCCAGGGCTCTTAGGACCCCTCGCAGGGGGTGCGGCACCCCCCGCGAGGCGGGGCTGAGAGCCGGCCCCTCTTGCCCCCAGGGCTCTTAGGACCCCCTCGCAGGGGGGTCGGCACCCCGCGAGGCGGGGGCTGAGCCGGCCCCTCTTGCCCCCAGGGCTCTTGGACCCCCCCTCGCAGGGGGTGAGGCACCCCCGCGAGGCGGGGGCTGGCTCGGCCCCTCTTGCCCCAGGGCCTTAGGACCCCCCTCGCAGGGGGTGAGGCACCCCCGCGAGGCGGGGGCTGGAGCCGGCCCCTCTTGCCCCCCAGGGCTCTTGGGACCCCCTCGCAGGGGGGTGAGGCACCCCCGGCGAGGCGGGGGCTGAGGCCGGCCCCTCTTGCCCCCCAGGGCTCTTAGGACCCCTCGCAGGGGGTGAGGCACCCCCGCGAGGCGGGGGCTGAGAGCCGGCCCCTCTTGCCCCAGGGCTCTTAGGACCCCCCTCGCAGGGGGGTGAGGCACCCCCGCGGGGGCGGGGAACTGAGAGCCGGCCCCTCTTGCCCCAGGGCTCTTGGGACCCCCCTCGCAGGGGGGTGAGGCACCCCCCGCGAGGGCGGGGCTGAGCCGGCCCCTCTTGCCCCCAGGGCTCTGGGACCCCCCTCGCAGGGGGTGAGGCACCCCCGCGGGGCGGGGGCTGAAGCCGGCCCCTCTTGCCCCCTGGGCTCTTAGACCCCCTCGCAGGGGGGTGAGGCACCCCGCGAGGCGGGGAGCTGAGAGCCGGCCCCTCTTGCCCCCCTGGGCTCTTGGGACCCCCCTCGCAGGGGGGTGAGGCACCCCCGCGAGGCGGGCTGAGAGCCGGCCCCTCTTGCCCCCAGGGCTCTTGGGACCCCCTCGCAGGGGGTGAGGCACCCCGCGCGAGGCGGGGGCAGAGCCGGCCTCTTGCCCCAGGGCTCTTGGGACCCCCTCGCAGGGGGTGAGGCACCGCGAGGCGGGGGCTGCCGGCCCTCTTGCCCCCAGGGCTCTTGGGACCCCCTCGCGGGGGTGAGGCACCCCGCGAGGCGGGGCTGAGAGCCGGCCCTCTTGCCCCCCAGGGCTCTTGGGACCCCCTCGCAGGGGGGTGAGGCACCCCCGCGAGGCGGGGGCTGAGCCGGCCCTCTTGCCCCCAGGGCTCTTGGGACCCCCTGGGGGGGTGAGGCACCCCCCGCGGGGCGGGGGCTGGGAGCCGGCCTCTTGCCCCCCGGGGCTCTTGGGACCCCCCTCGCAGGGGGGTGAGGCACCCCCCGCGAGGGGGCGGGGCTGAGAGCCGGCCCCTCTTGCCCCCGGGCTCTTGGGACCCCCTCGCAGGGGGTGAGGCACCCCCGCGAGGCGGGGCTGAAACCCGGCCCCTCTTGCCCCCCAGGGCTCTTGGGACCCCCCTCGCAGGGGGTGAGGCACCCCCGCGGGGCGGGGCTGAGAGCCGGCCCCTCTTGCCCCCAGCTCTTAGGACCCCCCTCGGGGGGTGAGGCACCCCCCGCGGCGGGGGCTGGAGCCGGCCCCTCTTGCCCCCAGGGCTCTTAGGACCCCCCTCGCAGGGGGGTGAGGCACCCCCCGCGAGGCGGGGCTGAGAGCCGGCCCCTCTTGCCCCCAGGGCTCTTAGGACCCCCTCGCAGGGGGGTGAGGCACCCCCGCGAGGCGGGGGGCGAGCCGGCCTCTTGCCCCCCAGGGCTCTTAGGACCCCCCTCGCAGGGGGTGAGGGCACCCCGCGGCGGGGGGCTGAGAGCCGGCCCCTCTTGCCCCCAGGGCTCTTAGGACCCCCTCGCAGGGGGTGAGGCACCCCCGCGAGGGCGGGGGCTGAGGCCGGCCCCTCTTGCCCCCAGGGCTCTTGGGACCCCCTCGCAGGGGGTGAGGCACCCCGCGAGGGCGGGGCTGAAAGCCGGCCCCTCTTGCCCCCCAGGGCTCTTGGGACCCCCTCGCAGGGGGGTGAGGCACCCCCCGCGGGGCGGGGGCTGAGGCCGGCCCCTCTTGCCCCCCAGGGCTCTTAGGACCCCCCTCGCAGGGGGTGAGGCACCCCCGCGAGGCGGGGCTGAGAGCCGGCCCCTCTTGCCCCCAGGGCTCTTGGGACCCCCTCGCAGGGGGTGAGGCACCCCCGCGAGGCGAGGCTGAGCCGGCCCCTCTTGCCCCCCAGGGCTCTTGGACCCCCCTCGCAGGGGGGTGAGGCACCCCCGCGAGCGGGGGCTGAGAGCCGGCCTCTTGCCCCCAGGGCTCTTAGGACCCCCTCGCAGGGGGTGAGGCACCCCCCGCGAGGCGGGGGGAGAGAGCCGGCCCCTCTTGCCCCCAGGGCTCTTAGGACCCCCCTCGCAGGGGGTGAGGCACCCCCGCGAGGCGGGGAGCTGGGCGGCCCCTCTTGCCCCCAGGGCTCTTAGGACCCCCTCGCAGGGGGTGAGCACCCCGCGAGGCGGGCTGAGAGCCGGCCCCTCTTGCCCCCAGGGCTCTTAGGACCCCCCTCGCAGGGGGTGAGGCACCCCCGCGGGGCGGGGCTGAGAGCCGGCCCTCTTGCCCCCCAGGGCTCTTGGGACCCCCCTCGCAGAGGGGGGGCCCCCCCGCGGCGGGGGCTGAAACCGGCCCCTCTTGCCCCCAGGGCTCTTAGGACCCCCTCGCAGGGGGGTGAGGGCACCCCCCGCGAGGCGGGGGCTGAGAGCCGGCCCTCTTGCCCCCAGGGCTCGGGACCCCCCTCGCAGGGGGGTGAGGCACCCCCCGCGAGGCGGGGCTGAAGCCGGCCCCTCTTGCCCCCAGGGCTCTTGGGACCCCCTCGCAGGGGGTGGGGCACCCCCGCGAGGGGGGCTGAGCCGGCCCCTCTGCCCCCGGGCTCTTAGGGACCCCCTCGCAGGGGGTGAGGCACCCCCGCGGGGGCGGAGCTGAGGCCAGCCCCTCTTGCCCCCAGGGCTCTTGGGACCCCCTCGCCGGGGGTGAGGCACCCCCGCGGCGGGGGCTGAGAGCCAGCCCCTCTTGCCCCCCAGGGCTCTTAGGACCCCCTCGCAGGGGTGAGGCACCGCGAGGCGGGGGGCTGAGAGCCAGCCCCTCTTGCCCCCCAGGGCTCTTGGGACCCCCTCGCAGGGGGTGAGGCACCCCCCCGCGGCGGGGGCTGAGCCAGCCCCTCTTGCCCCCCAGGGCTCTTAGGACCCCCTCGCAGGGGGTGAGGCACCCCCGCAGGCGGGGGCTGAGAGCCAGCCCCTCTTGCCCCCCTGGGCTCTTAGGACCCCCCTCGCAGGGGGGTGAGGCACCCCCCGCGAGGCGGGGCTGAGCCAGCCCCTCTTGCCCCCCTGGGCTCTTAGGACCCCCTCGCAGGGGGTGAGGCACCCCGCGAGGCGGAGGCTGAGAGCCAGCCCCTCTTGCCCCCCTGGGCTCTTAGGACCCCCTCGCAGGGGGGTGAGGCACCCCCGCGAGGCGGGGGCTGAAACCAGCCCCTCTTGCCCCCTGGGCTCTTAGGACCCCCCTCGCAGGGGGGTGAGGCACCCCCGCGGGGGCGGGGGCTGAGAGCCAGCCCCTCTTGCCCCCTGGGCTCTTAGGACCCCCTCGCAGGGGGGTGGGCACCCCCGCGGCGGGGGCTGAGAGCCAGCCCCTCTTGCCCCCTGGGCTCTTGGGACCCCCTCGCAGGGGGTGAGGCACCCGCGGGGCGGGGGCTGAGAGCCAGCCCCTCTTGCCCCCTGGGCTCTTAGGACCCCCCTCGCAGGGGGTGAGGCACCCCCGCGAGGCGGGGGCTGAAGCCAGCCCCTCTGCCCCCCTGGGCTCTTGGGACCCCCCTCGCAGGGGGTGAGGCACCCCCGCGAGGCGGGGCTGAGAGCCGGCCCCTCTTGCCCTGGGCTCTTAGGACCCCCTCGCAGGGGGTGAGGCACCCCCGCGGGGCGGGGGCTGAGGCCAGCCCCTCTTGCCCCCCTGGGCTCTTAGGACCCCCCTCGCAGGGGGTGAGGCACCCCCCGCGGGCGGGCTGAGAGCCAGCCCCTCTTGCCCCCTGGGCTCTTAGGACCCCCTCGCAGGGGGTGAGGCACCCCCGCGCGGGCTGAAGCCAGCCTCTTGCCCCCTGGGCTCTTAGGACCCCCCTCGCAGGGGGTGAGGCACCCCGCGAGGCGGGGCTGAGAGCCAGCCCCTCTTGCCCCCTGGGCTCTTAGGACCCCCTCGCAGGGGGTGAGGCACCCCCCGCGAGGCGGGGGCTGCCAGCCCCTCTTGCCCCCCTGGGCTCTTGGGACCCCCTCGCAGGGGGGTGAGGCACCCCGCGGGGGGGGCTGAGAGCCGGCCCCTCTTGCCCCCTGGGCTCTTGGGACCCCCTCGCAGGGGGTGAGGCACCCCCCGCGGGGGCGGGCTGGGAGCCAGCCCTCTTGCCCCCCTGGGCTCTTGGGACCCCCTCGCAGGGGGGTGAGGCACCCCCGCGAGGCGGGGCTGAGAGCCAGCCCCTCTTGCCCCCTGGGCTCTTAGGACCCCTCGCAGGGGGTGAGGCACCCCGCGGGGGCGGGCTGACCAGCCCCTCTTGCCCCCCTGGGCTTAGGACCCCCTCGCAGGGGGGTGAGGCACCCCCCGCGGGCGGGGAGCTGAGAGCCAGCCCCTCTTGCCCCCTGGGCTCTTGGGACCCCCTCGCAGGGGGTGAACCCCCGCGAGGCGGGGGCTGAGAGCCAGCCCCTCTTGCCCCCCTGGGCTCTTAGGACCCCCTCGCAGGGGGTGAGGCACCCCCGCGAGGGCGGGCGGAGAGCCAGCCCCTCTTGCCCCCTGGGCTCTTGGGACCCCCTCGCAGGGGGGTGAGGCACCCCGCGAGGCGGGGGCTGAGAGCCAGCCCCTCTTGCCCCCTGGGCTCTTGGGACCCCCCTCGCAGGGGGTGAGGCACCCCCCGCGAGGGCGGGGCTGGGCCAGCCCCTCTTGCCCCCTGGGCTCTTAGGACCCCCTCGCCGGGGGGGTGCACCCCCGCGAGGCGGGGCTGAGCCAGCCCCTCTTGCCCCCTGCTCTTAGGACCCCCCTCGCAGGGGGTGAGGCACCCCCCGCGAGGCGGGCTGAAGCCAGCCCCTCTTGCCCCCTGGGCTCTTGGGACCCCTCGCAGGGGGGTGGGGCACCCCCGCGAGGCGGGGGCTGAGAGCCAGCCCCTCTTGCCCCCTGGGCTCTTGGGACCCCCTCGCAGGGGGTGAGGCACCCCCCGCGAGGCGGGGGCTGCCAGCCCCTCTTGCCCCCTGGGCTCTTGGGACCCCCCTCGCAGGGGGGGGGGGCACCCTGCGAGGCGAGGCTGGGGCCAGCCCCTCTTGCCCCCTGGGGCTCTTAGGACCCCCTCGCAGGGGGGTGAGGCACCCCCGCGCGAGGCGGGGGCTGAGAGCCAGCCCCTCTTGCCCCCCGGGCTCTTAGGACCCCCTCGCAGGGGGTGGGGCACCCCCCGCGAGGGGGGAGGCTGAGCCAGCCCCTCTTGCCCCCTGGGCTCTTAGGACCCCCTCGCAGGGGGGAGGCACCCCCGCGAGGCGCGGGCTGAGCCAGCCCCTCTTGCCCCCTGGGCTCTTGGGACCCCCTCGCAGGGGGTGAGGCACCCCGCGGGGCGGGGCTGGGAGCCAGCCCCTCTTGCCCCCTGGGCTCTTAGGACCCCCTCGCAGGGGGTGGGGGGCACCCCCCGCGAGGCGGGGGCTGAAAGCCAGCCCCTCTTGCCCCCCTGGGCTCTTGAGACCCCTCGCAGGGGGGTGAGGCACCCCGCGGGGGCGGGGGCTGAGAGCCAGCCCCTCTTGCCCCCTGGGCTCTTAGGACCCCCCTCGCCGGGGGGTGAGGCACCCCCCCGCGAGGCGGGGGGCTGAGGCCAGCCCCTCTGCCCCCTGGGCTCTTAGGACCCCCTCGCAGGGGGGTGAGGCACCCCCGCGGGGGGGGCTGAGAGCCGCCCCTCTTGCCCCCTGGGCTCTTGGGACCCCCTCGCAGGGGGTGAGGCACCCCGCGAGGGGCGGGGGCTGGGCCCCTCTTGCCCCCTGGGCTCTTAGGACCCCCCTCGCAGGGGGTGAGGCACCCCCCGCGAGGCGGGGGCTGAGAGCCAGCCCCTCTTGCCCCCTGGGCTCTTAGGACCCCCCTCGCAGGGGGTGGGGCACCCCCGCGAGGCGGGGGGCTGAGAGCCAGCCCCTCTTGCCCCCCTGGGCTCTTAGGACCCCCCTCGCAGGGGGTGAGGCACCCCCGCGAGGCGGGGAGGAGCCAGCCCCTCTTGCCCCCTGGGCTCTTGGGACCCCCTCGCAGGGGGTGAGGCACCCCGCGAGGCGGGGGCTGAGAGCCAGCCCCTCTTGCCCCCTGGGCTCTTGGGACCCCCCTCGCAGGGGGGTGAGCACCCCCGCGGGGGCGGGGCTGAGGCTCAGCCCCTCTTGCCCCCCTGGGCTGGGACCCCCTCGCCGGGGGTGAGGCACCCCCCGCGAGGGCGGGGGCTGGGGGCCAGCCCTCTTGCCCCCCTGGGCTCTTGGGACCCCTCGCAGGGGGTGGGGCACCCCCCGCGGGGGCGGGGCTGAGAGCCGGCCCCTCTTGCCCCCTGGGCTCTTGGGACCCCCTCGCAGGGGGGTGAGGCACCCCCGGGCGGGGGCTGAGAGCCAGCCCCTCTTGCCCCCTGGGCTCTTGGGACCCCCTCGCAGGGGGTGAGGCACCCCCGCGAGGGGGGGCTGAGAGCCAGCCCCTCTTGCCCCCCTGGGCTCTTGGGACCCCCTCGCGGGGGGGTGAGGCACCCCCGCGAGGGGCGGGGCTGAGAGCCAGCCCTCTTGCCCCCTGGGCTCTTAGGACCCCCTCGGGGGGTGGGGCACCCCCGCGGGGGCGGGGCCTGAGAGCCAGCCCCTCTTGCCCCCTGGGCTCTTAGGACCCCCTCGCAGGGGGGTGAGGCACCGGGCGGCTGAGGCTCAGCCCCCTCTTGCCCCCTGGGCTCTTGGGACCCCCTCGCAGGGGGTGAGGCACCCCCGGAGGGCGGGGGCTGAGAGCCAGCCCCTCTTGCCCCCCTGGGCTCTTAGACCCCCTCGCAGGGGGTGGAGGGCACCCCGCGGGGGCGGGGCTGAGGCTCAGCCCCTCTTGCCCCCCTGGGCTCTTGGGACCCCCTCGCAGGGGGTGAGGCACCCCCGCGAGGCGGGGCTGGAGAGCCAGCCCCTCTTGCCCCCTGGGCTCTTGGGACCCCCTCGCAGGGGGTGAGGCACCCCCGCGAGGGCGGGGCTGAAGCCAGCCCCTCTTGCCCCCTGGGCTCTTAGGACCCCCTCGCAGGGGGTGAGGCCCGCGGGGCGGGGAGCTGAGAGCCAGCCCTCTTGCCCCCTGGGCTCTTGGGACCCCCCTCGCAGGGGGTGAGGCACCCCCCGCGAGGAGGCGGGGCTGAGAGCCAGCCCCTCTTGCCCCCTGGGCTCTTGGGACCCCCTCGCAGGGGGTGAGGCACCCCCGCGAGGCGGGGGCTGAGGCCAGCCCCTCTTGCCCCCTGGGCTCTTGGGACCCCCCTCGCAGGGGGGTGAGGCACCCCGCGAGGCGGGGCTGAGAGCCAGCCCCTCTTGCCCCCTGGGCTCTTGGGACCCCCTCGCAGGGGGTGAGGCACCCCCGCGGCGGGGGCTGAGAGCCAGCCCCTCTTGCCCCCTGGGCTCTTGGGACCCCCTCGCAGGGGGTGAGGCACCCCGCGAGGCGGGGGCTGAGAGCCAGCCCCTCTTGCCCCCCTGGGCTCTTGGGACCCCCTCGCAGGGGGTGAGGCACCCCCGCGAGGCGGGGGCTGAGAGCCAGCCCCTCTTGCCCCCCTGGGCTCTTAGGACCCCCTCGCAGGGGGGTGAGGCACCCCCGCCGAGGCGGGGCTGAGAGCCAGCCCCTCTTGCCCCCTGGGCTCTTAGGATCCGCGGTGGCCTCACAGCCTGTTTACCATATTGTCAGTAATATCATCTCCCCCTCGAGAGATTATGAACTGTTTCACAGACGTGTGCACTCCCACGATGTACAGAGGGTGTGCATCCGTCTCTATTGGGAGTAATATCATCCTCTTCCTCCTTGAATGTTAAGAACGGTATCACACGGGTGTTTCTACTCCCTGAGATATCGCGTGTCATATCCTCCTCCCCCACGTTGCCATTGGAAGCAATATCAGTGGGGGCGTGTCCACCTTCTGTGACATTTAAAGTAATATCATCCTCTTCCCTCCAGGATCATGGGAACAATGTCCCTGCGGGGTGTCCACTTTCTGCCATATGTGTAGTCATATCACCTCCTCCGCCTTGGAGTATTGTTACGGACCATCTCACACGGGCGTGTACACTTCCTGCGATTCTGGGAGTAATGGCATTCCCTTCTTCCGTGAATATTAGGAGCAAAATCACCAGGTGGATGCACAGCCAGTGCTATATTGGGTAACGTCATACTCCACCCCCTGGAGATTATATTCGGGTCAATATCACCGTCTGGGTGTACACCTAGTGCGATATTGAACGTAACATCATGCTTTCTCCCTCCCTGGACATTAGGAGCAATATCAGCGGTGGGTGTACACCCACTGAGGTATTAGGCGTAATAGTAGTAGGAATTATTCCTCATTGATTATTAACATAAATATGAATAACCGATATTGATATTAATATTAAAAAATAATGGCTAATAATTTTCAGACTATTAATATTAATATTAATTATTAGGAGCTAGTATTACTGTTTTCTAACGAATAAGATCAATATCAGCTATTAATATCAGACGTCATTAATCATTAATATTAATCATTTATTGTTATCGTTAGTATAACTATTGAATATTCATTATCCTTGTTATCGGTATTGATTTAAAAATTATATTATCAATCATTAATATTGATAATTATTAGTGTCAATTAATAATTGAGATGATTAATTGCGGTAAGTCACATTGCGCCTTCCACCCCTTCCTCGGCAGCTCGTGTACGACCCAAAACAGGGGTGCAAATGCCCCTGAGAGAGCAGCGGTATACTGGGATAGATGAGGATGGTCACGTGGCGGGGAGGCGTGTTTTTGGATACCAGCCCTTCACCTCCGTCGACCTTCTCAACTGGAAAAACAATACACCGCCCTATAGCGAAAAGCCGCCAGCCCTAATTGATTTGCTCCAAACTGTTATCCAGACCCACAACCACACCTGGGCTGATTGGCACCAGTTGCTCATGTTCCTCTTTAACAGCGAAGAAAGGCGGAGAGTCCTCCAAGCAGCAACTAAGTGGCTAGAGGAGCATGCACCTGCTGATTATCAAAACCCCAAGAGTATGGAAGGACCCAGTTGCCAGGAACCGACCCCCAGTTGGACCCACATGAAAGAGAGAATATGCAAAGGCTAAACCGAGACGGGGAAGCTCTCTTGGAAGGATTAATGAGGGGAGCTCAGAAGGCCACAAACGTTAACAAGGTCTCTGAGGTCATTCAGGGAAAAGAAGAAAGTCCGGCACAATTCTACCAGAGACTGTGTGAGGCCTATGCTATGTATACTCCCTTTCATCCCGATAGCCCTGAAAATCAGCGCATGATTCACATGGCTTTAGTCCGTCAAAGCGCAGAAGACATGAGAAGAAAACTGCAGAAACACGCTGGACTTGCAGGGATGAACACATCACAATTACTAGAAATAGCTAGCCAGGTGTTTGTAATCAGGGATGCAGTAAGCCGTCAGGAAAACGGCGAAGACAATGGAGGTCAGGCCGGCGAAACACCGACCTGTTTGCTAGCTGCAGCAATCACAGGGGCCCCACAAAGAGAGCAAGGGAAGGGCCCTGGGAAAGGAACTCAGCTTGGCTGTCAGAGTTTGCAGCGTAACCAGTGTGCTGATGGTAAAGAAATAGGACGGTGGAAGAACAAATGCCCTCAACTCAAAAGAAAACAAGATGACTCAGAGCAGGAGGCCCCGGACAAGGAGGAAGGGGCCCTGCTCAACCCGGCAGGAGGGTTCTTGGACTGAGGGAGACCGGGCTCAAGTGTCCCCAAAGAGCCACTGGTCAGAATGACAGTCGGGGTGGAGACATTGACTTTCTTGGAGATAGCGGTGCTGAACATTCGCTAGTAACCGCCCCGGTCGCCCCCTTATCCAAAAAGACTATTGACGTCATCGGAGCCACGGGGGTTTCAGCAAAGCAAGCTGTAGGCTTGCCTCGGACTTGTACTGTAGGAGGACATAAAGTCATTCATCAGTTATGGTACATGCCTGACTGTCCCTTGACCTTTTGGGGAAGGGACTTGCTCAGCAAGCTGAGAGCCACGATCTCTCTGACAGAGCACGGCTCTTTGCTGCTAAAGTTACCCGGAACGGGAGTCATTGTGACCCTTATGGTCCCCCGAGAGGAGGAATGGAGACTTTTCTGAACTGAGCCGGGCCAAGAGAGAAGGCCAGCTCTGGCTAAGCGGTGGCCAAGAGTACGGGCAGAAGACAACCCTCCGGGATTGGCCAGTTAAGACTGGGGCCCAGCGGGTTAGGCAAAAACAGGACCCGGTCTCCAGAGAAGCTCTTCAAGGTATCCAGGTCCGTCTCAAGCACCTAAGAACTGTTGCAATTCTTGTTCCTTGTCAGTCTCCATGGAACACTCCCTCCTGCCTGTTCCCAAGCCACGGACCAAGGACTACCGGCCGGTACAGGATTTGCGCTTGCTTCATCAAGCTACACTGACTTGACATCCAACAGTACCTAACCCGTCCACATTGTTGGGGTTGCTGCCAGCTGAGGACAGCTGCTTCACCTGCTTGGACCTGAAAGATGCTTTCTTTCCTATCAGATTAGCCCCTGAGAGGCAGAGGCTGTTTGCCTTTCAGTGGGAAGATCCGGAGTCAGGTGTCACTACTCAGTACACTTGGACCGGGCTTCCCCAAGGGTTCAAGAACTCCCCCACCACCTTCAGGGAGGCGTTGGCTCGAGACCTCCAGAAGTTTCCCACCAGAGACCTAGGCTGTGTGTTGCTCCAGTAGGTTGATGACCTTCTGCTGGGACACCCCACGGCAGTCGGGTGTGCCAAGGGAACAGATGCCCTACACCGGCACCTGGAGGACTGTGGGTATAAGATGTCCAAGAAGAAAGCTCAGATCTGCCGACAGCAGGTACGTGACTTGGGATTTACTATCTGACAGGGCTCGGAACGCAGCCCGGGATCAGAAAGAAAGCAGGTCATTTGCAATCTAGTGGAGCCCAAGAGCAGAAAGCAGGTGAGACAATTCTTAGGAGCTGTGGGGTTTTGTAGACTGTGGATCCCAAACTTTGCAGTATTAGCCAAGCCTTTGTATGAGGTCCCAAAGGGGGCGGGGACCGGGAACCTTTGGAATGCAGATCCCAACAACAGCAAGTCTTTCATGAGTTAAAGGAAAAACTTCTGGCAGCCCTAGCCCTGGGGCTACTCGATCTGACAAAGCCTTTTCCATTCTATGCATCAGAGAGAGAAAAGATGGCAGCTGGACTTTGAACCCAAACGGTTGGGCTCCGGCCAAGGCCGGCGGCCTACCTCTCTAAACAACTAGACGGGTCTACTAAAGGATGGCCCCCTGTTTGAGGGCCTTGGCAGCAACTGCCCTGCTAGAACAAGAAGCAAATAAGCTGACTCTTGGGCAAAACCTGAACATAAAGGGCCCCCATGCTGTGGTGACTTTCATGAACGCTAAAGGACATCGTCGGCTACCGAATGCCAGACTCACCAAGTACCAAACTTGGCTCTGTGAAAATCCTCGTATAACCATTGAAGTTTGTAACACCCTACACCCGCCACCTTGCTCCCGGTATCAGAGAGCCCTGTCGAGCCTGATTGTGTGGAAGTCTTGGACTCAGTCGACTCTGGCAGACCTGACCTCCGGGACCGGACTTGGGCATCAGTAGACTGGGAACTATACGTGGATGGGAGCAGCTTCTTCAACCCCCAAGGAGAGAGAGGTGCAGGGTATGCAGTGGTAACCCTGGACACTCTTGTTGAAGCCAGATCGTTGCCCCAGGCCACTTCAGCCCAGAAAGCTGAACTCATTGCTTTAATTCGGGCCTTAGGACTCAGTGAGGGTGAGACTGTAAACATTTACACTGATTCTCGGTGTCTTTTTAACCCTTCGAGTGCATGGAGCGTGATAGAAAGAAAAGGGCCTATTGAACTCTGAGGGAAAAGACAGAAAATATCAACAAGAAACCTTGCAATGATTAGAAGCAGTATGGAAACCCCACAAGGTGGCAGTTAGGCATTGCAGAGGACACCAGCGAGCTTCCACCTCGGTGGGTTTGGGGAATTCCCGCGCTGACTCAGAGGCTCGAAAAGCAGCATCTGCCCCCTTCTGGGCATCAGTGCTCCCTCAAGTACCTGATCTTGGACCTACTTCTTCTAAAAAAGAAGGACATTCTCCAGGTAGAGGAAGGACAAGTGATGGAGGAAGGATGGATTCGGTTACCAGATGGGAGCGTAGCTGTGCCACAGCTGCTAGGAGTTGCAGTTGTACTGGCTGTGCAAGAAACCACCCATCGAGGTCAGGAGTCACTGGAAAAGTTGTTAGGCCGGTATTTCTACATCTCGCCTTTGTCAGCCCTTGCCAAAACGGTGAGGCAGCGGTGTGTTACCTGCCGACAGCATGATGCGAGGCAAGGTCCAGCCGTTCCGCCCGGCATACGAGCTTATGGAGCAGCCCCTTTGAAGATCTCCAGGTAGACTTCACAGAGATGCCAAAGTGTGGAGGTAACAAGTATTTACTAGTTCTTGGGCGTGCGTACCTACTCTGGGTGGGTGGCGGCCTATCCAACACCAACTGAGAAAGCTCGTGAAGTAACCCGTGTGCTTCTTCGAGATCTGATACCTAGATTTCGACTGCCCTTACGGATCGGCTCAGATAAACGGGCCTGCGTTTTAGGCTCCCTTGGTACAGAAGACGGCAAAGGTATTGGGGATCCCACGGAAACTGCATGGCGCCTCCCGGCCTCAGAGCCCCAGAAAGGTGGAGCAGATGAATCGGACTATCAAAAATAATACTATTGTCTTCCCCGCGAGATATTTAAAACAACACCACAAGGGGCGTCAAACCACCTGCTAAATTTGAGGGAATATTATCCTCTCCCCCACTCCCGCGGCCCCGGATATTAGAGACAATAACACAGGCGTAACGTACACCCACTACTTGATTGGGAATAATATCATCCTCACCCTTCTCGGATATTAGGAACAATATCACACTGTGCGTGTAGTACTGTCGTGAAATTCAATGGAATGTCATCCTTCGCCTCCCTGGATATGATGAACAATATCACAGGGGATGTACAGCTTCTGAGATATTGGGAGTGATATCATCCTCTCCCCTCTGGAAGTTAGGGACAATATCACAGGGGTAGTGTACACCCTCTGGCATGTTGGCACTAATATCATCCTCCCGCCCACTGGATATTAAAAACCATATCACAAGGGGCGTGTACAGACACTTCGATATTGGTATTAATACCATCCTCTCCCTCTTTGGATATTCGGTGCCGTATTTCAGGTGGGGTATACGCCACCTGCAATATTGGAAGTAATATGATTTTCTCCCCCGTGGATATCAGAAACGATATCACAGGGGTGGCGAACAACCCCTGCGATACTTGGAGTGATATCATCGTCTCCTCACGATGATTAAGAACAATATCGTAGGGGTGGGGGGTGTACACCCCCTTTCATATTTGATACCATCCTCTTCCCCCTGGATATTAGGAACAATATCAGGAAGGGACGTAGAGACCCTGCGACCTTTGCTGTCATACAATTGTCTCTCCCCTAGATATTAGGAAAAATGTCACTGGGGATGTGAACAGCCCTGCGATATTGAGAATAGTATCATCCTCTCCCCCTTGCATATTGGGAACAACATCACAGGTGGGGTGTACTGCCTCTGCGATATTGGGGGTAAAATTTTCCTCTCTTCCCTGGACATCAGGAAGGGTATCAGAGGGGGAGGGTGTGCATTCCCTGCCATATTCAACGTAACTTCATCCTCTCCCTCCCAGGGTATTCAGAACAATAGGACAGGAGGGGTGTACGCCAACTGCGATATTGAGAGTCGTATCATCCTCTTTCGCTCTGGATCTTAGGAACAATATCACAGGGTTGTGTACACCCTGCGATATTGGGAGTACTATCATCCTCTCTCCCTGTGGATATTAGGAAGAGTATCACAGGGCTGTGTAAACCCCCTGCGGTACTGGGAGTAATATCATCCTCTCTCCCTCTGAATAGAGGAAGATTTTCACAGGGGTGTGTACACCCCTGCGATATTGGGAGTAATGTCATCCTCCCCAAACCTGGATGTTAGCAACGAGATCACAGAGGGGTGTACACACCCTGCGACATTGGAAGGAATATGATCGTCTCCCCACCTGGATACTGGGAAAGAAAGATATCACAGCGCGGGTATACGTTCCCTACGCTGTTGGCAGTAATCTCATTCTTTTCCTGTCTGGATATGAGGAAGCATATCACAGGGGAGCTGTACAATTACTTCGATATTGGGAGTAATATCATCCTCTATTTTCCTGGATATTGGGCACAAAAACACAAAAGGGTGTACAACCCCTGCGATCTTGGGAGTAATAGCATACTCTCCTTCCCTGGATGTTAGAAAACAGTATCATCAGGGCTCAACACCCCCGCGATAATGGGAGTCATATTTACTCTTTCACAGGCCATTTGGAACAATACAACAGGGTGTTTACAAACAGGGGTGGTGTACACCCCTGTGATATTGGGAGTAACATCATTCTCCCCACCTCCGGATATTAAGAACAATATCCCGGCGGGAGGTGGTACACCCGCAGTGATATTGCGAATAATGTCATCCTCTCCCTTCCCTGGATATTAGGAACAATATCACAGGGGGTACACCTTCTGTGATACTGGAAGCAATATCATCCTCTCCCCCGCTGGATATTAGAAAAAAATATCACTCACGGTGTACACCCGCTGTGATATTAGGAAGAATATTACAGGGTGTACACCCACTCTGACTTTAAGAGAAATAGCTCCCTCAAATGTCCCAAACAATATCACAGGGTATACAATGATATTTCCCTAGATATTACAAATACTATCACAGGGTGTACACCCACTGTGATAACACGAGTAATAATACATCCCAAGGATACTACCAAGAATATCACAAGGCTGTACACCCACTATGACATCGGGAGTGATATCTCCCTAGGATACTACGAACACCATCACAGAATGTACACACATGGTGCGCACGCACGGTGATATTAGGAGTACTATCAACGCAGGACATAGTCAATAAGACCACAGGGAGTACATACCTGATGTACACCCACGGCGATGTTATGAGAACTACCTCCTAGGATAATACGAATAACATCACAGAGTGGACACACATGGTATACACCCACCGTGGCACTAGGACTAATAACTTTCTGAGATATTACCAGTAGCATCACACAACAGAAACACATGGTGTACACCCACTGTAACCTTAGGTGTAATTTCTCCCTACGATATTACGAGTAACATCTCAGTGCATACACACATGGTGAACACCCACTGTGACATTAAGGGTAATATCCCCCTAGGATATTACCAATAACATCACCGGGTGTCCACCCATGGTGTACATGCTCTGTGATGTTAGGGATAATAACTCCCTAGGATATTATGAATAATACCGCAGGGTGTACAGAAACTCTGATATTAGAGGTAATATCTCTCTAGGATATTATGAATAATATCACAGGGTGTACCCCACTGTGATACTGGGAGCAATATCTCTCTAGGATACTACGAATCATATCAGAATGTACACCCACTGTGATAATAGGAGAAATATCTCTCTGTGATATTACGAATTAGATCACAGAGTGTACACACATGGTGTACATCCACTTTGATATTAGGAGTAATCTCTTCCTAGGACATTACAAATAACATCACAGAGTGTACACCCACTGTAATATTAGGAATCGTATCTCCCTAGGTGATTACAAGTAATATCACAGGGTGTACACCCACTGTGATATTAGGAGTAATATCTTCCTAGGGTATTATGAATAATTTCACAGTCTCTACACACATAATGTACACTCACTGTGATATTAGGAGTAACATCTACCTAGTAGATAACAAATAACATCGCAGGGTGTACCCCCACTTTGATATTAGCTGTAATATTCCTCTAAGTTGTTACAAATAAGATCACAGGGTGTAGAAACATGGTGTACACTCACTGTGATACCAGGAGTCGTATCTCTGTAATATATTATGAATAATATCACAGGTTGTACACCCACTGTATTATTAGGAGTCATATCTCTGTAGGACATTACAATTAATATCACACGGTGTACAGCCACCCTGATATTAGGAGCAATATCTTTCTAGGATATTACAGATAATATCACAGGGTGTACGCCCACTCTGCTGTCAGGAGCAATATCTCCCTAGGATATCAAAAATCCTATCACGGGGTGTCAATCTCTGCCTTCCAGGTTCGAAGGGATTCTCCTGCTTCAGCCTCCCGAGTAGCTAGGTTTACGCGCCACCACACCCGGCTAATTTTTTTTTATTTTCACTGGAGACGGGGTTTCACCACGTGGGCCAGGCTGTTCTGGAAGTCCTGACCTCAGGTGATCCATCAGCCTCGGCCGCCCAAAGTGCTGGGATTACAGGTGTGAGGCATGGTGCTGAGCCAAGAGTTATATATTCAATTCATTTGGAAACACAGCTCCCATATTTGAGTGTGCGTGTACTTTTATGAAGAAATGATGTCAGAAAACCTAAGGATGATAATAACTATGAAAAGTAACAGGCACGTGAAAAGGTCCTCCGATTGAGAACTATAAGCTTCGATTTCGGTTTTAGATAATGGGGTCCTAGCTCTTGTGTCGTCCTTTTACATATTCTACATCACAGGAACTTGCAGCACGGTGTCAGAATAAAATAGAGTGTATTTCACGGCTTCTTAATTTCTTTCAATTAGATGAGATCTTTTCTTAAAGAGAAGGACATTTTCATTGCATTGTATTTTTTCTGAAAAGAGTAGGCCGTATTTTACTGAGATCACGGATTTGTTATATATGACGTTTTGGTCTTCTAATATTCTTCAGTGGATTTTCTCTAAAGTGGTATGTACAGAAAGACTTGTATAGCAAAAAAATGCACGTAATAATTCTGAGATTTTTGGAATTGTCACAGCTGAGAAACATTGCTGGCGGTGTATGGTCCCCAAGTGTGAAAGTGTTCCTTGTGAATTGCTTGCATCCAGCATTAAGGGCTGGTTTTTCTCTTTTATTTTCCAATCCTCTTTCCTTCTCAAGGTGTCCAAGACACACAGAGCCACGGAATCTCACAGGTGTCTGAGAATTCCTCCTCCTGGGACTCAGAGGATCCAGAACTGCAGCCCGTCCTCGCTTTGCTCTCCCTGTCCCTGTCCACGTATCTGGTCACGGTGCTGAGGAACCTGCTCAGCATCCTGGCTGTCAGCTCTGACTCCCCCCTCCACACCCCCATGTACTTCTTCCTCTCCAACCTGTGCTGGGCTGACATGGGTTTCACCTCGGCCACGGTTCCCAAGATGATTGTGGACATGCAGTCACATAGCAGAGTCATCTCTCATGCGGGCTGCCTGACACAGATGTCTTTCTTGGTCCTTTTTGCATGTATAGAAGACATGCTTCTGCCTGTGATGGCCTATGACTGCTTTGTAGCCATCTGTCGCCCTCTGCACTACCCAGTCATCGTGAATCCTCACCTCTGTGTCTTCTTCGTTTTGGTGTCCTTTTTCCTTAGCCTGTTGGATTGCCAGCTGCCCAGTTGGATTGTGTTACAATTCACCATCATCAAGAATGTGGAAATCTCTCATTTTGTCTGTGACCCCTCTCAACTTCTCAAACTTGCCTGTTCTGACAGCGTCATCGATAGCATATTCATAGATTTCGGTAGTACTATGTTGGGTTTTCTTGTCGTTTCAGGGATCCTTTTGTCTTACTATAAAATTGTCCCCTCCATTCTAAGGATTTCATCGTCAGATGGGAAGTAGGAAGCCTTCTCCACCTGCGGCTCTCACCTAGCAGTTGTTTGCTGATTTGACGGAACAGGCATTGGCATGTACCTGACTTCAGCTGTGTCACCACCCCCAGGAATGGTGTGGTGGCATCAGTGATGTACGCTGTGCTCACCCCCATGCTGAACCTTTTCATCTACAGCCTGAGAAACAGGGACATACAAAGTGCCCTGCGGAGGCTGCGCAGCAGAACAGTCGAATCTCATGATCTGTTCCATCCTTTTTCTTGTGTGGGTGAGAAAGGGCAACCACATTCAATCTCTACATCTGCAAATCCTGCCCCTTAGTCACATTATTTTTGTGGCTTGATGGCTTTTATTCCTTTCCGCATTTCCTTTGTGAATATTGCTTTCTTCGTTATGCCTTTAACTGGAATGGGTGAGTATTCTGGGATCCTTTGTTTAGCAGAAACCTCATGACAGAATCCTCTATACCTAGGCGGCCCCTTTTAGTTTCTGAGCAATAACCCGGTCATCCAGGTGGAATCACCACCATCTTTTTATATACACGAAGTCCTCACTTCATTTTGGAATTCCCTGAAAACTGACTTTATGGAAACAATGTACAGGAGGTCCTCCAACACCATTGGTTATTCAAAGTTGTGTAGTTATACTGTTGATGAAAAATAAGTGGTTTCACTATACATAATTTTGCTTCGAGGTGAAGTTTCCAAGAGACTTTCAAAGATGTTAAGTGAGGACATACTGTACATCAAATTCATATCCTCTTCCACAGTTTATGTGGAATTTCTTCATAAACTGCTTCTAGAGAATCTATTTAGGCAGGTTATGTGTAGAGATAAATGTCGCCGTTCCTCAATCTTGGCTTTGAGTCAAATCACCTGGGGAGCTAACACATGATGAGGCCTGGGTCTCAACACCTAAGATTCGGATTTCCTTGCACCTGTGTGAGTACGCGGATTTTTGTTTTTTTCTTTTAAAGCACCAGAGGTGGTTCCAATGACGAAGTTTTTAGAGGCATCAAGCTCCAATGAGTAAGAACAGAAATTAATTATAATTTCTTCAAATATTATCTTCAAATGCATTGTCCATCAACACCACACAAATGTTTATTATGCTGTTTTTTCTTACCATTTCGCATTTTCGCATTTTCTATTTCTTTCTTTTCGTTTTTTTTTTTTTTTTTTTTTTTTGAGTCAGAGTTTCACCCTTGTTGCCCAGGCTGGAGTTCAATGGCACGGTCTGGCTCACTGCAACCTCTGCCTCCCGTATTCAAGCAATTCTCCTGCCTCAGCCTTCCAAGTAGCTGGGATTACAGGCATGCGCTACCATGCCTGGCTAATTTTTTTTTTTTTTTTTTTGTATTGTTAGTAGAGACAGTGTTTCTCCATTTTGGTCAGGCTGGTCTTGAACTCCCCACCACAGGTGATCCACCCGCTTCCGCCTCCCAAAGTGCTGGGATTACAGGCATGAGCGACTGCGCCCAGCCACCGCTTAGCATTTACATTTCACATTTGTTGAAGTTATAGATGTATACACACATTGATTGCTGCTTTGTTATACACTTGCGTATACATAAGATGGGAAATAGAAAAGAATAAAATGGGCACAGTATCCCTGAAGTTTCACATTCCTGCTATTTTAAAAATATTTGCTCTTAGAAATTTGTTTCAATTAAGAAACTGTGGCATACACCCAATGAAGTATTATTCCGCCTAAAAAGGAAGAAAATCCTCTCCGCTGCGGACAAAATGGGTGAGATTGCAGGTCTGTATATTAAATGAAATAAGCCAGGCAGAGGATGACAAATATTTCGTGTCCTCACTTCTATGTAGGAAGAAAAAAGGAAACCTTGGCCAGATGTGGTGGCTCAAGCCTGTAATCCCAGCGCTGTGGGAGGCCGAGTCGCACGGATCACTTCAGTCCAGGAATTTGAGACCAGCCTGGCCAACATGGTGAAACCCCGTCTCTATAGAAAACAGAAACAATTTGCCAGGCGTGGTGATGGGTGTCTGTAGTCTCAGCTACTCGGAGGCTGAGGCCCAAGAAGCGCTTGAACTCGGGAGGCGGAGGTTGCAGTGAGCCCGGACTGTGCCTGTGTACTCCAACCTGGGCAACAGAAAGAGACTCCATCCCACACACACCTACACACAAAAGGAATCTCAGGAAGGTGGAAAGTATAAAGGTGGTTAGCATATGCTAGGAAGAAAAGCGGTGGGATGGGGAATGAAGACAAGTGGATAATTGGGTCCCAAAATACAGAAAGATGGAATGAGTGAGTTCTAGTGTTTGATAGTACAGTATGAACATTTTAGTTCACAAGAATTGCTTGCATATTTCCAGATGCTTTGGTAAGAAGCTTCCTAACTTTCTCATTATGCTGGTTTTTAAGCTCTTCTCTTTCTGCTCTTGATATCATGCTGGTTTTTTGTTTTTTGTTTTTTGTTTTGAGATGGAATTTCGCTCTTGTTGCCCAGGCTGGAGTGTCATGGTGCAATCTTGGCTCACCGCAACCTCTGCCTCCTGCGTTCAAGCGATTCTCCTGCCTCCAACTCCCGAGTAGCTGGGATTACAGGCATGCGCCAGCTGCCCAGCTAATGTTGTATTTCTGGTAGAGATGGGGTTTCTCGCTGTCGCTCAGGCTGGTCTTCAACTCCTGACCTCCGGTGATCCGCCCGCCTCGGCCTCCCAAACTGCTGGGATTACAGGCGTGAGCGACCGCGCCCAGCCCATGCTGTATCCTTATCTGTTGTCGGTTGTTGTTCGTTTGTTTTTGAGCCCAGAAATAACTTCTCACCTATAGGTTCAAATGATTTTTAACATGAGTACTAAGAAAGCTCATTGCTGGAAAAGCAGCCTTTTCAAGAAATGGTGTCGGAGAAACTTGATTTCCACATGCAGAAGAATGAAGGTGGACCCCGTGTCACACCAGTGCAAAAATTAACACAAACTGGATCAAAGACCTAACCCCAAGGGCTAAAAGTATCATATGCCTAAAAGAAATCATTGGCCACACTTTCATGACATCAGATTGGGCAATGCTCTCTGGGATATGACACCAAAAGCATAGGCAACAAAAGAAAATTAGATTCCTTGGATTACATCTAAATGACAGACACTTTTGTGCAGCGAAAAACACTGTGAACTGAGTGAAAAGATAACCCGTGGATTAGGAAAAATATTTGCAAATCATATATCTCAAAAGAGGCTGATATCCATCATATATAAAGAACAGCTAGAACTAAACAACAAGAAACCCAAAGCATTCCATCAACAATGGTCAGAAGACTCGAGTAGACGTGTCCCTAAAGAAGATATAGCAATGGCCAATAAGCATCTAAAATGATGTTCAAAATCACTAACCATAGGGAAGCGCAAATCAAACAAAGAATGAGATACCACACATTAGGATGGATACGATCAACAAACAAGCATTGGTGAGACTAGAAGGAAATAGGAATGCTCCAATACGATCGGAGGGAATGTAAAACCGTGAAGGAACGGGGAAAGTAGTATGGCGTGCACTGGAAAAATTAGAAACAGTATGCTCAGATGTTCCCGCAGTTGCATTTGTGGGTACCTACCAAAAGAACTAGAAGCCAGGAGTGGAAGACAGATTTGTACACACACGCTCATAGCAGCATTATTCGCAACAGCCAAAATGTGGAAGCAACCCAAGGGTTCGTGGACAGATGAATGAAAAAGCGCACTGCAGTTCCTTCATACAATGGAAGACTCTCCAGCCTTAAAAAGGCAGGCACTTTTGGCCGGTGCGGCGGCTCACGCCTGTAATCGCAACATCTTGGAAGAACGAGGTGGGCGGATCACCTGAGGTCAGGAATTCAAGACAAGCCTGGCCATCTTGGTGAAACCCTGTCTCTAGTGAAAATGCAAAAAATGAGACGAGCCTGGTGGCGTGTGCCTATAGTCCCAGCTACTCGGGAGGCTGAGGCACAAGAATCGCTGGAACCCGGGAGGCGGAGGTTGCACTGAGCCCAGATTGTGCCGCAGCACTCCAGCCTGGGCGACAGAGTGAGACTGCATGGAAACGCAAAACAAAACAAAGTCAAACAAACAAACAAAAAAAAGGACAGGCACTTCTGACTCAGACCGCAGCATGGATGAACCTCGAAGACATTATCGTCAGTGAAATAAATCAATCCCAAAAGGATAAACACGCCCAGGCTCAGTGGCTCGCACCTGTGACCCCAGCACTTTGGGAGGCTGAGCCAGGTGGATCACTTAAGGTCAGGAGTTCGAGACCAGCCTGGTCAATATGGTGAAAGCTCGTCTCTATTAAAAATACAAAAATTAGCTGGGCGTGGTGGCGGACGCCTGTAATCCCAGCTACTCGTGAGACTGAGACACAAGAATCGCTTGAACCCACGATGTGGAGGTTGCAGTGAGCCGAGATCACACCACCGCACTCCAGCCTGAACGACAGAGAAAGTCTCTGTCTCCAACCCAAAAAAATTAAACACGGTATGATTCCACTTTTCTATCAAGTGTCTGGAGTCGTTAAACTCATAGAGTTGCAAACTAGAAAGGTGGCCCCCAGGGGTGGGCGAGAGAGAGGAGTGGAGAGCTTGCTAAATGGGTGCAATTTCCATTTTGAAAGATAAAACTGTTCCGGAGACCATGGCGGTGATGGCTGCTGAACAATGTGAACGTCATTAATGTCATTAAACTGTAAACTGAAAAAGAGTGGAAATTGTAAATGTTTATACTGGCCATTCTATATGAACTAATATATATTCACAATTTTTAATATTTATACGTGGTATATTTGCCCATAATTAAAGATGAAAATTAAAGCAGTTGGATCTTTCAAAAGAAAAGAAAGAAGCGAAGAATACACACCAGCTTTCTCCTGATGAGAGGAAGAGCCCCAAAGCGTCTATGGACACTCACTGTTCTCCTATCCTTCTTGAATTATTGTGAGGAAATCCTTAGAGGCTGGGGAACTTGGGCGACTCTGGCTAATGAGGAGCTCTGTGCCTTGGAGCTCCCCAGACCACAGAATAGTAAATAGTCTGTGCCTCCAGCCCTGCAGTGTGAGATTCCAGTCCTGTGGGTTCCACACCTGTCACCTGTATCAGGAGGCTCATGTCTCACCCTGTCTTCTTGCCAGCCTCGAGGACGGAGTCTGAGCCTCCACCGTGCTACACACAGGGAGGACACTGGACCTGTTCTCCGCGGTCATGGCCCAGCAGAGGGGAAGGGCAGTTCAGTGAGTGTAGGCAAAAGAAAGAGATCAGACTGTTCCTGTGTCTATGTAGAAAGGAAAGACATAAGAGACTTCATTTTGAAAAAGACCTGTATTTTCAACAATTGCTTTCCTGAGATGTTTTTAATGTGTAGCTTTGCCCCAGCCACTTTGACCCAACCTGAAGCTCACAAAAACATGTGTTGTATGAAATCAAGGTTTAAGGGATCTAGGGCTGTGCAGGACGTGCCTTGTTAACAAGATGTTTCCATGAAGTATACTTGGTAGAAATCATCGCCATTCTCTAGTCTCAATAAACCAGGGGCACAATACACTGTGGAAAGCCGCAGGGACCTCTGCCCTTGAAAGCGGCGTGTTGTCCAAGGATTCTCCCCATGTGATAGTCTGAAATGTGGCCTCGTGGGATGAGAAAGACCTGACCGTCCCCGAGCCCTACACCAGTAAAGGGTCTGTGCTGAGGTGGATTAGTCAAAGAGGAAAGCCTCTTGCAGTTGAGAGAGAGGCCACTGTCTCTCTGCCTGCCCCTGGGAACTGAATGTCTCGGTATAAAACCCGATCGTACATTTGTTCAATTCTGAGATGGGGGAAAAACCGCCCTATGGTGGGAGGCGAGACACGTTTGCAGCAATGCTGCCTTGTTATTCTTTACTCCACTGAGATGTTTGGGTGGAGAGAAACATAAATCTGGCTTACGTGCATCTCCAGTCACGGTAGCTTCCCTGGAACTTCCTTATGACATAGATTCTGTTGCTCACCTGTTCGTTGCTGACCTTCTCCTTCTTATCACCCTGCCCTCCTACTACATTTTTTTTTTGCTAAAATAATAAAACTAATAATCAATAAAAACTGAGGGAACTCAGAGGCCGGTGCCTCTGCAGATCCTTGGTATGCTGAGCGCCGCTCCCTGGGCTCACTGTTGTTTCTCTCTACTTTGTCCCTGTGTCTTATTTCTTTCCTCAGTCTCTCATCCCACCGACTAGAAATACCCACAGGTGTGGAGGAGCAGGCCACCCCTTCAAGTGAGTGCTGAGGGACGGTCCGGAGCCTTGGTTTCCTTCCTCCTCCTCAGCACAAACAGGAGAGTGCGGTGGGCAGATGGGAGGAGACCAATATGCAAACTGTGCGCTCAGCAGACTGTGGAGTTTCTGTTCTTGGTTGTGATGGGGGTCTCAGACATCTTATTCAAAATTTTGCTTTCCTCCCCCACTGGTTGTCCTTTTCATAGACATCTCACCCATGATAGCAGGGAATCAGTCCCTCTAAACTATTCCCTAAGAACGACAAAAAGATTATGAAGGTGATGATGAGGACAAAGAGGATGACGACAGACACCATGGCATCATGAACCGTTATTGAGGGCTTCCTGAAGGCCAGGCTCTGAGCTCTATGCTCTATGCAGTTTGTTTCATCTCATCTGCGTAGTCTCCACTTTATTAGTGCACATTTCATGATGATTTTACAGACTAGAAAAGGATCAACGCCTTTTCATAGAACTCGTACTAGATCATGAAGTCAAAAAGGGCGAGGTCCAATTTGAACCGGGCAGTCTAAGTCCAGACACATGGCATTTGGCCAGTCCTCTCCCTGCAACCAACCTGCCCTCTCAAATCCTTGTCACTCAGGTGGGTGCCCCTGCTCACTGTGCCCTTCCTTTGGGGGCTCCTTGTAAGACCACAGCTAGACCAGTGGGTGCCACAATCACTGTGTCAAGTATAGAAAGGGCAGCTGAGATCACATCAAGGATTCCAGAAAGAATGGGCACAGGATCATTCGGGATGCATCTCTCCCTTTCCCCTGTTCCTGGCTTTCCTTACAGCTCTCGACTTCCTCAAAGGAGTCATCAATTCGGAGTTTGGCTTCCATTCCTATTGAGGAAGCTGGAAAGCGTTTCAAAAATGCTCCTCCGATGTGCCTGTGGTTAAGAACTCTGAGCTCTGCTGAAAACTTTTGGAAGCGGGGTGCGGTGGCTCACGCCTGTAATCCCAGCCCTTTGGGAGGCTGAGGCAGGTGAATCACAAGGTCAGGGGTTCAAGACCAGCCTGGCCAACATGGTGAAACCCCGTCTCTATTCAAAATAGAAAAAAATTAGCCGGGTGTAGTGGCGGGCGCCTGTCATCTCAGCTACTCGGCAGGTTGAGACAGGAGAATAGCTTGAACCCGGGATGCAGAGGTTGCAGTGAGCCGAGATCACTCCACCGCACTCCAGCCTGGGCAACAGAATGAGACTCTGTCTCAAAACAACGAAAACAAAACCAAAACCCAAAAAACCCACAATTTTTGGGAGTTAGAAGACCAGGAAGTATAGTACCCGGGACTTAGAGTCTGGCCATGAATTTTGAATACCGCCCTTTCTACTTCTCTGTGTGGCAAGGGGTGAGATGTCCGTCCTCTGAGACTCAGCACTCTCATCTGACTTGATTTCCAGTTGATCCAATGGAAGTGAGCGATGATTAAGCCGATCGTGGGTGCCCGCTGCGTGATCTCTAGCTGACGGATGCATAAAGTAAAGGCAAAGTGGATTTTAGATACATTCCTTAAGATTTTCAGCTTCAACTCCACACAATTCAACGTAAATATCCCCTGACCTGAAGTTCTGGTTTCCCTGCATTCCAGACAGGACATTTTGTTTCGTCCTTCTCTCAGTAAGTACTGAGTACTGTGAGAGGAACAAGTGAGTCTCTTTGGTTTCTGATTCCCCAGAGCCGATATCTTGCTTGGCACATAGGAGGCAGCAAAAGCAAACATCTATGTTGATGATTGAACTGACACTTCCTTGCTTCACCAAAATTGGCTGTCATCAGCGTGACTTTGACTTACTTCTTTTTGTTTTTTGTTTTTTGAGACGGAGTTTTGCTCTCGTTGCCCAGGCTGGCGGGCAGGGGTGTGATCTCGGCTCACTGTAGTCTCTGCCTCCCAGGTTCAAGCCATTCTCCTGCCTCAGCCTCCCGAGTAGCTGGGACTACAGGCGCGTGCCGCCATACCGGGAGAAGTTTTTGTACTTTTAGCAGAGGCGGGGTTTCACCATGTTGGCCAGGATGGTCTTGATCTCCTGACCCCGTGATCCGCCCTCCTCGGCCTCCCAAAGTGCTGGGATTACAGGCGTGAGCCACCGCATCCAGCCAAACTTTCTGATGAATACTCTAAGTCCACCTAAGCTAAGGACAGGAGTTAGAGCTTCCATGAATTTTAAAACAAGACCCACCGATTTGAGGAAGCAATTACTCTCTTGAAGGAGAAAAGTCAGAAAACACAATGATGAAATCACTAGGACCTAACTGGCCTGTGGAACTATTTCCTGCTTATGAACTCTCAACTATCATTTCATTTCCAGATGGCATGGTCTCAGCTGTTATACAGTGTTTACGAATGGTCTACATCAAGGGAATTTATATCAATCTAGAAGAATAAACAAAATATTTGAGTTCCTAATTTCCTTTAATTAGGATAACCTTTTCCTTAAAGTGAAGACAATGGTTTTATTACATCTCTTTCTTCGGAAAACATAGGCTGTATTTTCTAGCAATAACGAATTTGTTATATACGATGATCTGGTTCCTGGAATGTTCTTGAAGCTAGTGTCTCTAAGGCAGGTGTGTACAGCAAGACGTGAATAACACAGCAATCGATGTTGAAAGCATTATATGGCAATTGAGTTTGTCAGAACTACCAAATGTTGCTGAGTGTGGATTGCTCTGAAATCTGCAAACATTACTTCTGAATTCCTTGTATCCAAAATGCAGACGCAATGCCGGCTGTTGGTTTACTTGTTTCCGATTTTTCAACCCTCTTTTCTAGGCAAAAGATGTCCAAACGATACAGACCCACAGAATCTAACAGATGTCTCTATATTCCTCCTCCTCGAACTCTCAGACGATCCAGAACTGCAGCCGGTCGTCGCTGGGCTGTTCCTGTCCATGTGCCTGGTCATGGTGCTGGGGAACCGGCTCATCATCCTGGCCGTCAGCCCTGACTCCCACCTCCACACCCCCATGTACTTCTTCCTCTCCAACCTGTCCTTGCCTGACATCGGTTTCACCTCCACCACGGTCCCCAAGATGATTGTGGACATCCAATCTCACAGCAGAGTCATCTCCTATGCAGGCTGCCTGACTCAGATGTGTCTCCTGGCCATTTTTGGAGGCATGGAAGAGAGACATGCTCCTGAGTGTGATGGCCTATGAGCGGTTTGTAGCCCTCTGTCACCCTCTATATTGTTCAGCCATCTTGAACCCGTGTTTCTGTGGCTTCCTAGATTTGTGGTCTTTGTTTTCTTTTTCCTCAGTCTTTTAGACTCCCAGCTGCACAACTTGATTGCCTTACGCATGACCTGCTTCAAGGATGTGGAAATTCCTAATTTCTTCTGGGAACCTTCTCAACTCCCCCATCTTACATTTTGTGACACCTTCACCAGTAACATCCACATGTATTTCCCTGCTGCCGTATTTGGTTTTCTTCCCATCTCAGGGGCCCTTTTCTCTTACGGTAAAATTGTTTCCTCCATTCTGAGGGTTTCGTCATCAGGTGGGAAGTATCAACCTTCTCCACCTGTGGGTCTCACCTGTCAGTTGTTTGCTGATTTTACGGAACAGGCGTTGGAGGGTAGCTGGGTTCAGATGTGTCATCCTCCCCGAGAAAGGGTGCAGTGGCCTCAGTGATGTACACGGTGGTCACCCCCATGCTGAACCCCTTCATCTACAGCCTGAGAAACAGGGATGAAAGGTGTCCTGCGGCGGCCGCACGGCAGCACAGTCTAATCTCAATATCTTCTTCTCTGTTCCATTCCTTTTGTAGGGTGGGTTAAAAAAGACAGCAAGGTCAAATAAGAATGATATCACAGGGTGCACACCCACTGTCACATTACGAGTAATACCTCCCTAGGATAGAAAAAATACTGTCACAGAGTACACACACATGGGGTACACCCGTGGTGATATTAGAAGCAGTATCTCCCTGAAATATGATGAAAAATAGCACAGGGTGTGCACACTGTGTGATACGAGTCATATTTACCCTGAATATTATGACTCATATCACGGGTGTACACACACAGGCTACACGCACTGTGATATCGGGAGTTGCATCTCCCTAGGATATTACAAATAATATCACAGGGTATACACTATGTGTGAACATCCACTGTGATGTTTGATATCATATCTCTCTACGAGATTACAAATAATATGAAAGTGTGTGCACCCATGTGACATATTAGGAGTAACATCCTTCTAGGGTATTACAGATAACATCACAAGGTGTACACCTTCTGTGGCCTTTGCACACACTTTGTGCCATTCAAGGAAACATCCCCCTAGGATATTACGAATAATAACACAGGCGGTTGACACCCATGGTGTACATCTCCTGTGCCATCAGGAGTAATATTCCCCTAGGATATTACGAATACTATCACAGCAGGTGTACACATATGGTGTTCACCCCATGTGATATTAGGAGGAACATGCCCCTAGGATATTAGGAATAGTATCACAGGCGTTGAATACGCACGATATACACCCCCGATGACATGAAAAGTAACATCCCCCTAAGATAGTATGAATAATATCACAGGGAGTACACCCCGTGTGACATTGGGAGTAACATCCCCCGAGGATATAACGAATAATATCAGGGGCGTACATGCATTGTGACCCTAGCGGTAACATCTCTTTAGGATATTACAAATAATATCACAGGGTGTACACTGACCATGATATTAGGAGTCCCATTTTCCTAGGATATTATGGATAATATCACAGGAGGTGTTCACACACAACGTGTACACCATGTGTGTACACCCAATGTGATATTTGAAGTCATACGTCCCTAGGATCTTACGACTGTTATCAAAGGGTGTACACCCCATGTGACATTAAAAGTGACATCCCTTTTAGATATTCCGAATGCTATCACCTCTTCCTAAGATAACCCATGTGATATTAGGAGTAACCCCTTCCTAGGATATTACGAATAACATCACAGGGTTTACACCCCTGTGACATTAAAAGTAACAACCCTCCTAGGGATATTATGAATAACATCACAGGGTGTACACCCCTGTGACTTTAAAAGTAACACCCCCTCCTAGTGATATTATGAATAACATCACAGGGTGTACACCCCTGTGACTTTAAAAGTAACACCCCCTAGAATATTACAATAATATAACAGGGTGTACACCCCCTGTGACTTTAGGAGTAACACCTCCCTAGGATATTTCAAATGATGTCACTGGGGGCACACCCTCTGTGATATTAGCAGCAACATCTTTCTAGGAGATTACGAATGATATCACAGGGTGTACACTCACTGTGATATTAGAAGGAATACCTCCCTAGGACATAAGCTATCACATCACAGAGTGTACACACATGGTGTACACCCACTGTGTTATTGACAATATCTCCCTATGATATTAGGAAAAATATCACAGGGTGTACCCTCTGTGGGATACTAGAAGTAATGTTTACCATGGATGTTACAAATAATATCACAGGGTGTACACACATGGGGTACACCCACTGTGACATTAGGAGTTATATCTCCTAAAGATATTGCAAATGATAATCCAGTGGGTGTACCCCATGTGTGTACACCACTGTCATCATTAAAGTAGTATCTCTCTATAAGATTGCAAATAATATCGGAGGCTATACACCCCCTGTGACATCAGGAGTAACATCCCCTTACAATATTGGGAGCAATATTGCACGGGTACACCCCTGTAACTTTAGGGGTAACATTCCCTCAGAATATTACTAATAATATCACAAGG
Organism: Pongo abelii; assembly: GCF_028885655.2. Lineage (NCBI taxonomy): Eukaryota > Metazoa > Chordata > Mammalia > Primates > Hominidae > Pongo > Pongo abelii. The sequence continues at coordinate 67,969 of NW_026946742.1, forward strand.
TGTACACGCATTGTGACATTAGGAGTAATATTCAGGTAGCATATTTTCCACACTATCACAGAAGGAACACACCTGTGACATTAAGAGTGACATCCCCCTAGAATAGTAAGAATACTATCACACGGTGTACACCTCCTGTGATATTAGGAGAATCATCTCACCAGAATATTACGAATAATGCCACAAGCTGTTATCTTCTGTGACATGAGGGGTATAGACCCCGGGAAATTATGACTACTATCAAAGGGCGTACACCCCTGTGACATTAGGAGTAACATCCTTCTAGAATATCATGAATAATATCACAATGTGTACACCCCTTGTGTCATTAAGAGTAAAATTGCCCTAGGATATTAGGAAATAGAACACAGGGAGTACACGCCGTGTGATATTAGAAGTAACATCCCCCAAGGATATAACGAACAATATCAGAGAATGTACATGCACTGGGACATGACTAGTAACATCTCTTTAGGATAATACGAACAATATCAAAGGGCGTACATGCAATGTGAAATTAGGAGTGAACTCCCGCTGGGATATTACCAATTTTATGACAGGGTCTACACGCCCTGTGACAATAGTAGTCACGTTGTCCTAAAATATGACGAAGAATATTAAAGTGTGTACAGGACCTGTGATTTACGAGTAACATTTCTAGAGAGATTACACGTAATATCACTGTGTGTACACCCCGTGTGAAGATAGGAGTCCCATCCAACAAAACTATAATGAATAATTTCACAAGGTTTGCAACATCTGTGACATTGAAAGTAACATTTCTAGAATATGACGATAATATCACACAGTGTACACCCTCGGTGATATGAGGAGTGACGTCTTATAAGGGTAATACGAGTAATTTGACAAGGTGTACAAACCCTGTGACATAAGGAGTGACATCCCTCCAGGATATTCCGAATCATAGAAAAGGAAAATACCCCGTGTGACAATAAAATCAACGTCCCCTTAGGAGATTAAGAATAATAGCACCAGCTGTACACACATTGTGACATTATTATTAACGTCTCGCTATGGTATTGCGAATAATATCAGAGTGTGTAGAGACTTGTGACATCAGGATTCACATTTCGCTACAATATCACGAATAATATCACAGGGTGTATACCCCCTGGGACTTAAGCAGTGGCATCCTCCTACAATATGGAAAATAATGTCCCAGGGTGTTAACAAAGTGCGGCAGCAGAGAAAACACCCGAGGAGAAAGGAGAAATATCATGCCGTCTTCCCGCCTGGATATTGCGAGCCACATCGCAGGGAGGTGAGGGCGCCCCCAGCGATGCGGGGAGTAATATCACCACAGACTCCCCCACGGGCTATTACGAGCCACATCGCAAGGGCACGGACGAACCCCCTCGAAGAGAAGACTAATGTCACCCGCTATTCCCACCCTGGATACGACGACCCACAGGGCAGGGGGCGGGGGACCCACGCAGGCGGGGAGTAATACCACCCCTCACTCCCCAGCTGCATATGACGATCCAGATCGCAGGGGGAGAAGCAGGCACACGCCGCGAGGGGGAATGAGAGCCAGCCCCTCTTGCCCCCCTGGGCTCTTGGGACCCCCTCGCAGGGGGGTGAGGCACCCCCGCGAGGCGGGGACTGAGAGCCAGCCCCTCTTGCCCCCTGGGCTCTTAGGACCCCCTCGCAGGGGGTGAGGCACCCCCGCGAGGCGGGGACTGAGAGCCAGCCCCTCTTGCCCCCCTGGGCTCTTAGGATCCGCGGTGGCCTCACAGCCTGTTTACCATGTTGTCAGTAATATCATCTCCCCCTCGAGAGATTATGAACTGTTTCACAGACGTGTGCACTCCCACGATGTACAGAGGGTGTGCATCCGTCTCTATTGGGAGTAGTATCATCCTCTTCCTCCTTGAATGTTAAGAACGGTATCACACGGGTGTTTCTACTCCCTGAGATATCGCGTGTCATATCCTCCTCCCCCACGTTGCCATTGGAAACAATATCAGTGGGGGCGTGTCCACCTTCTGTGACATTTAAAGTAATATCATCCTCTTCCCTCCAGGATCATGGGAACAATGTCCCTGCCGGGTGTCCACTTTCTGCCATATGTGTAGTCATATCACCTCCTCCGCCTTGGAGTATTGTTACGGACCATCTCACACGGGCGTGTACACTTCCTGCGATTCTGGGAGTAACGGCATTCCCTTCTTCCGTGAATATTAGGAGCAAAATCACCAGGTGGATGCACAGCCAGTGCTATATTGGGAGTAACGTCATACTCCACCCCCTGGAGATTATATTCGGGTCAATATCACCGTCTGGGTGTACACCTAGTGCGATATTGAACGTAACATCATGCTTTCTCCCTCCCTGGACATTAGGAGCAATATCAGCGGTGGGTGTACACCCACTGAGGTATTAGGCGTAATAGTAGTAGGAATTATTCCTCATTGATTCTTAACATAAATATGAATAACCGATATTGATATTAATATTAAAAAATAATGGCTAATAATTTTCAGATTATTAATATTAATATTAATTATTAGGAGCTAATATTACTGTTTTCTAACGAATAAGATCAATATCAGCTATTAATATCAGGCGTCATTAATCATTAATATTAATCATTTATTGTTATCGTTAGTATAACTATTGAATATTCATTATCCTTGTTATCGGTATTGATTTAAAAATTATATTATCAATCATTAATATTGATAATTATTAGTGTCAATTAATAATTGAGATGATTAATTGCGGTAAGTCACATTGCGCCCTTCACCCTTCCTCGGCAGCTCGTGTACGACCCAAAACGGGGGTACAAATGCCCCTGAGAGAGCAGCGGTATACTGGGATAGATGAGGATGGTCACGTGGCGGGGAGGCGTGTTTTTGGATACCAGCCCTTCACCTCCGTCGACCTTCTCAACTGGAAAAACAATACACCGCCCTATAGCGAAAAGCCGCCAGCCCTAATTGATTTGCTCCAAACTGTTATCCACACCCACAACCACACCTGGGCTGATTGGCACCAGTTGCTCATGTTCCTCTTTAACAGCGAAGAAAGGCGGAGAGTCCTCCAAGCAGCAACTAAGTGGCTAGAGGAGCATGCACCTGCTGATTATCAAAACTCCAAAGAGTATGGAAGGACCCAGTTGCCAGGAACCGACCCCCAGTTGGACCCACATGAAAGAGAGAATATGCAAAGGCTAAACCGAGACGGGGAAGCTCTCTTGGAAGGATTAATGAGGGAGCTCAGAAGGCCACAAACGTTAACAAGGTCTCTGAGGTCATTCAGGGAAAAGAAGAAAGTCCGGCACAATTCTACCAGAGACTGTGTGAGGCCTATGCTATGTATACTCCCTTTCATCCCGATAGCCCTGAAAATCAGCGCATGATTCACATGGCTTTAGTCCGTCAAAGCGCAGAAGACATGAGAAGAACTGCAGAAACACGCTGGACTTGCAGGGATGAACACATCACAATTACTAGAAATAGCTAGCCAGGTGTTTGTAAACAGGGATGCAGTAAGCCGTCAGGAAAACGGCGAAGAGAATGGAGGTCAGGCCCGGCGAAACACCGACCTGTTTGCTAGCTGCAGCAATCACAGGGGCCCCCACAAAGAGGCAAGGGAAGGGGGCCCTGGGAAAGGAACTCAGCTTGGCTGTCAGAGTTTGCAGCGTAACCAGTGTGCTGATGGTAAAGAAATAGGACGGTGGAAGAACAAATGCCCTCAACTCAAAAGAAAACAAGATGACTCAGAGCAGGAGGCCCCGGACAAGGAGGAAGGGGCCCTGCTCAACCTGGCAGGAGGGTTCTTGGACTGAGGGAGACCGGGCTCAAGTGTCCCCAAAGAGCCACTGGTCAGAATGACAGTCGGGGGTGGAGACATTGACTTTCTTGGAGATAGCGGTGCTGAACATTCGCTAGTAACCGCCCCGGTCGCCCCTTATCCAAAAAGACTATTGACGTCATCGGAGCCACGGAGGTTTCAGCAAAGCAAGCTGTAGGCTTGCTTCGGACTTGTACTGTAGGGGGACATAAAGTCATTCATCAGTTATGGTACATGCCTGACTGTCCCTTGAGCTTTTGGGGAAGGGACTTGCTCAGCAAGCTGAGAGCCACTATCTCTCTGACAGAGCACGGCTCTTTGCTGCTAAAGTTACCCGGAACGGGAGTCATTGTGACCCTTATGGTCCCCCGAGAGGAGGAATGGAGACTTTTCTGAACTGAGCCGGGCCAAGAGAGAAGGCCAGCTCTGGCTAAGCGGTGGCCAAGAGTACGGGCAGAAGACAACCCTCCGGGATTGGCCAGTTAAGACTGGGGCCCAGCGGGTTAGGCAAAAACAGGACCCGGTCTCCAGAGAAGCTCTTCAAGGTATCCAGGTCCGTCTCAAGCACCTAAGAACTGTTGCAATTCTTGTTCCTTGTCAGTCTCCATGGAACACCCCTCCTGCCTGTTCCCAAGCCACGGACCAAGGACTACCGGCCGGTACAGGATTTGCGCTTGCTTCATCAAGCTAAACTGACTTGACATCCAACAGTACCTAACCCGTCCACATTGTTGGGGTTGCTGCCAGCTGAGGACAGCTGCTTCACCTGCTTGGACCTGAAAGATGCTTTCTTTCCTATCAGATTAGCCCCTGAGAGGCAGAGGCTGTTTGCCTTTCAGTGGGAAGATCCGGAGTCAGGTGTCACTACTCAGTACACTTGGACCGGGCTTCCCCAAGGGTTCAAGAACTCCCCCACCACCTTCGGGGAGGCGTTGGCTCGAGACCTCCAGAAGTTTCCCACCAGAGACCTAGGCTGTGTGTTGCTCCAGTAGGTTGATGACCTTCTGCTGGGACACCCACGGCAGTCGGGTGTGCCAAGGGAACGGATGCCCTACACCGGCACCTGGAGGACTGTGGGTATAAGATGTCCAAGAAGAAAGCTCAGATCTGCCGACAGCAGGTACGTGACTTGGGATTTACTATCTGACAGGGCTCGGAACGCAGCCCGGGATCAGAAAGAAAGCAGGTCATTTGCAATCTAGTGGAGCCCAAGAGCAGAAAGCAGGTGAGACAATTCTTAGGAGCTGTGGGGTTTTGTAGACTGTGGATCCCAAACTTTGCAGTATTAGCCAAGCCTTTGTATGAGGTCCCAAAGGGGGCGGGGACCGGGAACCTTTGGAATGCAGATCCCAACAACAGCAAGTCTTTCATGAGTTAAAGGAAAAACTTCTGGCAGCCCCAGCCCTGGGGCTACTCGATCTGACAAAGCCGTTTCCATTGTATGCATCAGAGAGAGAAAAGATGGCAGCTGGACTTTGAACCCAAACGGTTGGGCTCCGGCCAAGGCCGGCAGCCTACCTCTCTAAACAACTCACGGGTCTACTAAAGGATGGCCCCCTGTTTGAGGGCCTTGGCAGCAACTGCCCTGCTAGAACAAGAAGCAAATAAGCTGACTCTTGGGCAAAACCTGAACATAAAGGGCCCCCATGCTGTGGTGACTTTCATGAACGCTAAAGGACATCGTCGGCTACCGAATGCCAGACTCACCAAGTACCAAACTTGGCTCTGTGAAAATCCTCGTATAACCATTGAAGTTTGTAACACCCTACACCCGCCACCTTGCTCCCGGTATCAGAGAGCCCTGTCGAGCCTGATTGTGTGGAAGTCTTGGACTCAGTCGACTCTGGCAGACCTGACCTCCGGGACCGGACTTGGGCATCAGTAGACTGGGAACTATACGTGGATGGGAGCAGCTTCTTCAACCCCCAAGGAGAGAGAGTGCAGGGTATGCAGTGGTAACCCTGGACACTCTTGTTGAAGCCAGATCGTTGCCCCAGGCCACTTCAGCCCAGAAAGCTGAACTCATTGCTTTAATTCGGGCCTTAGGACTCAGTGAGGGTGAGACTGTAAACATTTACACTGATTCTCGGTGTCTTTTTAACCCTTCGAGTGCATGGAGCGTGATAGAAAGAAAAGGGCCAATTGAACTCTGAGGGAAAAGACAGAAAATATCAACAAGAAACCTTGCAATGATTAGAAGCAGTATGGAAACCCCACAAGGTGGCAGTTAGGCATTGCAGAGGACACCAGCGAGCTTCCACCTCGGTGGGTTTGGGGAATTCCCGCTGACTCAGAGGCTCGAAAAGCAGCATCTGCCCCCTTCTGGGCATCAGTGCTCCCTCAAGCACCTGATCTTGGACCTACTTCTTCTAAAAAGAAAAGGACATTCTCCAGGTAGAGGGAAGGACAAGTGATGGAGGAAGGATGGATTCGGTTACCAGATGGGAGCGTAGCTGTGCCACAGCTGCTAGGAGTTGCAGTTGTACTGGCTGTGCAAGAAACCACCCATCGAGGTCAGGAGTCACTGGAAGAGTTGTTAGGCCGGTATTTCTACATCTCGCCTTTGTCAGCCCTTGCCAAAACGGTGAGGCAGCGGTGTGTTACCTGCCGACAGCATGATGCGAGGCAAGGTCCAGCCGTTCCGCCCGGCATACGAGCTTATGGAGCAGCCCCTTTGAAGATCTCCAGGTAGACTTCACAGAGATGCCAAAGTGTGGAGGTAACAAGTATTTACTAGTTCTTGGGCGTGCGTACCTACTCTGGGTGGGTGGCGGCCTATCCAACACCAACTGAGAAAGCTCGTGAAGTAACCCGTGTGCTTCTTCGAGATCTGATACCTAGATTTCGACTGCCCTTACGGATCGGCTCAGATAAACGGGCCTGCGTTTTAGGCTCCCTTGCTACAGAAGACGGCAAAGGTATTGGGGATCCCACGGAAACTGCATGGCGCCTCCCGGCCTCAGAGTCCCAGAAAGGTGGAGCAGATGAATCGGACTATCAAAAATAATACTCTTGTCTTCCCCGCGAGATATTTAAAACAACACCACAAGGGGCGTCAAACCACCTGCTAAATTTGAGGGAATATTATCCTCTCCCCCACTCCCCCGGCCCCGGATATTAGAGACAATAACACAGGCGTAACGTACACCCACTACTTGATTGGGAATAATATCATCCTCTCCTTCTTGGATATTAGGAACAATATCACACTGTGCGTGTAGTACTGTCGTGAAATTCAATGGAATGTCACCCTTCGCCTCCCTGGATATGACGAACAATATCACAGGGGATGTACAGCTTCTGAGATATTGGGAGTGATATCATCCTCTCCCCTCTGGAAGTTAGGGACAATATCACAGGGGTAGTGTACACCCTCTGGCATGTTGGCACTAATATCATCCTCCCGCCCACTGGATATTAAAAACCATATCACAAGGGGCGTGTACAGACACTTCGATATTGGTATTAATACCATCCTCTCCCTCTTTGGATATTCGGTGCCGTATTTCAGGTGGGGTATACGCCACCTGCAATATTGGAAGTAATATGATTTTCTCCCCCGTGGATATCAGAAACGATATCACAGGGGTGGTGAACAACCCCTGCGATATTTGGAGTGATATCATCGTCTCCCCTCACGATGATTAAGAACAATATCGTAGGGGTGGGGGGTGTACACCCCCTTTCATATTTGATACCATCCTCTTCCCCCTGGATATTAGGAACAATATCTGGAAGGGACGTAGAGACCCTGCGACCTTTGCTGTCATACAATTGTCTCTCCCCTAGATATTAGGAAAAATGTCACTGGGGATGTGAACAGCCCTGCGATATTGAGAATAGTATCATCCTCTCCCCTTGCATATTGGGAACAACATCACAGGTGGGGTGTACTGCCTCTGCGATATTGGGGGTAAAATTTTCCTCTCTTCCCCTGGACATCAGGAAGGGTATCAGAGGGGGAGGGTGTGCATTCCCTGCCATATTCGACGTAACTTCATCCTCTCCCTCCCAGGGTATTCAGAACAATAGGACAGGAGGGGTGTACGCCAACTGCGATATTGAGAGTCGTATCATCCTCTTTCGCTCTGGATCTTAGGAACAATATCACAGGGTTGTGTACACCCCCTGCGATATTGGGAGTACTATCATCCTCTCTCCCTGTGGATATTAGGAAGAGTATCACAGGGCTGTGTAAACCCCCTGCGGTACTGGGAGTAATATCATCCTCTCTCCCTCTGAATAGAGGAAGATTTTCACAGGGGTGTGTACACCCCCTGCGATATTGGGAGTAATGTCATCCTCCCCAAACCTGGATGTTAGCAACGAGATCACAGAGGGGGTGTACACACCCTGCGACATTGGAAGGAATATGATCGTCTCCCCACCTGGATACTGGGAAAGATATCACAGCGCGGGTATACGTTCCCTACGCTGTTGGCAGTAATCTCATTCTTTTCCTGTCTGGATATGAGGAAGCATATCACAGGGGTGCTGTACAATTACTTCGATATTGGGAGTAATATCATCCTCTATTTTCCTGGATATTGGGCACAAAAACACAAAAGGGTGTACAACCCCTGCGATCTTGGGAGTAATAGCATACTCTCCTTCCCTGGATGTTAGAAAACAGTATCATCAGGGCTCAACACCCCCGCGATAATGGGACTCATATTTACTCTTTCACAGGCCATTTGGAACAATACAACAGGGGGTGTTTACAAACAGGGGTGGTGTACACCCCTGTGATATTGGGAGTAACATCATTCTCCCCACCTCCGGATATTAAGAACAATATCCCGGCGGGAGGTGGTACACCCCCAGTGATATTGCGAATAATGTCATCCTCTCCTTCCCTGGATATTAGGAACAATATCACAGGGGGGTGTACACCTTCTGTGATACTGGAAGCAATATCATCCTCTCCCCCGCTGGATATTAGAAAAATATCACTCACGGTGTACACCCACTGTGATATTAGGAAGAATATTACAGGGTGTACACCCACTCTGACTTTAAGAGAAATAGCTCCCTCAAATGTCCCAAACAATATCACAGGGTATACAATGATATTTCCCTAGGATATTACAAATACTCTCACAGGGTGTACACCCACTGTGATAACACGAGTAATAATACATCCCAAGGATACTACCAAGAATATCACAAGGCTGTACACCCACTATGACATCGGGAGTGATATCTCCCTAGGATACTACGAACACCATCACAGAATGTACACACATGGTGCGCACGCACGGTGATATTAGGAGTACTATCAACGCAGGACATAGTCAATAAGACCACAGGGAGTACATACCTGATGTACACCCACGGCGATGTTATGAGAACTACCTCCCTAGGATAATACGAATAACATCACAGAGTGGACACACATGGTATACACCCACCGTGGCACTAGGACTAATAACTTTCTGAGATATTACCAGTAGCATCACACAACAGAAACACATGGTGTACACCCACTGTAACCTTAGGTGTAATTTCTCCCTACGATATTACGAGTAACATCTCAGCGCATACACACATGGTGAACACCCACTGTGACATTAAGGGTAATATCCCCCTAGGATATTACCAATAACATCACCGGGTGTCCACCCATGGTGTACATGCTCTGTGATGTTAGGGATAATAACTCCTAGGATATTATGAATAATACCGCAGGGTGTACAGAAACTGTGATATTAGAGGTAATATCTCTCTAGGATATTATGAATAATATCACAGGGTGTACCCCCACTGTGATACTGGGAGCAATATCTCTCTAGGATACTACGAATCATATCAGAATGTACACCCACTGTGATAATAGGAGAAATATCTCTCTGTGATATTACGAATTAGATCACAGAGTGTACACACATGGTGTACATCCACTTTGATATTAGGAGTAATCTCTTCCTAGGACATTACAAATAACATCACAGAGTGTACACCCACTGTAATATTAGGAATCGTATCTCCCTAGGTGATTACAAGTAATATCACAGGGTGTACACCCACTGTGATATTAGGAGTAATATCTTCCTAGGGTATTATGAATAATTTCACAGTCTCTACACACATAATGTACACTCACTGTGATATTAGGAGTAACATCTACCTAGTAGATAACAAATAACATCGCAGGGTGTACCCCCACTTTGATATTAGCTGTAATATTCCTCTAAGTTGTTACAAATAAGATCACAGGGTGTAGAAACATGGTGTACACTCACTGTGATACCAGGAGTCGTATCTCTGTAATATATTATGAATAATATCACAGGTTGTACACCCACTGTATTATTAGGAGTCATATCTCTGTAGGACATTACAATTAATATCACACGGTGTACAGCCACCCTGATATTAGGAGCAATATCTTTCTAGGATATTACAGATAATATCACAGGGTGTACGCCCACTCTGCTGTCAGGAGCAATATCTCCCTAGGATATCAAAAATCCTATCACGGGGTGTCCAATCTCTGCCTTCCAGGTTCGAAGGGATTCTCCTGCTTCAGCCTCCCGAGTAGCTAGGTTTACGCGCCACCACACCCGGCTAATTTTTTTTTATTTTCACTGGAGACGGGGCTTCACCACGTGGGCCAGGCTGTTCTGGAAGTCCTGACCTCAGGTGATCCATCAGCCTCGGCCGCCCAAAGTGCTGGGATTACAGGTGTGAGGCATGGTGCTGAGCCAAGAGTTATATATTCAATTCATTTGGAAACACAGCTCCCATATTTGAGTGTGCGTGTACTTTTATGAAGAAATGGTGTCAGAAAACCTAAGGATGATAATAACTATGAAAAGTAACAGGCACGTGAAAAGGTCCTCCGATTGAGAACTATAAGCTTCGATTTCGGTTTTAGATAATGGGGTCCTAGCTCTTGTGTCGTCCTTTTACATATTCTACATCACAGGAACTTGCAGCACGGTGTCAGAATAAAATAGAGTGTATTTCACGGCTTCTTAATTTCTTTCAATTAGATGAGATCTTTTTCTTAAAGAGAGAAGGACATTTTCATTGCATTGTATTTTTTCTGAAAAGTGTAGGCCGTATTTTACTGAGATCACGGATTTGTTATATATGACGTTTTGGTCTTCTAATATTCTTCAGTGGATTTTCTCTAAAGTGGTATGTACAGAAAGACTTGTATAGCAAAAAAGTAAACCACGTAATAATTCTGAGATTTTTGGAATTGTCACAGCTGAGAAACATTGCTGGCGGTGTATGGTCCCCAAGTGTGAAAGTTTTCCTTGTGAATTGCTTGCATCCAGCATTAAGGGCTGGTTTTTCTCTTTTATTTTTCCAATCCTCTTTCCTTCTCAAGGTGTCCAAGACACACAGAGCCACGGAATCTCACAGGTGTCTGAGAATTCCTCCTCCTGGGACTCTCAGAGGATCCAGAACTGCAGCCCGTCCTCGCTTTGCTCTCCCTGTCCCTGTCCACGTATCTGGTCACGGTGCTGAGGAACCTGCTCAGCATCCTGGCTGTCAGCTCTGACTCCCCCTCCACACCCCCATGTACTTCTTCCTCTCCAACCTGTGCTGGGCTGACATGGGTTTCACCTCGGCCACGGTTCCCAAGATGATTGTGGACATGCAGTCACATAGCAGAGTCATCTCTCATGCGGGCTGCCTGACACAGATGTCTTTCTTGGTCCTTTTTGCATGTATAGAAGACATGCTTCTGCCTGTGATGGCCTATGACTGCTTTGTAGCCATCTGTCGCCCTCTGCACTACCCAGTCATCGTGAATCCTCACCTCTGTGTCTTCTTCGTTTTGGTGTCCTTTTTCCTTAGCCTGTTGGATTGCCAGCTGCCCAGTTGGATTGTGTTACAATTCACCATCATCAAGAATGTGGAAATCTCTCATTTTGTCTGTGACCCCTCTCAACTTCTCAAACTTGCCTGTTCTGACAGCGTCATCGATAGCATATTCATAGATTTCGGTAGTACTATGTTGGGTTTTCTTGTCGTTTCAGGGATCCTTTTGTCTTACTATAAAATTGTCCCCTCCATTCTAAGGATTTCATCGTCAGATGGGAAGTAGGAAGCCTTCTCCACCTGCGGCTCTCACCTAGCAGTTGTTTGCTGATTTGACGGAACAGGCATTGGCATGTACCTGACTTCAGCTGTGTCACCACCCCCAGGAATGGTGTGGTGGCATCAGTGATGTACGCTGTGCTCACCCCCATGCTGAACCTTTTCATCTACAGCCTGAGAAACAGGGACATACAAAGTGCCCTGCGGAGGCTGCGCAGCAGAACAGTCGAATCTCATGATCTGTTCCATCCTTTTTCTTGTGTGGGTGAGAAAGGGCAACCACATTCAATCTCTACATCTGCAAATCCTGCCCCTTAGTCACATTATTTTTGTGGCTTGATGGCTTTTATTCCTTTCCGCATTTCCTTTGTGAATATTGCTTTCTTCGTTATGCCTTTAACTGGAATGGGTGAGTATTCTGGGATCCTTTGTTTAGCAGAAACCTCATGACAGAATCCTCTATACCTAGGCGGCCCCTTTTAGTTTCTGAGCAATAACCCGGTCATCCAGGTGGAATCACCACCATCTTTTTATATACACGAAGTCCTCACTTCATTTTGGAATTCCCTGAAAACTGACTTTATGGAAACAATGTACAGGAGGTCCTCCAACACCATTGGTTATTCAAAGTTGTGTAGTTATACTGTTGATGAAAAATAAGTGGTTTCACTATACATAATTTTGCTTCGAGGTGAAGTTTCCAAGAGACTTTCAAAGATGTTAAGTGAGGACATACTGTACATCAAATTCATATCCTCTTCCACAGTTTATGTGGAATTTCTTCATAAACTGCTTCTAGAGAATCTATTTAGGCAGGTTATGTGTAGAGATAAATGTCGCCGTTCCTCAATCTTGGCTTTGAGTCAAATCACCTGGGAGATAACACATGATGAGGCCTGGGTCTCAACACCTAAGATTCGGATTTCCTTGCACCTGTGTGAGTACGCGGATTTTTGTTTTTTTTCTTTTAAAGCACCAGAGGTGGTTCCAATGACGAAGTTTTTAGAGGCATCAAGCTCCAATGAGTAAGAACAGAAATTAATTATAATTTCTTCAAATATTATCTTCAAATGCATTGTCCATCAACACCACACAAATGTTTATTATGCTGTTTTTTCTTACCATTTCGCATTTTCGCATTTTCTATTTCTTTCTTTTCGTTTTTTTTTTTGTTGTTTTTTTTTTTTTGAGTCAGAGTTTCACCCTTGTTGCCCAGGCTGGAGTTCAATGGCACGGTCTGGCTCACTGCAACCTCTGCCTCCCGTATTCAAGCAATTCTCCTGCCTCAGCCTTCCAAGTAGCTGGGATTACAGGCATGCGCTACCATGCCTGGCTAATTTTTTTTTTTTTTTTTTTTTGTATTGTTAGTAGAGACAGTGTTTCTCCATTTTGGTCAGGCTGGTCTTGAACTCCCCACCACAGGTGATCCACCCGCTTCCGCCTCCCAAAGTGCTGGGATTACAGGCATGAGCGACTGCGCCCAGCCACCGCTTAGCATTTACATTTCACATTTGTTGAAGTTATAGATGTATACACACATTGATTGCTGCTTTGTTATACACTTGCGTATACATAAGATGGAAAATAGAAAAGAATAAAATGGGCACAGTATCCCTGAAGTTTCACATTCCTGCTATTTTAAAAATATTTGCTCTTAGAAATTTGTTTCAATTAAGAAACTGTGGCATACACACCCAATGAAGTATTATTCAGCCTAAAAAGGAAGAAAATCCTCTCCGCTGCGGACAAAATGGGTGAGATTGCAGGTCTGTATATTAAATGAAATAAGCCAGGCAGAGGATGACAAATATTTCGTGTCCTCACTTCTATGTAGGAAGAAAAAGGAAACCTTGGCCAGATGTGGTGGCTCAAGCCTGTAATCCCAGCGCTGTGGGAGGCCGAGTCGCACGGATCACTTCAGTCCAGGAATTTGAGACCAGCCTGGCCAACATGGTGAAACCCCGTCTCTATAGAAAACAGAAACAATTTGCCAGGCGTGGTGATGGGTGTCTGTAGTCTCAGCTACTCGGAGGCTGAGGCCCAAGAAGCGCTTGAACTCGGGAGGCGGAGGTTGCAGTGAGCCCGGACTGTGCCTGTGTACTCCAACCTGGGCAACAGAAAGAGACTCCATCCCACACACACCTACACACAAAAGGAATCTCAGGAAGGTGGAAAGTATAAAGGTGGTTAGCAGATGCTAGGAAGAAAAGCGGTGGGATGGGGAATGAAGACAAGTGGATAATTGGGTCCCAAAATACAGAAAGATGGAATGAGTGAGTTCTAGTGTTTGATAGTACAGTATGAACATTTTAGTTCACAAGAATTGCTTGCATATTTCCAGATGCTTTGGTAAGAAGCTTCCTAACTTTCTCATTATGCTGGTTTTTAAGCTCTTCTCTTTCTGCTCTTGATATCATGCTGGTTTTTTGTTTTTTGTTTTTTGTTTTGAGATGGAATTTCGCTCTTGTTGCCCAGGCTGGAGTGTCATGGTGCAATCTTGGCTCACCGCAACCTCTGCCTCCTGCGTTCAAGCGATTCTCCTGCCTCCAACTCCCGAGTAGCTGGGATTACAGGCATGCGCCAGCTGCCCAGCTAATGTTGTATTTCTGGTAGAGATGGGGTTTCTCGCTGTCGCTCAGGCTGGTCTTCAACTCCTGACCTCCGGTGATCCGCCCGCCTCGGCCTCCCAAACTGCTGGGATTACAGGCGTGAGCGACCGCGCCCAGCCCATGCTGTATCCTTATCTGTTGTCGGTTGTTGTTCGTTTGTTTTTGAGCCCAGAAATAACTTCTCACCTATAGGTTCAAATGATTTTTAACATGAGTACTAAGAAAGCTCATTGCTGGAAAAGCAGCCTTTTCAAGAAATGGTGTCGGAGAAACTTGATTTCCACATGCAGAAGAATGAAGGTGGACCCCGTGTCACACCAGGTGCAAAAATTAACACAAACTGGATCAAAGACCTAACCCCAAGGGCTAAAAGTATCATATGCCTAAAAGAAATCATTGGCCACACTTTCATGACATCAGATTGGGCAATGCTCTCTGGGATATGACACCAAAAGCATAGGCAACAAAAGAAAATTAGATTCCTTGGATTACATCTAAATGACAGACACTTTTGTGCAGCGAAAAACACTGTGAACTGAGTGAAAAGATAACCCGTGGATTAGGAAAAATATTTGCAAATCATATATCTCAAAAGAGGCTGATATCCATCATATATAAAGAACAGCTAGAACTAAACAACAAGAAACCCAAAGCATTCCATCAACAATGGTCAGAAGACTCGAGTAGACGTGTCCCTAAAGAAGATATAGCAATGGCCAATAAGCATCTAAAATGATGTTCAAAATCACTAACCATAGGGAAGCGCAAATCAAACAAAGAATGAGATACCACACATTAGGATGGATACGATCAACAAACAAGCATTGGTGAGACTAGAAGGAAATAGGAATGCTCCAATACGATCGGAGGGAATGTAAAACCGTGAAGGAACGGGGAAAGTAGTATGGCGTGCACTGGAAAAATTAGAAACAGTATGCTCAGATGTTCCCGCAGTTGCATTTGTGGGTACCTACCAAAAAGAACTAGAAGCCAGGAGTGGAAGACAGATTTGTACACACACGCTCATAGCAGCATTATTCGCAACAGCCAAAATGTGGAAGCAACCCAAGGGTTCGTGGACAGATGAATGAAAAAGCGCACTGCAGTTCCTTCATACAATGGAAGACTCTCCAGCCTTAAAAAGGCAGGCACTTTTGGCCGGTGCGGCGGCTCACGCCTGTAATCGCAACATCTTGGAAGAACGAGGTGGGCGGATCACCTGAGGTCAGGAATTCAAGACAAGCCTGGCCATCTTGGTGAAACCCTGTCTCTAGTGAAAATGCAAAAAATGAGACGAGCCTGGTGGCGTGTGCCTATAGTCCCAGCTACTCGGGAGGCTGAGGCACAAGAATCGCTGGAACCCGGGAGGCGGAGGTTGCACTGAGGCCAGATTGTGCCGCAGCACTCCAGCCTGGGCGACAGAGTGAGACTGCATGGAAACGCAAAACAAAACAAAGTCAAACAAACAAACAAAAAAAAGGACAGGCACTTCTGACTCAGACCGCAGCATGGATGAACCTCGAAGACATTATCGTCAGTGAAATAAATAAATCCCAAAAGGATAAACACGCCCAGGCTCAGTGGCTCGCACCTGTGACCCCAGCACTTTGGGAGGCTGAGCCAGGTGGATCACTTAAGGTCAGGAGTTCGAGACCAGCCTGGTCAATATGGTGAAAGCTCGTCTCTATTAAAAATACAAAAATTAGCTGGGCGTGGTGGCGGACGCCTGTAATCCCAGCTACTCGTGAGACTGAGACACAAGAATCGCTTGAACCCACGATGTGGAGGTTGCAGTGAGCCGAGATCACACCACCGCACTCCAGCCTGAACGACAGAGAAAGACTCTGTCTCCAAACCAAAAAAATTAAACACGGTATGATTCCACTTTTCTATCAAGTGTCTGGAGTCGTTAAACTCATAGAGTTGCAAACTAGAAAGGTGGCCCCCAGGGGTGGGCGAGAGAGAGGAGTGGAGAGCTTGCTAAATGGGTGCAATTTCCATTTTGAAAGATAAAACTGTTCCGGAGACGGTGGCGGTGATGGCTGCTGAACAATGTGAACGTCATTAATGTCATTAAACTGTAAACTGAAAAAGAGTGGAAATTGTAAATGTTTATACTGGCCATTCTATATGAACTAATATATATTCACAATTTTTAATATTTATACGTGGTATATTTGCCCATAATTAAAGATGAAAATTAAAGCAGTTGGATCTTTCAAAAGAAAAGAAAGAAGCGAAGAATACACACCAGCTTTCTCCTGATGAGAGGAAGAGCCCCAAAGCGTCTATGGACACTCACTGTTCTCCTATCCTTCTTGAATTATTATGAGGAAATCCTTAGAGGCTGGGGAACTTGGGCGACTCTGGCTAATGTGGAGCTCTGTGCCTTGAGCTCCCCAGACCACAGAATAGTAAATAGTCTGTGCCTCCAGCCCTGCAGTGTGAGGTTCCAGTCCTGTGGGTTCCACACCTGTCACCTGTATCAGGAGGCTCGTGTCTCACCCTGTCTTCTTGCCAGCCTCGAGGACGGAGTCTGAGCCTCCACCGTGCTACACACAGGGAGGACACTGGACCTGTTCTCCGCGGTCATGGCCCAGCAGAGGGGAAGGGCAGTTCAGTGAGTGTAGGCAAAAGAAAGAGATCAGACTGTTCCTTGTCTATGTAGAAAGGAAAGACATAAGAGACTTCATTTTGAAAAAGACCTGTATGTTCAACAATTGCTTTCCTGAGATGTTTTTAATGTGTAGCTTTGCCCCAGCCACTTTGACCCAACCTGAAGCTCACAAAAACATGTGTTGTATGAAATCAAGGTTTAAGGGATCTAGGGCTGTGCAGGACGTGCCTTGTTAACAAGATGTTTCCATGAAGTATACTTGGTAGAAATCATCGCCATTCTCTAGTCTCAATAAACCAGGGGCACAATACACTGTGGAAAGCCGCAGGGACCTCTGCCCTTGAAAGCGGCGTGTTGTCCAAGGATTCTCCCCATGTGATAGTCTGAAATGTGGCCTCGTGGGATGAGAAAGACCTGACCGTCCCCGAGCCCTACACCAGTAAAGGGTCTGTGCTGAGGTGGATTAGTCAAAGAGGAAAGCCTCTTGCAGTTGAGAGAGAGGAAGGCCACTGTCTCCTGCCTGCCCCTGGGAACTGAATGTCTCCGTATAAAACCCGATCGTACATTTGTTCAATTCTGAGAAGGGGGAAAAACCGCCCTATGGTGGGAGGCGAGACACGTTTGCAGCAATGCTGCCTTGTTATTCTTTACTCCACTGAGATGTTTGGGTGGAGAGAAACATAAATCTGGCTTACGTGCATCTCCAGTCACGGTAGCTTCCCTGGAACTTCCTTATGACATAGATTCTGTTGCTCACATGTTCGTTGCTGACCTTCTCCTTCTTATCACCCTGCCCTCCTACTACATTTTTTTTGCTAAAATAATAAAACTAATAATCAGTAAAAACTGAGGGAACTCAGAGGCCGGTGCCTCTGCAGATCCTTGGTATGCTGAGCGCCGCTCCCCTGGGCTCACTGTTGTTTCTCTCTACTTTGTCCCTGTGTCTTATTTCTTTCCTCAGTCTCTCATCCCACCCGACTAGAAATACCCACAGGTGTGGAGGGCAGGCCACCCCTTCAAGTGAGTGCTGAGGAACGGTCCCGAGCCTTGGTTTCCTTCCTCCTCCTCAGCACAAACAGGAGAGTGCGGTGGGCAGATGGGAGGAGACCAATATGCAAACTGTCCGCTCAGCAGACTGTGGAGTTTCTGTTCTTGGTTGTGATGGGGGTCTCAGAAATCTTATTCAAAATTTTGCTTTCCTCCCCACTGGTTGTCCTTTTCATAGACATCTCACCCATGATAGCAGGGAATCAGTCCCTCTAAGCTATTCCCTAAGAACAACAAAAAGATTATGAAGGTGATGATGAGGATAAAGAGGATGACGACAGACACCATGGCATCATGAACCGTTATTGAGGGCTTCCTGAAGGCCAGGCTCAGAGCTCTATGCTCTATGCAGTTTGTTTCATCTCATCTGCGTAGTCTCCCCTTTATTAGTGCACATTTCATGATGATTTTACGGACTAGAAAAGGAGCAACGCATTTTCATAGAACTCGTACTAGATCATGAAGTCAAAAAGGGCGAAGTCCAATCTGAACCGGGCAGTCTAAGTCCAGACACATGGCATTTGGCCAGTCCTCTCCCTGCAACCAACCTGCCCTCTCAAATCCTTGTCACTCAGGTGGGTGCCCCTGCTCACTGTGCCCTTCCCTTTGGGGGCTCCTTGTAAGACCACAGCTAGACCAGTGGGTGCCACAATCACTGTGTCACGTATAGAAAGGGCAGCTGAGATCACATCACGGATTCCAGAAAGAATGGGCACAGGATCATTCGGGACGCATCTCTCCCTTTCCCCTGTTCCTGGCTTTCCTTACAGCTCTCGACTTCCTCAAAGGAGTCATCAATTCAGAGTTTGGCTTCCATTCCTATTGAGGAAGCTGGAAAGCGTTTCAAAAATGCTCCTCCGATGTGCCTGTGGTTAAGAACTCTGAGCTCTGCTGAAAACTTTTGGAAGCTGGGTGTGGTGGCTCACGCCTGTAATCCCAGCCCTTTGGGAGGCTGAGGCAGGTGAATCACAAGGTCAGGAGTTCAAGACCAGCCTGGCCAACATGGTGAAACCCCGTCTCTATTCAAAATAGAAAAAAATTAGCCGGGTGTAGTGGCGGGCGCCTGTCATCTCAGCTACTCGGCAGGTTGAGACAGGAGAATAGCTTGAACCCGGGATGCAGAGGTTGCAGTGAGCCGAGATCCCTCCACCGCACTCCAGCCTGGGCAACAGAATGAGACTCTGTCTCAAAACAACGAAAACAAAACCAAAACCCAAAAAACCCACAACTTTTGGGAGTTAGAAGACCAGGAAGTATAGTACCCGGGACTTAGAGTCTGGCCATGAATTTTGAATACCGCCCTTTCTACTTCTCTGTGTGGCAAGGGGTGAGATGTCCATCCTCTGAGACTCAGCACTCTCATCTGACTTGATTTCCAGTTGATCCAATGGAAGTGAGCGATGATTAAGCCGATCGTGGGTGCCCGCTGCGTGATCTCTAGCTGACGGATGCATAAAGTAAAGGCAAAGTGGATTTTAGATACATTCCTTAAGATTTTCAGCTTCAACTCCACACAATTCAACGTAAATATCCCCTGACCTGAAGTTCTGGTCTCCCTGCATTCCAGACAGGACATTTTGTTTCGTCCTTCTCTCAGTAAGTACTGAGTACTGTGAGAGGAACAAGTGAGTCTCTTTGGTTTCTGATTCCCCAGAGCCGATATCTTGCTTGGCACATAGGAGGCAGCAAAAGCAAACATCTATGTTGATGATTGAACTGACACTTCCTTGCTTCACCAAAATTGGCTGTCATCAGCGTGACTTTGACTTACTTCTTTTTTTTTTTGTTTTTTGAGACGGAGTTTTGCTCTCGTTGCCCAGGCTGGCGGGCAGGGGTGTGATCTCGGCTCACTGTAGTCTCTGCCTCCCAGGTTCAAGCCATTCTCCTGCCTCAGCCTCCCGAGTAGCTGGGACTACAGGCGCGTGCCGCCATACCGGGAGAAGTTTTTGTACTTTTAGCAGAGGCGGGGTTTCACCATGTTGGCCAGGATGGTCTTGATCTCCTGACCCCGTGATCCGCCCTCCTCGGCCTCCCAAAGTGCTGGGATTACAGGCGTGAGCCACCGCATCCAGCCAAACTTTCTGATGAATACTCTAAGTCCACCTAAGCTAAGGACAGGAGTTAGAGCTTCCATGAATTTTAAAACAAGACCCACCGATTTGAGGAAGCAATTACTCTCTTGAAGGAGAAAAGTCAGAAAACACAATGATGAAATCACTAGGACCTAACTGGCCTGTGGAACTATTTCCTGCTTATGAACTCTCAACTATCATTTCATTTCCAGATGGCATGGTCTCAGCTGTTATACAGTGTTTACGAATGGTCTACATCAAGGGAATTTATATCAATCTAGAAGAATAAACAAAATATTTGAGTTCCTAATTTCCTTTAATTAGGATAACCTTTTCCTTAAAGTGAAGACAATGGTTTTATTACATCTCTTTCTTCGGAAAACATAGGCTGTATTTTCTAGCAATAACGAATTTGTTATATACGATGATCTGGTTCCTGGAATGTTCTTGAAGCTAGTGTCTCTAAGGCAGGTGTGTACAGCAAGACGTGAATAACACAGCAATCGATGTTGAAAGCATTATATGGCAATTGAGTTTGTCAGAACTACCAAATGTTGCTGAGTGTGGATTGCTCTGAAATCTGCAAACATTACTTCTGAATTCCTTGTATCCAAAATGCAGACGCAATGCCGGCTGTTGGTTTACTTGTTTCCGATTTTTCAACCCTCTTTTCTAGGCAAAAGATGTCCAAACGATACAGACCCACAGAATCTAACAGATGTCTCTATATTCCTCCTCCTCGAACTCTCAGAGGATCCAGAACTGCAGCCGGTCGTCGCTGGGCTGTTCCTGTCCATGTGCCTGGTCATGGTGCTGGGGAACCGGCTCATCATCCTGGCCGTCAGCCCTGACTCCCACCTCCACACCCCCATGTACTTCTTCCTCTCCAACCTGTCCTTGCCTGACATCGGTTTCACCTCCACCACGGTCCCCAAGATGATTGTGGACATCCAATCTCACAGCAGAGTCATCTCCTATGCAGGCTGCCTGACTCAGATGTGTCTCCTGGCCATTTTTGAGGCATGGAAGAGAGACATGCTCCTGAGTGTCATGGCCTATGAGCGGTTTGTAGCCCTCTGTCACCCTCTATATCGTTCAGCCATCTTGAACCCGTGTTTCTGTGGCTTCCTAGATTTGTGGTCTTTGTTTTCTTTTTCCTCAGTCTTTTACACTCCCAGCTGCACAACGTGATTGCCTTACACATGACCTGCTTCAAGGATGTGGAAATTCCTAATTTCTTCTGGGAAGCTTCTCAACTCCCCCATCTTACATTTTGTGACACCTTCACCAGTAACATCCACATGTATTTCCCTGCTGCCGTATTTGGTTTTCTTCCCATCTCGGGGGCCCTTTCCTCTTACTGTAAAATTGTTTCCTCCATTCTGAGGGTTTCATCATCAGGTGGGAATTATCAACCTTCTCCACCTGTGGGTCTCAACTGTCAGTTGTTTGCTGATTTTACGGAACAGGCGTTGGAGGGTAGCTGGGTTCAGATGTGTCATCCTCCCCGAGAAGGGGTGCAGTGGCCTCAGTGATGTACACGGTGGTCACCCCCATGCTGAACCCCTTCATCTACAGCCTGAGAAACAGGGATATGAAAGGTGTCCTGCGGCGGCCGCACGGCAGCACAGTCTAATCTCAATATCTTCTTCTCTGTTCCATTCCTTTTGTAGGGTGGGTTAAAAAAGACAGCAAGGTCAAATAAGAATGATATCACAGGGTGCACACCCACTGTCACATTACGAGTAATACCTCCCTAGGATAGAAAAAATACGGTCACAGAGTACACACACATGGGGTACACCCGTGGTGATATTAGAAGCAGTATCTCCCTGAAATATGATGAAAAATAGCACAGGGTGTGCACACTGTGTGATACGAGGAGTCATATTTACCCTGAATATTATGACTCATATCACGGGTGTACACACACAGGCTACACGCACTGTGATATCGGGAGTTGCATCTCCCTAGGATATTACAAATAATATCACAGGGTATACACTATGTGTGAACATCCACTGTGATGTTTGATATCATATCTCTCTACGAGATTACAAATAATATGAAAGTGTGTGCACCCATGTGACATATTAGGAGTAACATCCTTCTAGGGTATTACAGATAACATCACAAGGTGTACACCTTCTGTGGCCTTTTGCACACACTTTGTGCCATTCAAGGAAACATCCCCCTAGGATATTACGAATAATAACACAGGCGGTTGACACCCATGGTGTACATCTCCTGTGCCATCAGGAGTAATATTCCCCTAGGATATTACGAATACTATCACAGCAGGTGTACACATATGGTGTTCACCCCATGTGATATTAGGAGGAACATGCCCCTAGGATATTAGGAATAGTATCACAGGCGTTGAATACGCACGATATACACCCCCGATGACATGAAAAGTAACATCCCCCTAAGATAGTATGAATAATATCACAGGGAGTACACCCCGTGTGACATTGGGAGTAACATCCCCCGAGGATATAACGAATAATATCAGGGGGCGTACATGCATTGTGACCCTAGCGGTAACATCTCTTTAGGATATTACAAATAATATCACAGGGTGTACACTGACCATGATATTAGGAGTCCCATTTTCCTAGGATATTATGGATAATATCACAGGAGGTGTTCACACACAACGTGTACACCATGTGTGTACACCCAATGTGATATTTGAAGTCATACGTCCCTAGGATCTTACGACTGTTATCAAAGGGTGTACACCCCATGTGACATTAAAAGTGACATCCCTTTTAGATATTCCGAATGCTATCACCTCTTCCTAGGATAACCCATGTGATATTAGGAGTAACCCCTTCCTAGGATATTACGAATAACATCACAGGGTTTACACCCCTGTGACATTAAAAGTAACAACCCCTCCTAGGGATATTATGAATAACATCACAGGGTGTACACCCCTGTGACTTTAAAAGTAACACCCCCCTAGAATATTACAATAATATAACAGGGTGTACACCCCCTGTGACTTTAGGAGAAACACCTCCCTAGGATATTTCAAATGATGTCACTGGGGGCACACCCTCTGTGATATTAGCAGCAACATCTTTCTAGGAGATTACGAATGATATCACAGGGTGTACACTCACTGTGATATTAGAAGGAATACCTCCCTAGGACATAAGCTATCACATCACAGAGTGTACACACATGGTGTACACCCACTGTGTTATTAGAAGCAATATCTCCCTATGATATTAGGAAAAATATCACAGGGTGTACCCTCTGTGGGATACTAGAAGTAATGTTTACCATGGATGTTACAAATAATATCACAGGGTGTACACACATGGGGTACACCCACTGTGACATTAGGAGTTATATCTCCCTAAGATATTGCAAAGAATATCCCAGTGGGTGTACCCCATGTGTGTACACCCACTGTCATCATTAAAGTAGTATCTCTCTATAAGATTACAAATAATATCGGAGGCTATACACCCCCTGTGACATCAGGAGTAACATCCCCTTACAATATTGGGAGCAATATTGCACGAGGTACACCCCTGTAACTTTAGGGGTAACATTCCCTCAGAATATTACTAATAATATCACAAGGTGTACACGCATTGTGACATTAGGAGAAATATTCAGGTAGCATATTTTCCATACTATCACAGAAGGAACACACCTGTGACATTAAGAGTGACATCCCCCTAGAATAGTAAGAATACTATCACACGGTGTACACCTCCTGTGATATTAGGAGAATCATCTCACCAGAATATTACGAATAATGCCACAAGGTGTTATCTTCTGTGACATGAGGGGTATAGACCCCCGGGAAATTATGACTACTATCAAAGGGCGTACACCCCTGTGACATTAGGAGTAACATCCTTCTAGAATATCATGAATAATATCACAATGTGTACACCCCTTGTGTCATTAAGAGTAAAATTGCCCTAGGATATTAGGAAATAGAACACAGGGAGTACACGCCGTGTGATATTAGAAGTAACATCCCCCAAGGATATAACGAACAATATCAGAGAATGTACATGCCCTGGGACATGACTAGTAACATCTCTTTAGGATAATACGAACAATATCAAAGGGTGTACATGCAATGTGAAATTAGGAGTGAACTCCCGCTGGGATATTACGAATTTTATGACAGGGTCTACACGCCCTGTGACAATAGTAGTCACGTTGTCCTAAAATATGACGAAGAATATTAAAGTGTGTACAGGACCTGTGATTTACGAGTAACATTTCTAGAGAAGATTACACGTAATATCACTGTGTGTACACCCCGTGTGAGGATAGGAGTCCCATCCAACAAAACTATAATGAATAATTTCACAAGGTTTGCAACATCTGTGACATTGAAAGTAACATTTCCCTAGAATATGACGATAATATCACACAGTGTACACCCTCGGTGATATGAGGAGTGACGTCTTATAAGGGTAATACGAGTAATTTGACAAGGTGTACAAACCCTGTGACATAAGGAGTGACATCCCTCCAGGATATTCCGAATCATAGAAAAGGGAAAATACCCCGTGTGACAATAAAATCAACGTCCCCTTAGGAGATTAAGAATAATAGCACCAGCTGTACACACATTGTGACATTATTATTAACGTCTCGCTATGGTATTGCGAATAATATCAGAGTGTGTAGAGACTTGTGACATCAGGATTCACATTTCGCTACAATATCACGAATAATATCACAGGGTGTATACCCCCTGGGACTTAAGCAGTGGCATCCTCCTACAATATGGAAAATAATGTCCCAGGGTGTTAACAAAGTGCGGCAGCAGAGAAAACACCCGAGGAGAAAGGAGAAATATCATGCCGTCTTCCCGCCTGGATATTGCGAGCCACATCGCAGGGAGGTGAGGGCGCCCCCAGCGATGCGGGGAGTAACATCACCACAGACTCCCCCACGGGCTATTACGAGCCACATCGCAAGGGCACGGACGAACCCCCGAAAGAGAAGACTAATATCACCCGCTATTCCCACCCTGGATACGACGACCCACAGGGCAGTGGGGCGGGGGACCCACGCAGGCGGGGAGTAATACCACCCCTCACTCCCCAGCTGCATATGACGATCCAGATCGCAGGGGGAGAAGCAGGCACACGCCGCGAGGGGGGAATGAGAGCCAGCCCCTCTTGCCCCTGGGCTCTTAGGACCCCCTCGCAGGGGGGTGAGGCACCCCCGCCAGGCGGGGGCTGAGAGCCAGCCTCTTGCCCCCCTGGGCTCTTAGGACCCCCTCGCAGGGGGTGAGGCACCCCCGCCAGGCGGGGGCTGAGAGCCAGCCCCTCT
This sequence comes from Pongo abelii, assembly GCF_028885655.2. NCBI lineage: Eukaryota > Metazoa > Chordata > Mammalia > Primates > Hominidae > Pongo > Pongo abelii. Next base: position 93,507 of record NW_026946742.1, read on the forward strand.
TGCCCCCTGGGCTCTTAGGACCCCCCTCGCAGGGGGGTGAGGCACCCCCCCGGGCGGGGGCTGAGAGCCAGCCCCTCTTGCCCCCTGGGCTCTTAGGACCCCCTCGCAGGGGGTGAGGCACCCCCGCCAGGCGGGGGCTGAGAGCCAGCCCCTCTTGCCCCCTGGGCTCTTAGGACCCCCCTCGCAGGGGGTGAGGCACCCCCGCCAGGCGGGGGCTGAGAGCCAGCCCCTCTTGCCCCCCAGGGCTCTTAGGACCCCCTCGCAGGGGGGAGGCACCCCCCGCCAGGCGGGGGCTGAGAGCCAGCCCCTCTTGCCCCCCAGGGCTCTTAGGACCCCCCTCGCAGGGGGGTGAGGCACCCCCGCCAGGCGGGGGCTGAGAGCCAGCCCCTCTTGCCCCCCAGGGCTCTTAGGACCCCCTCGCAGGGGGGTGAGGCACCCCCCGCCAGGCGGGGGCTGAGAGCCAGCCCCTCTTGCCCCCCAGGGCTCTTAGGACCCCCTCGCAGGGGGTGAGGCACCCCGCCAGGGGGGGCTGAGAGCCAGCCCCTCTTGCCCCCCAGGGCTCTTAGGACCCCCTCGCAGGGGGTGAGGCACCCCGCCAGGCGGGGGCTGAGAGCCAGCCCCTCTTGCCCCCAGGGCTCTTAGGACCCCCTCGCAGGGGGGTGAGGCACCCCCCGGGGCGGGGGCTGAGAGCCAGCCCTCTTGCCCCCCAGGGCTCTTGGGACCCCCTCGCAGGGGGTGAGGCACCCCCGCCAGGCGGGGCTGAGAGCCAGCCCCTCTTGCCCCCAGGGCTCTTAGGACCCCCTCGCAGGGGGTGAGGCACCCCCGCCAGGCGGGGGCTGAGAGCCAGCCCCTCTTGCCCCCAGGGCTCTTAGGACCCCCCTCGCAGGGGGGTGAGGCACCCCCGCCAGGCGGGGGCTGAGAGCCAGCCCCTCTTGCCCCCCAGGGCTCTTAGGACCCCCTCGCAGGGGGTGAGGCACCCCCGCCAGGCGGGGGCTGAGAGCCAGCCCCTCTTGCCCCCCAGGGCTCTTAGGACCCCCTCGCAGGGGGTGAGGCACCCCCGCCAGGCGGGGGCTGAGAGCCAGCCCCTCTTGCCCCCCAGGGCTCTTAGACCCCCTCGCAGGGGGGTGAGGCACCCCCGCCAGGGCGGGCTGAGAGCCAGCCCCTCTTGCCCCCCAGGGCTCTTAGGACCCCCCTCGCAGGGGGTGAGGCACCCCCGCCAGGCGGGGGCTGAGAGCCAGCCCCTCTTGCCCCCCAGGGCTCTTAGGACCCCCTCGCAGGGGGTGAGGCACCCCCGCCAGGCGGGGGCTGAGAGCCAGCCCCTCTTGCCCCCAGGGCTCTTAGGACCCCCTCGCAGGGGGGTGAGGCACCCCCGCCAGGCGGGGGCTGAGAGCCAGCCCCTCTTGCCCCCCAGGGCTCTTAGGACCCCCTCGCAGGGGGTGAGGCACCCCCCGCCAGGCGGGGGCTGAGAGCCAGCCCCTCTTGCCCCCCAGGGCTCTTAGGACCCCCTCGCAGGGGGGTGAGGCACCCCGCCAGGCGGGGGCGAGCCAGCCCCTCTTGCCCCCCAGGGCTCTTAGGACCCCCTCGCAGGGGGTGAGGCACCCCCAGGGCGGGGGCTGAGAGCCAGCCCCTCTTGCCCCCCAGGGCTCTTAGGACCCCCTCGCAGGGGGGTGAGGCACCCCCGCCAGGCGGGGAGGCTCAGCCCCTCTTGCCCCCCAGGGCTCTTAGGACCCCCTCGCAGGGGGGTGAGGCACCCCGCCAGGCGGGGGCTGAGAGCCAGCCCCTCTTGCCCCCCAGGGCTCTTAGGACCCCCTCGCAGGGGGGTGAGGCACCCCCCGCCAGGGGGGGCTGAGAGCCAGCCCCTCTTGCCCCCCAGGGCTCTTAGGACCCCTCGCAGGGGGGTGAGGCACCCGCCAGGCGGGGCTGAGAGCCAGCCCCTCTTGCCCCCAGGGCTCTTAGGACCCCCTCGCAGGGGGTGACCCCCCCGCCAGGCGGGGGCTGAGAGCCAGCCCCTCTTGCCCCCCAGGGCTCTTAGGACCCCCTCGCAGGGGGGAGGCACCCGCCAGGCGGGGGCTGAGAGCCAGCCCCTCTTGCCCCCCAGGGCTCTTAGGACCCCCTCGCAGGGGGGTGAGGCACCCCCCGCCAGGCGGGGGCTGAGAGCCAGCCCCTCTTGCCCCCCAGGCTCTTAGGACCCCCCTCGCAGGGGGGTGAGGCACCCCCCGCCAGGCGGGGCTGGAGCCAGCCTCTTGCCCCCCAGGGCTCTTGGGACCCCCCTCGCAGGGGGTGAGGCACCCCCGCCAGGCGGGGGCTGAGAGCCAGCCCCTCTTGCCCCCCAGGGCTCTTAGGACCCCCTCGGGGGTGAGGCACCCCCGCCAGGCGGGGGCTGAGAGCCAGCCCCTCTTGCCCCCCAGGGCTCTTAGGACCCCCTCGCAGGGGGGAGGCACCCCCGCCGGGGGGGCTGAGAGCCAGCCCCTCTTGCCCCCCAGGGCTCTTAGGACCCCCCTCGCAGGGGGTGAGGCACCCCCCGCCAGGCGGGGGCTGAGAGCCAGCCCCTCTTGCCCCCCAGGGCTCTTAGGACCCCCTCGCAGGGGGGTGAGGCACCCCCCAGGCGGGGGCTGAGAGCCAGCCCCTCTTGCCCCCCAGGGCTCTTAGGACCCCCTCGCAGGGGGGTGAGGCACCCCCGCCAGGCGGGGCTGAGAGCCAGCCCCTCTTGCCCCCCAGGGCTCTTAGGACCCCCTCGCAGGGGGGTGAGGCACCCCCGCCAGGCGGGGGCTGAGAGCCAGCCCCTCTTGCCCCCCAGGGCTCTTAGGACCCCCTCGCAGGGGGGTGGCACCCCCCCGCCAGGCGGGGGCTGAGAGCCAGCCCCTCTTGCCCCCCAGGGCTCTTAGGACCCCCTCGCAGGGGGGTGAGGCACCCCCGCCAGGCGGGGGCTGAGAGCCAGCCCCTCTTGCCCCCCAGGGCTCTTAGGACCCCCTCGCAGGGGGTGAGGCACCCCCCCAGGGCGGGGCTGAGAGCCAGCCCCTCTTGCCCCCCAGGGCTCTTGGGACCCCCTCGCAGGGGGTGAGGCACCCCCCGCCAGGCGGGGGCTGAGAGCCAGCCCCTCTTGCCCCCAGGGCTCTTAGGACCCCCTCGCAGGGGGGTGAGGCACCCCCGCCAGGCGGGGGCTGAGAGCCAGCCCCTCTTGCCCCCCAGGGCTCTTAGGACCCCCTCGCAGGGGGTGAGGCACCCCCGCCAGGCGGGGGCTGAGAGCCAGCCCCTCTTGCCCCCCAGGGCTCTTAGGACCCCCTCGCAGGGGGGTGAGGCACCCCCCGCCAGGCGGGGGCTGAGAGCCAGCCCTCTTGCCCCCCAGGGCTCTTAGGACCCCCTCGCAGGGGGTGAGGCACCCCCCGCCAGGCGGGGGCTGAGAGCCAGCCCCTCTTGCCCCCCAGGGCTCTTAGGACCCCCTCGCAGGGGGTGAGGCACCCCCGCCAGGCGGGGGCTGAGAGCCAGCCCCTCTTGCCCCCCAGGGCTCTTAGACCCCCCTCGCAGGGGGGTGAGGCACCCCCCGCCAGGCGGGGGCTGAGCCAGCCCCTCTTGCCCCCCAGGGCTCTTAGGACCCCCCTCGCAGGGGGTGAGGCACCCCGCCAGGCGGGGCTGAGAGCCAGCCCCTCTTGCCCCCCAGGGCTCTTAGGACCCCCTCGCAGGGGGTGAGGCACCCCCCGCCAGGCGGGGGCTGAGAGCCAGCCCCTCTTGCCCCCCAGGGCTCTTGGGACCCCCTCGCAGGGGGGTGAGGCACCCCCGCCAGGCGGGGGCTGAGAGCCAGCCTCTTGCCCCCCAGGGCTCTTAGGACCCCCTCGCAGGGGGTGAGGCACCCCGCCAGGCGGGGGCTGAGAGCCAGCCCCTCTTGCCCCCCAGGGCTCTTAGGACCCCCTCGCAGGGGGTGAGGCACCCCCGCCAGGCGGGGGCTGAGAGCCAGCCCCTCTTGCCCCCCAGGGCTCTTAGGACCCCCTCGCAGGGGGTGAGGCACCCCCCGCCAGGCGGGGGCTGAGAGCCAGCCCCTCTTGCCCCCCAGGGCTCTTAGGACCCCCTCGCAGGGGGTGAGGCACCCCCCGCCAGGCGGGGGCTGAGAGCCAGCCCCTCTTGCCCCCAGGGCTCTTAGGACCCCCTCGCAGGGGGTGAGGCACCCCCGCCAGGCGGGGGCTGAGAGCCAGCCCCTCTTGCCCCCCAGGGCTCTTAGGACCCCCCTCGCAGGGGGTGAGGCACCCCCCGCCGGGCGGGGGCTGAGAGCCAGCCCCTCTTGCCCCCAGGGCTCTTAGGACCCCCTCGCAGGGGGGTGAGGCACCCCCCCGGGGGGGCTGAGAGCCAGCCCCTCTTGCCCCCCAGGGCTCTTAGGACCCCCCTCGCAGGGGGTGAGGCACCCCCCGCCAGGCGGGGGCTGAGAGCCAGCCCCTCTTGCCCCCAGGGCTCTTAGGACCCCCCTCGCAGGGGGTGAGGCACCCCCGCCAGGCGGGGGCTGAGAGCCAGCCCCTCTTGCCCCCAGGGCTCTTAGGACCCCCTCGCAGGGGGGTGAGGCACCCCCCGCCAGGCGGGGGCTGAGAGCCAGCCCCTCTTGCCCCCCAGGGCTCTTAGGACCCCCTCGCAGGGAGGCACCCCCGCCAGGCGGGGGCTGAGAGCCAGCCCCTCTTGCCCCCCAGGGCTCTTAGGACCCCCTCGCAGGGGGTGAGGCACCCCCCGCCAGGCGGGGGCTGAGAGCCAGCCCCTCTTGCCCCCCAGGGCTCTTAGGACCCCCTCGCAGGGGGTGAGGCACCCCCCAGGCGGGGGCTGAGAGCCAGCCCCTCTTGCCCCCCAGGGCTCTTAGGACCCCCTCGCAGGGGGGTGAGGCACCCCCGCCAGGCGGGGGCTGAGAGCCAGCCCCTCTTGCCCCCAGGGCTCTTAGACCCCCTCGCAGGGGGTGAGGCACCCCCGCCAGGCGGGGGCTGAGAGCCAGCCCCTCTTGCCCCCCAGGGCTCTTAGGACCCCCCTCGCAGGGGGGTGAGGCACCCCCGCCAGGGGCGGGCTGAGAGCCAGCCCCTCTTGCCCCCCAGGGCTCTTAGGACCCCCCTCGCAGGGGGTGGGGCACCCCCGCCAGGCGGGCTGAGAGCCAGCCCCTCTTGCCCCCCAGGGCTCTTAGACCCCCTCGCAGGGGGGTGAGGCACCCCCCAGGCGGGGGGGAGAGCCAGCCCTCTTGCCCCCAGGGGCTCTTAGGACCCCCTCGCAGGGGGTGAGGCACCCCCGCCAGGCGGGGGCTGAGAGCCAGCCCCTCTTGCCCCCAGGGCTCTTAGGACCCCCTCGCAGGGGGTGAGGCACCCCCCGCCAGGCGGGGGCTGAGAGCCAGCCCCTCTTGCCCCCCAGGGCTCTTAGGACCCCCTCGCAGGGGGTGAGGCACCCCGCCAGGGCGGGGGCTGAGAGCCAGCCCCTCTTGCCCCCCAGGGCTCTTAGGACCCCCTCGCAGGGGGTGAGGCACCCCCCGCCAGGCGGGGGCTGAGAGCCAGCCCTCTTGCCCCCCAGGGCTCTTAGGACCCCCTCGCAGGGGGGAGAGGCACCCCCCGCCAGGCGGGGGCTGAGAGCCAGCCCCTCTTGCCCCCCAGGGCTCTTAGGACCCCCTCGCAGGGGGGTGAGGCACCCCCGCCAGGCGGGGGCTGAGAGCCAGCCCCTCTTGCCCCCAGGGCTCTTAGGACCCCCTCGCAGGGGGTGAGGCACCCCCCGCCAGGCGGGGGCTGAGAGCCAGCCCCTCTTGCCCCCCAGGGCTCTTAGGACCCCCTCGCAGGGGGGTGAGGCACCCCCCCGGGGCGGGCTGAGAGCCAGCCCCTCTTGCCCCCCAGGGCTCTTAGGACCCCCTCGCAGGGGGTGAGGCACCCCCGCCAGGCGGGGGCTGAGAGCCAGCCCCTCTTGCCCCCCAGGGCTCTTAGGACCCCCTCGCAGGGGGGTGAGGCACCCCCCGCCAGGCGGGGCTGAGAGCCAGCCCCTCTTGCCCCCCAGGGCTCTTAGGACCCCCTCGCAGGGGGTGAGGCACCCCCCGCCAGGCGGGGGCTGAGAGCCAGCCCCTCTTGCCCCCCAGGGCTCTTAGGACCCCCTCGCAGGGGGTGAGGCACCCCCGCCAGGCGGGGGCTGAGAGCCAGCCCCTCTTGCCCCCCAGGGCTCTTAGGACCCCCTCGCAGGGGGGTGGGCACCCCCGCCAGGCGGGGGCTGAGAGCCAGCCCCTCTTGCCCCCCAGGGCTCTTAGGACCCCCTCGCAGGGGGTGAGGCACCCCCCGCCAGGCGGGGGCTGAGAGCCAGCCCCTCTTGCCCCCCAGGGCTCTTAGGACCCCCTCGCAGGGGGTGAGGCACCCCGCCAGGGCGGGGCTGAGAGCCAGCCCCTCTTGCCCCCCAGGGCTCTTAGGACCCCCTCGCAGGGGGGTGAGGCACCCCCGCCAGGCGGGGGCTGAGAGCCAGCCCCTCTTGCCCCCTGGGCTCTTAGGACCCCCTCGCAGGGGGTGAGGCACCCCCGCCAGGCGGGGGCTGAGAGCCAGCCCCCTCCCCCCTGGGCTCTTAGGACCCCCTCGCAGGGGGTGAGGCACCCCCGCCAGGCGGGGGCTGAGAGCCAGCCCCTCTTGCCCCCCTGGGCTCTTAGGACCCCCTCGCAGGGGGTGAGGCACCCCGCCAGGCGGGGGCTGAGAGCCAGCCCCTCTTGCCCCCCTGGGCTCTTAGGACCCCCGCGGGGGGTGAGGCACCCCCGCCAGGCGGGGGCTGAGAGCCAGCCCCTCTTGCCCCCTGGGCTCTTAGGACCCCCTCGCAGGGGGTGAGGCACCCCCGCCAGGCGGGGGCTGAGAGCCAGCCCCTCTTGCCCCCTGGGCTCTTGGGACCCCCTCGCAGGGGGTGAGGCACCCCCGCCAGGCGGGGGCTGAGAGCCAGCCCCTCTTGCCCCCTGGGCTCTTAGGACCCCCTCGCAGGGGGTGAGGCACCCCCGCCAGGCGGGGGCTGAGAGCCAGCCCCTCTTGCCCCCTGGGCTCTTAGGACCCCCTCGCAGGGGGTGAGGCACCCCGCCAGGCGGGGGCTGAGAGCCAGCCCCTCTTGCCCCCTGGGCTCTTAGGACCCCCTCGCAGGGGGGTGAGGCACCCCCGCCAGGCGGGGGCTGAGAGCCAGCCCCTCTTGCCCCCTGGGCTCTTAGGACCCCCTCGCAGGGGGTGAGGCACCCCCGCCAGGCGGGGCTGAGAGCCGGCCCCTCTTGCCCCCCTGGGCTCTTGGGACCCCCTCGCAGGGGGTGAGGCACCCCCCGCCAGGCGGGGGCTGAGAGCCAGCCCCTCTTGCCCCCCTGGGCTCTTAGGACCCCCTCGCAGGGGGTGAGGCACCCCCGCCAGGCGGGGGCTGAGAGCCAGCCCCTCTTGCCCCCTGGGCTCTTAGGACCCCCTCGCAGGGGGTGAGGCACCCCCCGCGGCGGGGCTGAGGCCAGCCCCTCTTGCCCCCCTGGGCTCTTAGGACCCCCCTCGCAGGGGGTGAGGCACCCCCCGCCAGGGGGGGCTGAGAGCCAGCCCCTCTTGCCCCCTGGGCTCTTAGGACCCCCTCGCAGGGGTGAGGCACCCCCCGCCAGGCGGGGCTGAGAGCCAGCCCCTCTTGCCCCCCTGGGCTCTTAGGACCCCCTCGCAGGGGGTGAGGCACCCCCGCCAGGCGGGGCTGAGAGCCAGCCCCTCTTGCCCCCTGGGCTCTTAGGACCCCCTCGCAGGGGGTGAGGCACCCCCCGCCAGGCGGGCTGAGAGCCAGCCCCTCTTGCCCCCTGGGCTCTTAGGACCCCCCTCGCAGGGGGTGAGGCACCCCCGCCAGGCGGGGGCTGAGAGCCAGCCCCTCTTGCCCCCCTGGGCTCTTAGGACCCCCTCGCAGGGGGTGAGGCACCCCCGCCAGGCGGGGGCTGAGAGCCAGCCCCTCTTGCCCCCTGGGCTCTTAGGACCCCCTCGCAGGGGGTGAGGCACCCCCGCCAGGCGGGGGCTGAGAGCCAGCCCCTCTTGCCCCCTGGGCTCTTAGGACCCCCCTCGCAGGGGGTGAGGCACCCCCCGGGGGCTGAGAGCCAGCCCCTCTTGCCCCCTGGGCTCTTAGGACCCCCTCGCAGGGGGGTGAGGCACCCCGCCAGGCGGGGGCTGAGAGCCAGCCCCTCTTGCCCCCTGGGCTCTTAGGACCCCCTCGCAGGGGGTGAGGCACCCCGCCAGGCGGGGCTGAGAGCCAGCCCCTCTTGCCCCCTGGGCTCTTAGGACCCCCTCGCAGGGGGGTGAGGCACCCCCCGCCAGGCGGGGGCTGAGAGCCAGCCCCTCTTGCCCCCTGGGCTCTTAGGACCCCCTCGCAGGGGGTGAGGCACCCCCGCCAGGCGGGGCTGAGAGCCAGCCCCTCTTGCCCCCTGGGCTCTTAGACCCCCTCGCAGGGGGGTGAGGCACCCCCGCCAGGCGGGGGCTGAGAGCCAGCCCCTCTTGCCCCCTGGGCTCTTGGGACCCCCTCGCAGGGGGTGAGGCACCCCCGCGGCGGGCTGAGAGCCAGCCCCTCTTGCCCCCTGGGCTCTTGGGACCCCCTCGCAGGGGGTGAGGCACCCCCGCGAGGCGGGCTGAGAGCCAGCCCCTCTTGCCCCCTGGGCTCTTAGGACCCCCTCGCAGGGGGGTGAGGCACCCCGCGGGCGGGGGCTGAGAGCCAGCCCCTCTTGCCCCCTGGGCTCTTGGGACCCCCTCGCAGGGGGGTGAGGCACCCCCGCGAGGCGGGGGCTGAGAGCCAGCCCCTCTTGCCCCCTGGGCTCTTAGGACCCCCCTCGCAGGGGGGTGAGGCACCCCCGCGGCGGGGCTGAGAGCCAGCCCCTCTTGCCCCCTGGGCTCTTGGGACCCCCTCGCAGGGGGGAGGCACCCCCCGCGAGGGCGGGGCTGAGAGCCAGCCCCTCTTGCCCCCCTGGGCTCTTAGGACCCCCTCGCAGGGGGTGAGGCACCCCCGCGAGGCGGGGGCCGAGCCAGCCCCTCTTGCCCCCTGGGCTCTTAGGACCCCCTCGCAGGGGGTGAGGCACCCCCCGAGGGGCGGGGCTGAGAGCCAGCCCCTCTTGCCCCCTGGGCTCTTAGGACCCCCTCGCAGGGGGGTGAGGCACCCCCCGCGAGGCGGGGGCTGAGCCAGCCCCTCTTGCCCCCGGGCTCTAGGGACCCCCTCGCAGGGGGTGAGGCACCCCCGAGCGGGGGCTGAGAGCCAGCCCCTCCCCCCTGGGCTCTTGGGACCCCCCTCGCAGGGGGGTGAGGCACCCCCGCGAGGCGGGGGCTGAGAGCCAGCCCCTCTTGCCCCCTGGGCTCTTGGGACCCCTCGCAGGGGGTGAGGCACCCCCGCGAGGCGGGGGCTGAGAGCCAGCCCCTCTTGCCCCCTGGGCTCTTGGGACCCCCTCGCAGGGGGTGAGGCACCCCGCGAGGCGGGGGCTGAGAGCCAGCCCCTCTTGCCCCCTGGGCTCTTAGGACCCCCTCGCAGGGGGTGAGGCACCCCCGCGAGGCGGGGGCTGAGAGCCAGCCCCTCTTGCCCCCTGGGCTCTTGGGACCCCCTCGCAGGGGGTGAGGCACCCCGCGAGGGCGGGGGCTGAGAGCCAGCCCCTCTTGCCCCCCTGGGCTCTTAGGACCCCCTCGCAGGGGGTGAGGCACCCCGCGAGGCGGGGGCTGAGAGCCAGCCCCTCTTGCCCCCTGGGCTCTTGGGACCCCCCTCGCAGGGGGTGGGGCACCCCCGCGAGGCGGGGGCTGAGAGCCAGCCCCTCTTGCCCCCTGGGCTCTTGGGACCCCCTCGCAGGGGGTGAGGCACCCCCGCGAGGCGGGGGCTGAGAGCCAGCCCCTCTTGCCCCCTGGGCTCTTAGGACCCCCCTCGCAGGGGGGTGAGGCACCCCCGCGAGGCGGGGCTGAGAGCCAGCCCCTCTTGCCCCCCTGGGCTCTTAGGACCCCCTCGCAGGGGGGTGAGGCACCCCCGCGAGGCGGGGGCTGAGAGCCAGCCCCTCTTGCCCCCCTGGGCTCTTAGGACCCCCTCGCAGGGGGTGAGGCACCCCCGCGAGGCGGGGGCGAGCCAGCCCCTCTTGCCCCCTGGGCTCTTGGGACCCCCCTCGCAGGGGGTGAGGCACCCCCGAGGGCGGGGGCTGAGAGCCAGCCCTTTGCCCCCCTGGGCTCTTAGACCCCCTCGCAGGGGGGTGAGGCACCCCCGCGAGGCGGGGGCTGAGAGCCAGCCCCTCTTGCCCCCCTGGGCTCTTAGACCCCCCTCGCAGGGGGTGAGGCACCCCGCGAGGCGGGGGCTGAGAGCCAGCCCCTCTTGCCCCCTGGGCTCTTAGGACCCCCCTCGCAGGGGGTGAGGCACCCCCGCGAGGCGGGGGCTGAGAGCCAGCCCCTCTTGCCCCTGGGCTCTTAGACCCCCTCGCAGGGGGTGAGGCACCCCCGCGAGGCGGGGCTGAGAGCCAGCCCCTCTTGCCCCCTGGGCTCTTAGGACCCCCTCGCAGGGGGTGAGGCACCCCCCGCGGCGGGGGCTGAGAGCCAGCCCCTCTTGCCCCCCTGGGCTCTTGGGACCCCCCTCGCAGGGGGTGAGGCACCCCCGCGGCGGGGGCTGAGAGCCAGCCCCTCTTGCCCCCCTGGGCTCTTGGGACCCCCTCGCAGGGGGGTGAGGCACCCCCCGCGAGGGGGGGGAGCTGGCTCAGCCCCTCTTGCCCCCTGGGCTCTTGGGACCCCCCTCGCAGGGGGTGAGGCACCCCCGCGGGCGGGGCTGAGAGCCAGCCCCTCTTGCCCCCTGGGCTCTTGGGACCCCCTCGCAGGGGGTGAGGCACCCCCGCGGGCGGGGGCTGAGAGCCAGCCCCTCTTGCCCCCTGGGCTCTTAGGACCCCCCGCAGGGGGTGAGGCACCCCCGCGGGCGGGGGCTGAGAGCCAGCCCCTCTTGCCCCCTGGGCTCTTAGGACCCCCTCGCAGGGGGTGAGAGGCACCCCCCGAGGCGGGGGCTGAGCCAGCCCCTCTTGCCCCCTGGGCTCTTAGGACCCCCTCGCAGGGGGTGAGGCACCCCCGCGAGGCGGGGCTGAGAGCCAGCCCTCTTGCCCCCTGGGCTCTTAGGACCCCCTCGGGGGGTGAGGCACCCCCGCGGGGGGGGCTGAGAGCCAGCCCCTCTTGCCCCCTGGGCTCTTGGGACCCCCCTCGCAGGGGGTGAGGCACCCCCCGCGAGGCGGGGGCTGAGAGCCAGCCCCTCTTGCCCCCTGGGCTCTTAGGACCCCCTCGCAGGGGGTGAGGCACCCCCGCGGCGGGGGCTGAGAGCCAGCCCCTCTTGCCCCCTGGGCTCTTAGGACCCCCTCGCAGGGGGGTGAGGCACCCCGCGGGCGGGGGCTGAGAGCCAGCCCCTCTTGCCCCCTGGGCTCTTAGGACCCCCTCGCAGGGGGTGAGGCACCCCCGCGGGGCGGGGGCTGAGAGCCAGCCCCTCTTGCCCCCTGGGCTCTTAGGACCCCCTCGCAGGGGGTGAGGCACCCCCCGCGAGGCGGGGGCTGAGAGCCAGCCCCTCTTGCCCCCCTGGGCTCTTAGGACCCCCTCGCAGGGGGGGGGCACCCCCGAGGCGGGGGCTGAGAGCCAGCCCCTCTTGCCCCCTGGGCTCTTAGGGACCCCCCTCGCAGGGGGTGAGGCACCCCCGCGAGGCGGGGGCGAGAGCCAGCCCCTCTTGCCCCCTGGGCTCTTGGGACCCCCTCGCAGGGGGGTGAGGCACCCCCCGCGAGGCGGGGGCTGAGAGCCAGCCCCTCTTGCCCCCTGGGCTCTTAGGACCCCCTCGCAGGGGGGTGAGGCACCCCCCGGGCGGGGGCTGAGAGCCAGCCCCTCTTGCCCCCTGGGCTCTTGGGACCCCCCTCGCAGGGGTGAGGCACCCCCGCGAGGCGGGGCTGAGAGCCAGCCCCTCTTGCCCCCTGGGCTCTTAGGACCCCCTCGCAGGGGGGTGAGGCACCCCCGCGAGGCGGGGGCTGAGAGCCAGCCCCTCTTGCCCCCCTGGGCTCTTAGGACCCCCCTCGCAGGGGGTGAGGCACCCCCGCGGGCGGGGCTGAGAGCCAGCCCCTCTTGCCCCCTGGGCTCTTAGGACCCCCCTCGCAGGGGGGAGAGGCACCCCCGCGAGGCGGGGGCTGAGAGCCAGCCCCTCTTGCCCCCTGGGCTCTTGGGACCCCCTCGCAGGGGGTGAGGCACCCCGAGGCGGGGCTGAGAGCCAGCCCCTCTTGCCCCCTGGGCTCTTAGGACCCCCCGCAGGGGGGTGAGGCACCCCCGCGAGGCGGGGCTGAGAGCCAGCCCCTCTTGCCCCCTGGGCTCTTGGACCCCCTCGCAGGGGGGTGAGGCACCCCCGAGGGCGGGGCTGAGAGCCAGCCCCTCTTGCCCCCTGGGCTCTTGGGACCCCCTCGCAGGGGGAGGCACCCCCGCGAGGCGGGCTGAGAGCCAGCCCCTCTTGCCCCCTGGGCTCTTGGGACCCCCTCGCAGGGGGGTGAGGCACCCCCCGGGCGGGGGAGCCAGCCCCTCTTGCCCCCCGGGCTCTTAGGACCCCCTCGCAGGGGGGTGAGGCACCCCCGCGAGGCGGGGGCTGAGCCAGCCCTCTTGCCCCCTGGGCTCTTGGGACCCCCTCGCAGGGGGTGAGGCACCCCCGCGGAGCGGGGCTGAGAGCCAGCTCTTGCCCCCCTGGGCTCTTAGACCCCCCTCGCAGGGGGTGAGGCACCCCCGCGAGGCGGGGGCGAGCCAGCCCCTCTTGCCCCCTGGGCTCTTGGGACCCCCTCGCAGGGGGTGAGGCACCCCCGCGAGGCGGGGGCTGAGAGCCAGCCCCTCTTGCCCCCTGGGCTCTTAGGACCCCCTCGCAGGGGGGTGAGGCACCCCCGCGAGGCGGGGGCTGAGAGCCAGCCCCTCTTGCCCCCCTGGCTCTTAGGACCCCCTCGCAGGGGGTGAGGCACCCCGCGAGGGGCGGGGCTGAGAGCCAGCCCCTCTTGCCCCCTGGGCTCTTGGGACCCCCTCGCAGGGGGTGAGGCACCCCGCGCGGGGGCTGAGAGCCAGCCCCTCTTGCCCCCTGGGCTCTTAGGACCCCCTCGCAGGGGGTGAGGCACCCCCCGCGAGGCGGGGCTGAGAGCCAGCCCCTCTTGCCCCCTGGGCTCTTAGGACCCCCTCGCAGGGGGTGAGGCACCCCCGCGAGGCGGGGGCTGAGAGCCAGCCCCTCTTGCCCCCTGGGCTCTTGGGACCCCCCTCGCAGGGGGTGAGGCACCCCCCGCGGCGGGGCTGAGAGCCAGCCCCTCTTGCCCCCCTGGGCTCTTAGGGACCCCCTCGCAGGGGGTGAGGCACCCCCGCGAGGCGGGGGCTGAGAGCCAGCCCCTCTTGCCCCCTGGGCTCTTAGGACCCCCTCGCAGGGGGTGAGGCACCCCCCGCGAGGCGGGGCTGAGAGCCAGCCCCTCTTGCCCCCTGGGCTCTTGGGACCCCCCTCGCAGGGGGGTGAGGCACCCCCGCGAGGCGGGGCTGAGAGCCAGCCCCTCTTGCCCCCTGGGCTCTTGGGACCCCCAGGGGGTGAGGCACCCCCGCGGCGGGGGCTGAGAGCCAGCCCCTCTTGCCCCCTGGGCTCTTAGGACCCCCCTCGCAGGGGGGTGAGGCACCCCCGCGAGGCGGGGGCTGAGAGCCAGCCCCTCTTGCCCCCCTGGGCTCTTGGGACCCCCTCGCAGGGGGTGAGGCACCCCCGCGCGGGCGGGCTGAGAGCCAGCCCCTCTTGCCCCCTGGGCTCTTGGGACCCCCTCGCAGGGGGTGAGGCACCCCCGCGAGGCGGGGGCTGAGAGCCAGCCCCTCTTGCCCCCTGGGCTCTTAGGACCCCCCTCGCAGGGGGTGAGGCACCCCCCGAGGCGGGGGCTGAGAGCCAGCCCCTCTTGCCCCCTGGGCTCTTAGGACCCCCCTCGCAGGGGGTGAGGCACCCCCCGAGAGGGGGGCTGAGAGCCAGCCCCTCTTGCCCCCCTGGGCTCTTAGGACCCCCTCGCAGGGGGGTGAGGCACCCCCCGCGAGGCGGGGCTGAGAGCCAGCCCCTCTTGCCCCCCTGGGCTCTTGGGACCCCCTCGCAGGGGGTGAGGCACCCCCGCGAGGCGGGGCTGAGAGCCAGCCCCTCTTGCCCCCCTGGGCTCTTAGGACCCCCTCGCAGGGGGGTGAGGCACCCCCCGCGAGGCGGGGGCTGAGAGCCAGCCCCTCTTGCCCCCTGGGCTCTTAGGACCCCCCTCGCAGGGGGTGAGGCACCCCCGCGAGGCGGGGGCTGAGAGCCAGCCCTCTTGCCCCCTGGGCTCTTAGGACCCCCCTCGCAGGGGGTGAGGCACCCCCCGCGAGGCGGGGGCTGAGAGCCAGCCCCTCTTGCCCCCCTGGGCTCTTAGGACCCCCTCGCAGGGGGTGAGGCACCCCCGCGAGGCGGGGGCTGAGAGCCAGCCCCTCTTGCCCCCCTGGGCTCTTAGGACCCCCCTCGCAGGGGTGAGGCACCCCCGCGCGGGGGGGGAGCCAGCCCCTCTTGCCCCCCTGGGCTCTTAGGACCCCCTCGCAGGGGGTGAGGCACCCCCCGCGAGGCGGGGGCTGAGAGCCAGCCCCTCTTGCCCCCTGGGCTCTTAGGACCCCCTCGCAGGGGGTGAGGCACCCCCGCGAGGCGGGGCTGAGAGCCAGCCCCTCTTGCCCCCTGGGCTCTTAGGACCCCCTCGCAGGGGGGCACCCCGCGAGGCGGGGGCTGAGAGCCAGCCCCTCTTGCCCCCTGGGCTCTTAGGACCCCCCTCGCAGGGGGTGAGGCACCCCGCGAGGCGGGGGCTGAGAGCCAGCCCCTCTTGCCCCCCTGGGCTCTTAGGACCCCCTCGCAGGGGGTGAGGCACCCCCGCGAGGCGGGGGCTGAGAGCCAGCCCCTCTTGCCCCCTGGGCTCTTAGGACCCCCTCGCAGGGGGTGAGGCACCCCCGCGAGGCGGGGGCTGAGAGCCAGCCCCTCTTGCCCCCTGGGCTCTTAGGACCCCCCTCGCAGGGGGTGAGGCACCCCCGCGAGGCGGGGCTGAGAGCCAGCCCCTCTTGCCCCCTGGGCTCTTAGGACCCCCTCGCAGGGGGGAGGCACCCCCGCGAGGCGGGGGCTGAGAGCCAGCCCCTCTTGCCCCCTGGGCTCTTAGGACCCCCCCGCAGGGGGGTGAGGCACCCCCGCGAGGCGGGGGCTGAGAGCCAGCCCCTCTTGCCCCCTGGGCTCTTAGGACCCCCTCGCAGGGGGGTGGCACCCCCGCGAGGCGGGGGAGCCAGCCCCTCTTGCCCCTGGGCTCTTAGGACCCCCTCGCAGGGGGTGAGGCACCCCCCGCGAGGCGGGGGCTGAGAGCCAGCCCCTCTTGCCCCCTGGGCTCTTGGGACCCCCCTCGCAGGGGGTGAGGCACCCCCGCGAGGGGGGGGGCTGAGCCAGCCCCTCTGCCCCCTGGGCTCTTAGGACCCCCCTCGCAGGGGGTGAGGCACCCCCCGCGAGGCGGGGCTGAGAGCCAGCCCCTCTTGCCCCCTGGGCTCTTGGACCCCCTCGCAGGGGGGTGAGGCACCCCGCGAGGCGGGGGCTGAGAGCCAGCCCCTCTTGCCCCCTGGGCTCTTAGGACCCCCTCGCAGGGGGTGAGGCACCCCCGCGAGGCGGGGCTGAGAGCCAGCCCCTCTTGCCCCCTGGGCTCTTAGGACCCCCTCGCAGGGGGTGAGGCACCCCCCGCGAGGCGGGGGCTGAGAGCCAGCCCCTCTTGCCCCCTGGGCTCTTGGGACCCCCCTCGCAGGGGGTGAGGCACCCCCCGGGGGCGGGGGCTGAGAGCCAGCCCCTCTTGCCCCCTGGGCTCTTAGGACCCCCTCGCAGGGGGTGAGGCACCCCGCGAGGCGGGGGCTGAGAGCCAGCCCCTCTTGCCCCCTGGGCTCTTAGGACCCCCTCGCAGGGGGTGAGGCACCCCCGCGAGGCGGGGGCTGAGAGCCAGCCCCTCTTGCCCCCCTGGGCTCTTAGGATCCGCGGTGGCCTCACAGCCTGTTTACCATATTGTCAGTAATATCATCTCCCCCTCGAGAGATTATGAACTGTTTCACAGACGTGTGCACTCCCACGATGTACAGAGGGTGTGCATCCGTCTCTATTGGGAGTAATATCATCCTCTTCCTCCTTGAATGTTAAGAACGGTATCACACGGGTGTTTCTACTCCCTGAGATATCGCGTGTCATATCCTCCTCCCCCACGTTGCCATTGGAAGCAATATCAGTGGGGGCGTGTCCACCTTCTGTGACATTTAAAGTAATATCATCCTCTTCCCTCCAGGATCATGGGAACAATGTCCCTGCGGGGTGTCCACTTTCTGCCATATGTGTAGTCATATCACCTCCTCCGCCTTGGAGTATTGTTACGGACCATCTCACACGGGCGTGTACACTTCCTGCGATTCTGGGAGTAATGGCATTCCCTTCTTCCGTGAATATTAGGAGCAAAATCACCAGGTGGATGCACAGCCAGTGCTATATTGGGAGTAACGTCATACTCCACCCTGGAGATTATATTCGGGTCAATATCACCGTCTGGGTGTACACCTAGTGCGATATTGAACGTAACATCATGCTTTCTCCCTCCCTGGACATTAGGAGCAATATCAGCGGTGGGTGTACACCCACTGAGGTATTAGGCGTAATAGTAGTAGGAATTATTCCTCATTGATTATTAACATAAATATGAATAACCGATATTGATATTAATATTAAAAAATAATGGCTAATAATTTTCAGACTATTAATATTAATATTAATTATTAGGAGCTAGTATTACTGTTTTCTAACGAATAAGATCAATATCAGCTATTAATATCAGGCGTCATTAATCATTAATATTAATCATTTATTGTTATCGTTAGTATAACTATTGAATATTCATTATCCTTGTTATCGGTATTGATTTAAAAATTATATTATCAATCATTAATATTGATAATTATTAGTGTCAATTAATAATTGAGATGATTAATTGCGGTAAGTCACATTGCGCCCTTCCACCCCTTCCTCGGCAGCTCGTGTACGACCCAAAACGGGGGTGCAAATGCCCCTGAGAGAGCAGCGGTATACTGGGATAGATGAGGATGGTCACGTGGCGGGGAGGCGTGTTTTTGGATACCAGCCCTTCACCTCCGTCGACCTTCTCAACTGGAAAAACACACCGCCCTATAGCGAAAAGCCGCCAGCCCTAATTGATTTGCTCCAAACTGTTATCCAGACCCACAACCACACCTGGGCTGATTGGCACCAGTTGCTCATGTTCCTCTTTAACAGCGAAGAAAGGCGGAGAGTCCTCCAAGCAGCAACTAAGTGGCTAGAGGAGCATGCACCTGCTGATTATCAAAACCCCAAAGAGTATGGAAGGACCCAGTTGCCAGGAACCGACCCCCAGTTGGACCCACATGAAAGAGAGAATATGCAAAGGCTAAACCGAGACGGGGAAGCTCTCTTGGAAGGATTAATGAGGGGAGCTCAGAAGGCCACAAACGTTAACAAGGTCTCTGAGGTCATTCAGGGAAAAGAAGAAAGTCCGGCACAATTCTACCAGAGACTGTGTGAGGCCTATGCTATGTATACTCCCTTTCATCCCGATAGCCCTGAAAATCAGCGCATGATTCACATGGCTTTAGTCCGTCAAAGCGCAGAAGACATGAGAAGAAAACTGCAGAAACACGCTGGACTTGCAGGGATGAACACATCACAATTACTAGAAATAGCTAGCCAGGTGTTTGTAATCAGGGATGCAGTAAGCCGTCAGGAAAACGGCGAAGACAATGGAGGTCAGGCCCGGCGAAACACCGACCTGTTTGCTAGCTGCAGCAATCACAGGGGCCCCCACAAAGAGGCAAGGGAAGGGGGGCCCTGGGAAAGGAACTCAGCTTGGCTGTCAGAGTTTGCAGCGTAACCAGTGTGCTGATGGTAAAGAAATAGGACGGTGGAAGAACAAATGCCCTCAACTCAAAAGAAAACAAGATGACTCAGAGCAGGAGGCCCCGGACAAGGAGGAAGGGGCCCTGCTCAACCCGGCAGGAGGGTTCTTGGACTGAGGGAGACCGGGCTCAAGTGTCCCCAAAGAGCCACTGGTCAGAATGACAGTCGGGGGTGGAGACATTGACTTTCTTGGAGATAGCGGTGCTGAACATTCGCTAGTAACCGCCCCGGTCGCCCCCTTATCCAAAAAGACTATTGACGTCATCGGAGCCACGGGGGTTTCAGCAAAGCAAGCTGTAGGCTTGCTTCGGACTTGTACTGTAGGAGGACATAAAGTCATTCATCAGTTATGGTACATGCCTGACTGTCCCTTGACCTTTTGGGGAAGGGACTTGCTCAGCAAGCTGAGAGCCACGATCTCTCTGACAGAGCACGGCTCTTTGCTGCTAAAGTTACCCGGAACGGGAGTCATTGTGACCCTTATGGTCCCCCGAGAGGAGGAATGGAGACTTTTCTGAACTGAGCCGGGCCAAGAGAGAAGGCCAGCTCTGGCTAAGCGGTGGCCAAGAGTACGGGCAGAAGACAACCCTCCGGGATTGGCCAGTTAAGACTGGGGCCCAGCGGGTTAGGCAAAAACAGGACCCGGTCTCCAGAGAAGCTCTTCAAGGTATCCAGGTCCGTCTCAAGCACCTAAGAACTGTTGCAATTCTTGTTCCTTGTCAGTCTCCATGGAACACTCCCCTCCTGCCTGTTCCCAAGCCACGGACCAAGGACTACCGGCCGGTACAGGATTTGCGCTTGCTTCATCAAGCTACACTGACTTGACATCCAACAGTACCTAACCCGTCCACATTGTTGGGGTTGCTGCCAGCTGAGGACAGCTGCTTCACCTGCTTGGACCTGAAAGATGCTTTCTTTCCTATCAGATTAGCCCCTGAGAGGCAGAGGCTGTTTGCCTTTCAGTGGGAAGATCCGGAGTCAGGTGTCACTACTCAGTACACTTGGACCGGGCTTCCCCAAGGGTTCAAGAACTCCCCCACCACCTTCGGGGAGGCGTTGGCTCGAGACCTCCAGAAGTTTCCCACCAGAGACCTAGGCTGTGTGTTGCTCCAGTAGGTTGATGACCTTCTGCTGGGACACCCCACGGCAGTCGGGTGTGCCAAGGGAACAGATGCCCTACACCGGCACCTGGAGGACTGTGGGTATAAGATGTCCAAGAAGAAAGCTCAGATCTGCCGACAGCAGGTACGTGACTTGGGATTTACTATCTGACAGGGCTCGGAACGCAGCCCGGGATCAGAAAGAAAGCAGGTCATTTGCAATCTAGTGGAGCCCAAGAGCAGAAAGCAGGTGAGACAATTCTTAGGAGCTGTGGGGTTTTGTAGACTGTGGATCCCAAACTTTGCAGTATTAGCCAAGCCTTTGTATGAGGTCCCAAAGGGGGCGGGGACCGGGAACCTTTGGAATGCAGATCCCAACAACAGCAAGTCTTTCATGAGTTAAAGGAAAAACTTCTGGCAGCCCTAGCCCTGGGGCTACTCGATCTGACAAAGCCTTTTCCATTCTATGCATCAGAGAGAGAAAAGATGGCAGCTGGACTTTGAACCCAAACGGTTGGGCTCCGGCCAAGGCCGGCGGCCTACCTCTCTAAACAACTAGACGGGTCTACTAAAGGATGGCCCCCTGTTTGAGGGCCTTGGCAGCAACTGCCCTGCTAGAACAAGAAGCAAATAAGCTGACTCTTGGGCAAAACCTGAACATAAAGGGCCCCCATGCTGTGGTGACTTTCATGAACGCTAAAGGACATCGTCGGCTACCGAATGCCAGACTCACCAAGTACCAAACTTGGCTCTGTGAAAATCCTCGTATAACCATTGAAGTTTGTAACACCCTACACCCGCCACCTTGCTCCCGGTATCAGAGAGCCCTGTCGAGCCTGATTGTGTGGAAGTCTTGGACTCAGTCGACTCTGGCAGACCTGACCTCCGGGACCGGACTTGGGCATCAGTAGACTGGGAACTATACGTGGATGGGAGCAGCTTCTTCAACCCCCAAGGAGAGAGAGGTGCAGGGTATGCAGTGGTAACCCTGGACACTCTTGTTGAAGCCAGATCGTTGCCCCAGGCCACTTCAGCCCAGAAAGCTGAACTCATTGCTTTAATTCGGGCCTTAGGACTCAGTGAGGGTGAGACTGTAAACATTTACACTGATTCTCGGTGTCTTTTTAACCCTTCGAGTGCATGGAGCGTGATAGAAAGAAAAGGGCCTATTGAACTCTGAGGGAAAAGACAGAAAATATCAACAAGAAACCTTGCAATGATTAGAAGCAGTATGGAAACCCCACAAGGTGGCAGTTAGGCATTGCAGAGGACACCAGCGAGCTTCCACCTCGGTGGGTTTGGGGAATTCCCGCGCTGACTCAGAGGCTCGAAAAGCAGCATCTGCCCCCTTCTGGGCATCAGTGCTCCCTCAAGTACCTGATCTTGGACCTACTTCTTCTAAAAAAGAAAAGGACATTCTCCAGGTAGAGGGAAGGACAAGTGATGGAGGAAGGATGGATTCGGTTACCAGATGGGAGCGTAGCTGTGCCACAGCTGCTAGGAGTTGCAGTTGTACTGGCTGTGCAAGAAACCACCCATCGAGGTCAGGAGTCACTGGAAAAGTTGTTAGGCCGGTATTTCTACATCTCGCCTTTGTCAGCCCTTGCCAAAACGGTGAGGCAGCGGTGTGTTACCTGCCGACAGCATGATGCGAGGCAAGGTCCAGCCGTTCCGCCCGGCATACGAGCTTATGGAGCAGCCCCCTTTGAAGATCTCCAGGTAGACTTCACAGAGATGCCAAAGTGTGGAGGTAACAAGTATTTACTAGTTCTTGGGCGTGCGTACCTACTCTGGGTGGGTGGCGGCCTATCCAACACCAACTGAGAAAGCTCGTGAAGTAACCCGTGTGCTTCTTCGAGATCTGATACCTAGATTTCGACTGCCCTTACGGATCGGCTCAGATAAACGGGCCTGCGTTTTAGGCTCCCTTGGTACAGAAGACGGCAAAGGTATTGGGGATCCCACGGAAACTGCATGGCGCCTCCCGGCCTCAGAGCCCCAGAAAGGTGGAGCAGATGAATCGGACTATCAAAAATAATACTATTGTCTTCCCCGCGAGATATTTAAAACAACACCACAAGGGGCGTCAAACCACCTGCTAAATTTGAGGGAATATTATCCTCTCCCCCACTCCCGCGGCCCCGGATATTAGAGACAATAACACAGGCGTAACGTACACCCACTACTTGATTGGGAATAATATCATCCTCACCCTTCTCGGATATTAGGAACAATATCACACTGTGCGTGTAGTACTGTCGTGAAATTCAATGGAATGTCATCCTTCGCCTCCCTGGATATGATGAACAATATCACAGGGGATGTACAGCTTCTGAGATATTGGGAGTGATATCATCCTCTCCCCTCTGGAAGTTAGGGACAATATCACAGGGGTAGTGTACACCCTCTGGCATGTTGGCACTAATATCATCCTCCCGCCCACTGGATATTAAAAACCATATCACAAGGGGCGTGTACAGACACTTCGATATTGGTATTAATACCATCCTCTCCCTCTTTGGATATTCGGTGCCGTATTTCAGGTGGGGTATACGCCACCTGCAATATTGGAAGTAATATGATTTTCTCCCCCGTGGATATCAGAAACGATATCACAGGGGGTGGCGAACAACCCCTGCGATACTTGGAGTGATATCATCGTCTCCCCTCACGATGATTAAGAACAATATCGTAGGGGTGGGGTGTACACCCCCTTTCATATTTGATACCATCCTCTTCCCCCTGGATATTAGGAACAATATCAGGAAGGGACGTAGAGACCCTGCGACCTTTGCTGTCATACAATTGTCTCTCCCCTAGATATTAGGAAAAATGTCACTGGGGATGTGAACAGCCCTGCGATATTGAGAATAGTATCATCCTCTCCCCCCTTGCATATTGGGAACAACATCACAGGTGGGGTGTACTGCCTCTGCGATATTGGGGGTAAAATTTTCCTCTCTTCCCCTGGACATCAGGAAGGGTATCAGAGGGGGAGGGTGTGCATTCCCTGCCATATTCAACGTAACTTCATCCTCTCCCTCCCAGGGTATTCAGAACAATAGGACAGGAGGGGTGTACGCCAACTGCGATATTGAGAGTCGTATCATCCTCTTTCGCTCTGGATCTTAGGAACAATATCACAGGGTTGTGTACACCCCCTGCGATATTGGGAGTACTATCATCCTCTCTCCCTGTGGATATTAGGAAGAGTATCACAGGGCTGTGTAAACCCCCTGCGGTACTGGGAGTAATATCATCCTCTCTCCCTCTGAATAGAGGAAGATTTTCACAGGGGTGTGTACACCCCCTGCGATATTGGGAGTAATGTCATCCTCCCCAAACCTGGATGTTAGCAACGAGATCACAGAGGGGGTGTACACACCCTGCGACATTGGAAGGAATATGATCGTCTCCCCACCTGGATACTGGGAAAGAAAGATATCACAGCGCGGGTATACGTTCCCTACGCTGTTGGCAGTAATCTCATTCTTTTCCTGTCTGGATATGAGGAAGCATATCACAGGGGAGCTGTACAATTACTTCGATATTGGGAGTAATATCATCCTCTATTTTCCTGGATATTGGGCACAAAAACACAAAAGGGTGTACAACCCCTGCGATCTTGGGAGTAATAGCATACTCTCCTTCCCTGGATGTTAGAAAACAGTATCATCAGGGCTCAACACCCCCCGCGATAATGGGAGTCATATTTACTCTTTCACAGGCCATTTGGAACAATACAACAGGGGGTGTTTACAAACAGGGGTGGTGTACACCCCTGTGATATTGGGAGTAACATCATTCTCCCCACCTCCGGATATTAAGAACAATATCCCGGCGGGAGGTGGTACACCCGCAGTGATATTGCGAATAATGTCATCCTCTCCTTCCCTGGATATTAGGAACAATATCACAGGGGGGTGTACACCTTCTGTGATACTGGAAGCAATATCATCCTCTCCCCCGCTGGATATTAGAAAAAAATATCACTCACGGTGTACACCCGCTGTGATATTAGGAAGAATATTACAGGGTGTACACCCACTCTGACTTTAAGAGAAATAGCTCCCTCAAATGTCCCAAACAATATCACAGGGTATACAATGATATTTCCCTAGGATATTACAAATACTATCACAGGGTGTACACCCACTGTGATAACACGAGTAATAATACATCCCAAGGATACTACCAAGAATATCACAAGGCTGTACACCCACTATGACATCGGGAGTGATATCTCCCTAGGATACTACGAACACCATCACAGAATGTACACACATGGTGCGCACGCACGGTGATATTAGGAGTACTATCAACGCAGGACATAGTCAATAAGACCACAGGGAGTACATACCTGATGTACACCCACGGCGATGTTATGAGAACTACCTCCCTAGGATAATACGAATAACATCACAGAGTGGACACACATGGTATACACCCACCGTGGCACTAGGACTAATAACTTTCTGAGATATTACCAGTAGCATCACACAACAGAAACACATGGTGTACACCCACTGTAACCTTAGGTGTAATTTCTCCCTACGATATTACGAGTAACATCTCAGTGCATACACACATGGTGAACACCCACTGTGACATTAAGGGTAATATCCCCCTAGGATATTACCAATAACATCACCGGGTGTCCACCCATGGTGTACATGCTCTGTGATGTTAGGGATAATAACTCCCTAGGATATTATGAATAATACCGCAGGGTGTACAGAAACTCTGATATTAGAGGTAATATCTCTCTAGGATATTATGAATAATATCACAGGGTGTACCCCCACTGTGATACTGGGAGCAATATCTCTCTAGGATACTACGAATCATATCAGAATGTACACCCACTGTGATAATAGGAGAAATATCTCTCTGTGATATTACGAATTAGATCACAGAGTGTACACACATGGTGTACATCCACTTTGATATTAGGAGTAATCTCTTCCTAGGACATTACAAATAACATCACAGAGTGTACACCCACTGTAATATTAGGAATCGTATCTCCCTAGGTGATTACAAGTAATATCACAGGGTGTACACCCACTGTGATATTAGGAGTAATATCTTCCTAGGGTATTATGAATAATTTCACAGTCTCTACACACATAATGTACACTCACTGTGATATTAGGAGTAACATCTACCTAGTAGATAACAAATAACATCGCAGGGTGTACCCCCACTTTGATATTAGCTGTAATATTCCTCTAAGTTGTTACAAATAAGATCACAGGGTGTAGAAACATGGTGTACACTCACTGTGATACCAGGAGTCGTATCTCTGTAATATATTATGAATAATATCACAGGTTGTACACCCACTGTATTATTAGGAGTCATATCTCTGTAGGACATTACAATTAATATCACACGGTGTACAGCCACCCTGATATTAGGAGCAATATCTTTCTAGGATATTACAGATAATATCACAGGGTGTACGCCCACTCTGCTGTCAGGAGCAATATCTCCCTAGGATATCAAAAATCCTATCACGGGGTGTCCAATCTCTGCCTTCCAGGTTCGAAGGGATTCTCCTGCTTCAGCCTCCCGAGTAGCTAGGTTTACGCGCCACCACACCCGGCTAATTTTTTTTTATTTTCACTGGAGACGGGGTTTCACCACGTGGGCCAGGCTGTTCTGGAAGTCCTGACCTCAGGTGATCCATCAGCCTCGGCCGCCCAAAGTGCTGGGATTACAGGTGTGAGGCATGGTGCTGAGCCAAGAGTTATATATTCAATTCATTTGGAAACACAGCTCCCATATTTGAGTGTGCGTGTACTTTTATGAAGAAATGATGTCAGAAAACCTAAGGATGATAATAACTATGAAAAGTAACAGGCACGTGAAAAGGTCCTCCGATTGAGAACTATAAGCTTCGATTTCGGTTTTAGATAATGGGGTCCTAGCTCTTGTGTCGTCCTTTTACATATTCTACATCACAGGAACTTGCAGCACGGTGTCAGAATAAAATAGAGTGTATTTCACGGCTTCTTAATTTCTTTCAATTAGATGAGATCTTTTTCTTAAAGAGAGAAGGACATTTTCATTGCATTGTATTTTTTCTGAAAAGAGTAGGCCGTATTTTACTGAGATCACGGATTTGTTATATATGACGTTTTGGTCTTCTAATATTCTTCAGTGGATTTTCTCTAAAGTGGTATGTACAGAAAGACTTGTATAGCAAAAAAGTAAACCACGTAATAATTCTGAGATTTTTGGAATTGTCACAGCTGAGAAACATTGCTGGCGGTGTATGGTCCCCAAGTGTGAAAGTGTTCCTTGTGAATTGCTTGCATCCAGCATTAAGGGCTGGTTTTTCTCTTTTATTTTTCCAATCCTCTTTCCTTCTCAAGGTGTCCAAGACACACAGAGCCACGGAATCTCACAGGTGTCTGAGAATTCCTCCTCCTGGGACTCTCAGAGGATCCAGAACTGCAGCCCGTCCTCGCTTTGCTCTCCCTGTCCCTGTCCACGTATCTGGTCACGGTGCTGAGGAACCTGCTCAGCATCCTGGCTGTCAGCTCTGACTCCCCCCTCCACACCCCCATGTACTTCTTCCTCTCCAACCTGTGCTGGGCTGACATGGGTTTCACCTCGGCCACGGTTCCCAAGATGATTGTGGACATGCAGTCACATAGCAGAGTCATCTCTCATGCGGGCTGCCTGACACAGATGTCTTTCTTGGTCCTTTTTGCATGTATAGAAGACATGCTTCTGCCTGTGATGGCCTATGACTGCTTTGTAGCCATCTGTCGCCCTCTGCACTACCCAGTCATCGTGAATCCTCACCTCTGTGTCTTCTTCGTTTTGGTGTCCTTTTTCCTTAGCCTGTTGGATTGCCAGCTGCCCAGTTGGATTGTGTTACAATTCACCATCATCAAGAATGTGGAAATCTCTCATTTTGTCTGTGACCCCTCTCAACTTCTCAAACTTGCCTGTTCTGACAGCGTCATCGATAGCATATTCATAGATTTCGGTAGTACTATGTTGGGTTTTCTTGTCGTTTCAGGGATCCTTTTGTCTTACTATAAAATTGTCCCCTCCATTCTAAGGATTTCATCGTCAGATGGGAAGTAGGAAGCCTTCTCCACCTGCGGCTCTCACCTAGCAGTTGTTTGCTGATTTGACGGAACAGGCATTGGCATGTACCTGACTTCAGCTGTGTCACCACCCCCCAGGAATGGTGTGGTGGCATCAGTGATGTACGCTGTGCTCACCCCCATGCTGAACCTTTTCATCTACAGCCTGAGAAACAGGGACATACAAAGTGCCCTGCGGAGGCTGCGCAGCAGAACAGTCGAATCTCATGATCTGTTCCATCCTTTTTCTTGTGTGGGTGAGAAAGGGCAACCACATTCAATCTCTACATCTGCAAATCCTGCCCCTTAGTCACATTATTTTTGTGGCTTGATGGCTTTTATTCCTTTCCGCATTTCCTTTGTGAATATTGCTTTCTTCGTTATGCCTTTAACTGGAATGGGTGAGTATTCTGGGATCCTTTGTTTAGCAGAAACCTCATGACAGAATCCTCTATACCTAGGCGGCCCCTTTTAGTTTCTGAGCAATAACCCGGTCATCCAGGTGGAATCACCACCATCTTTTTATATACACGAAGTCCTCACTTCATTTTGGAATTCCCTGAAAACTGACTTTATGGAAACAATGTACAGGAGGTCCTCCAACACCATTGGTTATTCAAAGTTGTGTAGTTATACTGTTGATGAAAAATAAGTGGTTTCACTATACATAATTTTGCTTCGAGGTGAAGTTTCCAAGAGACTTTCAAAGATGTTAAGTGAGGACATACTGTACATCAAATTCATATCCTCTTCCACAGTTTATGTGGAATTTCTTCATAAACTGCTTCTAGAGAATCTATTTAGGCAGGTTATGTGTAGAGATAAATGTCGCCGTTCCTCAATCTTGGCTTTGAGTCAAATCACCTGGGGAGCTAACACATGATGAGGCCTGGGTCTCAACACCTAAGATTCGGATTTCCTTGCACCTGTGTGAGTACGCGGATTTTTGTTTTTTTTTCTTTTAAAGCACCAGAGGTGGTTCCAATGACGAAGTTTTTAGAGGCATCAAGCTCCAATGAGTAAGAACAGAAATTAATTATAATTTCTTCAAATATTATCTTCAAATGCATTGTCCATCAACACCACACAAATGTTTATTATGCTGTTTTTTCTTACCATTTCGCATTTTCGCATTTTCTATTTCTTTCTTTTCGTTTTTTTTTTTTTTTTTTTTTTTTTTTGAGTCAGAGTTTCACCCTTGTTGCCCAGGCTGGAGTTCAATGGCACGGTCTGGCTCACTGCAACCTCTGCCTCCCGTATTCAAGCAATTCTCCTGCCTCAGCCTTCCAAGTAGCTGGGATTACAGGCATGCGCTACCATGCCTGGCTAATTTTTTTTTTTTTTTTTGTATTGTTAGTAGAGACAGTGTTTCTCCATTTTGGTCAGGCTGGTCTTGAACTCCCCACCACAGGTGATCCACCCGCTTCCGCCTCCCAAAGTGCTGGGATTACAGGCATGAGCGACTGCGCCCAGCCACCGCTTAGCATTTACATTTCACATTTGTTGAAGTTATAGATGTATACACACATTGATTGCTGCTTTGTTATACACTTGCGTATACATAAGATGGGAAATAGAAAAGAATAAAATGGGCACAGTATCCCTGAAGTTTCACATTCCTGCTATTTTAAAAATATTTGCTCTTAGAAATTTGTTTCAATTAAGAAACTGTGGCATACACACCCAATGAAGTATTATTCCGCCTAAAAAGGAAGAAAATCCTCTCCGCTGCGGACAAAATGGGTGAGATTGCAGGTCTGTATATTAAATGAAATAAGCCAGGCAGAGGATGACAAATATTTCGTGTCCTCACTTCTATGTAGGAAGAAAAAAGGAAACCTTGGCCAGATGTGGTGGCTCAAGCCTGTAATCCCAGCGCTGTGGGAGGCCGAGTCGCACGGATCACTTCAGTCCAGGAATTTGAGACCAGCCTGGCCAACATGGTGAAACCCCGTCTCTATAGAAAACAGAAACAATTTGCCAGGCGTGGTGATGGGTGTCTGTAGTCTCAGCTACTCGGAGGGCTGAGGCCCAAGAAGCGCTTGAACTCGGGAGGCGGAGGTTGCAGTGAGCCCGGACTGTGCCTGTGTACTCCAACCTGGGCAACAGAAAGAGACTCCATCCCACACACACCTACACACAAAAGGAATCTCAGGAAGGTGGAAAGTATAAAGGTGGTTAGCAGATGCTAGGAAGAAAAGCGGTGGGATGGGGAATGAAGACAAGTGGATAATTGGGTCCCAAAATACAGAAAGATGGAATGAGTGAGTTCTAGTGTTTGATAGTACAGTATGAACATTTTAGTTCACAAGAATTGCTTGCATATTTCCAGATGCTTTGGTAAGAAGCTTCCTAACTTTCTCATTATGCTGGTTTTGAAGCTCTTCTCTTTCTGCTCTTGATATCATGCTGGTTTTTTGTTTTTTGTTTTTTGTTTTGAGATGGAATTTCGCTCTTGTTGCCCAGGCTGGAGTGTCATGGTGCAATCTTGGCTCACCGCAACCTCTGCCTCCTGCGTTCAAGCGATTCTCCTGCCTCCAACTCCCGAGTAGCTGGGATTACAGGCATGCGCCATCTGCCCAGCTAATGTTGTATTTCTGGTAGAGATGGGGGTTTCTCGCTGTCGCTCAGGCTGGTCTTCAACTCCTGACCTCCGGTGATCCGCCCGCCTCGGCCTCCCAAACTGCTGGGATTACAGGCGTGAGCGACCGCGCCCAGCCCATGCTGTATCCTTATCTGTTGTCGGTTGTTGTTCGTTTGTTTTTGAGCCCAGAAATAACTTCTCACCTATAGGTTCAAATGATTTTTAACATGAGTACTAAGAAAGCTCATTGCTGGAAAAGCAGCCTTTTCAAGAAATGGTGTCGGAGAAACTTGATTTCCACATGCAGAAGAATGAAGGTGGACCCCGTGTCACACCAGGTGCAAAAATTAACACAAACTGGATCAAAGACCTAACCCCAAGGGCTAAAAGTATCATATGCCTAAAAGAAATCATTGGCCACACTTTCATGACATCAGATTGGGCAATGCTCTCTGGGATATGACACCAAAAGCATAGGCAACAAAAGAAAATTAGATTCCTTGGATTACATCTAAATGACAGACACTTTTGTGCAGCGAAAAACACTGTGAACTGAGTGAAAAGATAACCCGTGGATTAGGAAAAATATTTGCAAATCATATATCTCAAAAGAGGCTGATATCCATCATATATAAAGAACAGCTAGAACTAAACAACAAGAAACCCAAAGCATTCCATCAACAATGGTCAGAAGACTCGAGTAGACGTGTCCCTAAAGAAGATATAGCAATGGCCAATAAGCATCTAAAATGATGTTCAAAATCACTAACCATAGGGAAGCGCAAATCAAACAAAGAATGAGATACCACACATTAGGATGGATACGATCAACAAACAAGCATTGGTGAGACTAGAAGGAAATAGGAATGCTCCAATACGATCGGAGGGAATGTAAAACCGTGAAGGAACGGGGAAAGTAGTATGGCGTGCACTGGAAAAATTAGAAACAGTATGCTCAGATGTTCCCGCAGTTGCATTTGTGGGTACCTACCAAAAAGAACTAGAAGCCAGGAGTGGAAGACAGATTTGTACACACACGCTCATAGCAGCATTATTCGCAACAGCCAAAATGTGGAAGCAACCCAAGGGTTCGTGGACAGATGAATGAAAAAGCGCACTGCAGTTCCTTCATACAATGGAAGACTCTCCAGCCTTAAAAAGGCAGGCACTTTTGGCCGGTGCGGCGGCTCACGCCTGTAATCGCAACATCTTGGAAGAACGAGGTGGGCGGATCACCTGAGGTCAGGAATTCAAGACAAGCCTGGCCATCTTGGTGAAACCCTGTCTCTAGTGAAAATGCAAAAAATGAGACGAGCGTGGTGGCGTGTGCCTATAGTCCCAGCTACTCGGGAGGCTGAGGCACAAGAATCGCTGGAACCCGGGAGGCGGAGGTTGCACTGAGCCCAGATTGTGCCGCAGCACTCCAGCCTGGGCGACAGAGTGAGACTGCATGGAAACGCAAAACAAAACAAAGTCAAACAAACAAACAAAAAAAAGGACAGGCACTTCTGACTCAGACCGCAGCATGGATGAACCTCGAAGACATTATCGTCAGTGAAATAAATAAATCCCAAAAGGATAAACACGCCCAGGCTCAGTGGCTCGCACCTGTGACCCCAGCACTTTGGGAGGCTGAGCCAGGTGGATCACTTAAGGTCAGGAGTTCGAGACCAGCCTGGTCAATATGGTGAAAGCTCGTCTCTATTAAAAATACAAAAATTAGCTGGGCGTGGTGGCGGACGCCTGTAATCCCAGCTACTCGTGAGACTGAGACACAAGAATCGCTTGAACCCACGATGTGGAGGTTGCAGTGAGCCGAGATCACACCACCGCACTCCAGCCTGAACGACAGAGAAAGTCTCTGTCTCCAACCCAAAAAAATTAAACACGGTATGATTCCACTTTTCTATCAAGTGTCTGGAGTCGTTAAACTCATAGAGTTGCAAACTAGAAAGGTGGCCCCCAGGGGTGGGCGAGAGAGAGGAGTGGAGAGCTTGCTAAATGGGTGCAATTTCCATTTTGAAAGATAAAACTGTTCCGGAGACCATGGCGGTGATGGCTGCTGAACAATGTGAACGTCATTAATGTCATTAAACTGTAAACTGAAAAAGAGTGGAAATTGTAAATGTTTATACTGGCCATTCTATATGAACTAATATATATTCACAATTTTTAATATTTATACGTGGTATATTTGCCCATAATTAAAGATGAAAATTAAAGCAGTTGGATCTTTCAAAAGAAAAGAAAGAAGCGAAGAATACACACCAGCTTTCTCCTGATGAGAGGAAGAGCCCCAAAGCGTCTATGGACACTCACTGTTCTCCTATCCTTCTTGAATTATTGTGAGGAAATCCTTAGAGGCTGGGGAACTTGGGCGACTCTGGCTAATGAGGAGCTCTGTGCCTTGAGCTCCCCAGACCACAGAATAGTAAATAGTCTGTGCCTCCAGCCCTGCAGTGTGAGATTCCAGTCCTGTGGGTTCCACACCTGTCACCTGTATCAGGAGGCTCATGTCTCACCCTGTCTTCTTGCCAGCCTCGAGGACGGAGTCTGAGCCTCCACCGTGCTACACACAGGGAGGACACTGGACCTGTTCTCCGCGGTCATGGCCCAGCAGAGGGGAAGGGCAGTTCAGTGAGTGTAGGCAAAAGAAAGAGAGATCAGACTGTTCCTGTGTCTATGTAGAAAGGAAAGACATAAGAGACTTCATTTTGAAAAAGACCTGTATTTTCAACAATTGCTTTCCTGAGATGTTTTTAATGTGTAGCTTTGCCCCAGCCACTTTGACCCAACCTGAAGCTCACAAAAACATGTGTTGTATGAAATCAAGGTTTAAGGGATCTAGGGCTGTGCAGGACGTGCCTTGTTAACAAGATGTTTCCATGAAGTATACTTGGTAGAAATCATCGCCATTCTCTAGTCTCAATAAACCAGGGGCACAATACACTGTGGAAAGCCGCAGGGACCTCTGCCCTTGAAAGCGGCGTGTTGTCCAAGGATTCTCCCCATGTGATAGTCTGAAATGTGGCCTCGTGGGATGAGAAAGACCTGACCGTCCCCGAGCCCTACACCAGTAAAGGGTCTGTGCTGAGGTGGATTAGTCAAAGAGGAAAGCCTCTTGCAGTTGAGAGAGAGGAAGGCCACTGTCTCCTGCCTGCCCCTGGGAACTGAATGTCTCGGTATAAAACCCGATCGTACATTTGTTCAATTCTGAGATGGGGGAAAAACCGCCCTATGGTGGGAGGCGAGACACGTTTGCAGCAATGCTGCCTTGTTATTCTTTACTCCACTGAGATGTTTGGGTGGAGAGAAACATAAATCTGGCTTACGTGCATCTCCAGTCACGGTAGCTTCCCTGGAACTTCCTTATGACATAGATTCTGTTGCTCACCTGTTCGTTGCTGACCTTCTCCTTCTTATCACCCTGCCCTCCTACTACATTTTTTTTTTGCTAAAATAATAAAACTAATAATCAATAAAAACTGAGGGAACTCAGAGGCCGGTGCCTCTGCAGATCCTTGGTATGCTGAGCGCCGCTCCCCTGGGCTCACTGTTGTTTCTCTCTACTTTGTCCCTGTGTCTTATTTCTTTCCTCAGTCTCTCATCCCACCCGACTAGAAATACCCACAGGTGTGGAGGGGCAGGCCACCCCTTCAAGTGAGTGCTGAGGGACGGTCCGGAGCCTTGGTTTCCTTCCTCCTCCTCAGCACAAACAGGAGAGTGCGGTGGGCAGATGGGAGGAGACCAATATGCAAACTGTGCGCTCAGCAGACTGTGGAGTTTCTGTTCTTGGTTGTGATGGGGGTCTCAGACATCTTATTCAAAATTTTGCTTTCCTCCCCCACTGGTTGTCCTTTTCATAGACATCTCACCCATGATAGCAGGGAATCAGTCCCTCTAAACTATTCCCTAAGAACGACAAAAAGATTATGAAGGTGATGATGAGGACAAAGAGGATGACGACAGACACCATGGCATCATGAACCGTTATTGAGGGCTTCCTGAAGGCCAGGCTCTGAGCTCTATGCTCTATGCAGTTTGTTTCATCTCATCTGCGTAGTCTCCACTTTATTAGTGCACATTTCATGATGATTTTACAGACTAGAAAAGGATCAACGCCTTTTCATAGAACTCGTACTAGATCATGAAGTCAAAAAGGGCGAGGTCCAATTTGAACCGGGCAGTCTAAGTCCAGACACATGGCATTTGGCCAGTCCTCTCCCTGCAACCAACCTGCCCTCTCAAATCCTTGTCACTCAGGTGGGTGCCCCTGCTCACTGTGCCCTTCCCTTTGGGGGCTCCTTGTAAGACCACAGCTAGACCAGTGGGTGCCACAATCACTGTGTCAAGTATAGAAAGGGCAGCTGAGATCACATCAAGGATTCCAGAAAGAATGGGCACAGGATCATTCGGGATGCATCTCTCCCTTTCCCCTGTTCCTGGCTTTCCTTACAGCTCTCGACTTCCTCAAAGGAGTCATCAATTCGGAGTTTGGCTTCCATTCCTATTGAGGAAGCTGGAAAGCGTTTCAAAAATGCTCCTCCGATGTGCCTGTGGTTAAGAACTCTGAGCTCTGCTGAAAACTTTTGGAAGCGGGGTGCGGTGGCTCACGCCTGTAATCCCAGCCCTTTGGGAGGCTGAGGCAGGTGAATCACAAGGTCAGGGGTTCAAGACCAGCCTGGCCAACATGGTGAAACCCCGTCTCTATTCAAAATAGAAAAAAATTAGCCGGGTGTAGTGGCGGGCGCCTGTCATCTCAGCTACTCGGC
This sequence comes from Pongo abelii, assembly GCF_028885655.2. NCBI lineage: Eukaryota > Metazoa > Chordata > Mammalia > Primates > Hominidae > Pongo > Pongo abelii. The sequence goes on from NW_026946742.1 coordinate 126,982, forward strand.
AGGTTGAGACAGGAGAATAGCTTGAACCCGGGATGCAGAGGTTGCAGTGAGCCGAGATCACTCCACCGCACTCCAGCCTGGGCAACAGAATGAGACTCTGTCTCAAAACAACGAAAACAAAACCAAAACCCAAAAAACCCACAATTTTTGGGAGTTAGAAGACCAGGAAGTATAGTACCCGGGACTTAGAGTCTGGCCATGAATTTTGAATACCGCCCTTTCTACTTCTCTGTGTGGCAAGGGGTGAGATGTCCGTCCTCTGAGACTCAGCACTCTCATCTGACTTGATTTCCAGTTGATCCAATGGAAGTGAGCGATGATTAAGCCGATCGTGGGTGCCCGCTGCGTGATCTCTAGCTGACGGATGCATAAAGTAAAGGCAAAGTGGATTTTAGATACATTCCTTAAGATTTTCAGCTTCAACTCCACACAATTCAACGTAAATATCCCCTGACCTGAAGTTCTGGTTTCCCTGCATTCCAGACAGGACATTTTGTTTCGTCCTTCTCTCAGTAAGTACTGAGTACTGTGAGAGGAACAAGTGAGTCTCTTTGGTTTCTGATTCCCCAGAGCCGATATCTTGCTTGGCACATAGGAGGCAGCAAAAGCAAACATCTATGTTGATGATTGAACTGACACTTCCTTGCTTCACCAAAATTGGCTGTCATCAGCGTGACTTTGACTTACTTCTTTTTGTTTTTTGTTTTTTGAGACGGAGTTTTGCTCTCGTTGCCCAGGCTGGCGGGCAGGGGTGTGATCTCGGCTCACTGTAGTCTCTGCCTCCCAGGTTCAAGCCATTCTCCTGCCTCAGCCTCCCGAGTAGCTGGGACTACAGGCGCGTGCCGCCATACCGGGAGAAGTTTTTGTACTTTTAGCAGAGGCGGGGTTTCACCATGTTGGCCAGGATGGTCTTGATCTCCTGACCCCGTGATCCGCCCTCCTCGGCCTCCCAAAGTGCTGGGATTACAGGCGTGAGCCACCGCATCCAGCCAAACTTTCTGATGAATACTCTAAGTCCACCTAAGCTAAGGACAGGAGTTAGAGCTTCCATGAATTTTAAAACAAGACCCACCGATTTGAGGAAGCAATTACTCTCTTGAAGGAGAAAAGTCAGAAAACACAATGATGAAATCACTAGGACCTAACTGGCCTGTGGAACTATTTCCTGCTTATGAACTCTCAACTATCATTTCATTTCCAGATGGCATGGTCTCAGCTGTTATACAGTGTTTACGAATGGTCTACATCAAGGGAATTTATATCAATCTAGAAGAATAAACAAAATATTTGAGTTCCTAATTTCCTTTAATTAGGATAACCTTTTCCTTAAAGTGAAGACAATGGTTTTATTACATCTCTTTCTTCGGAAAACATAGGCTGTATTTTCTAGCAATAACGAATTTGTTATATACGATGATCTGGTTCCTGGAATGTTCTTGAAGCTAGTGTCTCTAAGGCAGGTGTGTACAGCAAGACGTGAATAACACAGCAATCGATGTTGAAAGCATTATATGGCAATTGAGTTTGTCAGAACTACCAAATGTTGCTGAGTGTGGATTGCTCTGAAATCTGCAAACATTACTTCTGAATTCCTTGTATCCAAAATGCAGACGCAATGCCGGCTGTTGGTTTACTTGTTTCCGATTTTTCAACCCTCTTTTCTAGGCAAAAGATGTCCAAACGATACAGACCCACAGAATCTAACAGATGTCTCTATATTCCTCCTCCTCGAACTCTCAGACGATCCAGAACTGCAGCCGGTCGTCGCTGGGCTGTTCCTGTCCATGTGCCTGGTCATGGTGCTGGGGAACCGGCTCATCATCCTGGCCGTCAGCCCTGACTCCCACCTCCACACCCCCATGTACTTCTTCCTCTCCAACCTGTCCTTGCCTGACATCGGTTTCACCTCCACCACGGTCCCCAAGATGATTGTGGACATCCAATCTCACAGCAGAGTCATCTCCTATGCAGGCTGCCTGACTCAGATGTGTCTCCTGGCCATTTCTGGAGGCATGGAAGAGAGACATGCTCCTGAGTGTCATGGCCTATGAGCGGTTTGTAGCCCTCTGTCACCCTCTATATTGTTCAGCCATCTTGAACCCGTGTTTCTGTGGCTTCCTAGATTTGTGGTCTTTGTTTTCTTTTTCCTCAGTCTTTTAGACTCCCAGCTGCACAACTTGATTGCCTTACGCATGACCTGCTTCAAGGATGTGGAAATTCCTAATTTCTTCTGGGAACCTTCTCAACTCCCCCATCTTACATTTTGTGACACCTTCACCAGTAACATCCACATGTATTTCCCTGCTGCCGTATTTGGTTTTCTTCCCATCTCGGGGGCCCTTTTCTCTTACGGTAAAATTGTTTCCTCCATTCTGAGGGTTTCGTCATCAGGTGGGAAGTATCAACCTTCTCCACCTGTGGGTCTCACCTGTCAGTTGTTTGCTGATTTTACGGAACAGGCGTTGGAGGGTAGCTGGGTTCAGATGTGTCATCCTCCCCGAGAAAGGGTGCAGTGGCCTCAGTGATGTACACGGTGGTCACCCCCATGCTGAACCCCTTCATCTACAGCCTGAGAAACAGGGATATGAAAGGTGTCCTGCGGCGGCCGCACGGCAGCACAGTCTAATCTCAATATCTTCTTATCTGTTCCATTCCTTTTGTAGGGTGGGTTAAAAAAGACAGCAAGGTCAAATAAGAATGATATCACAGGGTGCACACCCACTGTCACATTACGAGTAATACCTCCCTAGGATAGAAAAAATACTGTCACAGAGTACACACACATGGGGTACACCCGTGGTGATATTAGAAGCAGTATCTCCCTGAAATATGATGAAAAATAGCACAGGGTGTGCACACTGTGTGATACGAGGAGTCATATTTACCCTGAATATTATGACTCATATCACGGGTGTACACACACAGGCTACACGCACTGTGATATCGGGAGTTGCATCTCCCTAGGATATTACAAATAATATCACAGGGTATACACTATGTGTGAACATCCACTGTGATGTTTGATATCATATCTCTCTACGAGATTACAAATAATATGAAAGTGTGTGCACCCATGTGACATATTAGGAGTAACATCCTTCTAGGGTATTACAGATAACATCACAAGGTGTACACCTTCTGTGGCCTTTTGCACACACTTTGTGCCATTCAAGGAAACATCCCCCTAGGATATTACGAATAATAACACAGGCGGTTGACACCCATGGTGTACATCTCCTGTGCCATCAGGAGTAATATTCCCCTAGGATATTACGAATACTATCACAGCAGGTGTACACATATGGTGTTCACCCCATGTGATATTAGGAGGAACATGCCCCTAGGATATTAGGAATAGTATCACAGGCGTTGAATACGCACGATATACACCCCCGATGACATGAAAAGTAACATCCCCCTAAGATAGTATGAATAATATCACAGGGAGTACACCCCGTGTGACATTGGGAGTAACATCCCCCGAGGATATAACGAATAATATCAGGGGGCGTACATGCATTGTGACCCTAGCGGTAACATCTCTTTAGGATATTACAAATAATATCACAGGGTGTACACTGACCATGATATTAGGAGTCCCATTTTCCTAGGATATTATGGATAATATCACAGGAGGTGTTCACACACAACGTGTACACCATGTGTGTACACCCAATGTGATATTTGAAGTCATACGTCCCTAGGATCTTACGACTGTTATCAAAGGGTGTACACCCCATGTGACATTAAAAGTGACATCCCTTTTAGATATTCCGAATGCTATCACCTCTTCCTAAGATAACCCATGTGATATTAGGAGTAACCCCTTCCTAGGATATTACGAATAACATCACAGGGTTTACACCCCTGTGACATTAAAAGTAACAACCCCTCCTAGGGATATTATGAATAACATCACAGGGTGTACACCCCTGTGACTTTAAAAGTAACACCCCCTCCTAGTGATATTATGAATAACATCACAGGGTGTACACCCCTGTGACTTTAAAAGTAACACCCCCCTAGAATATTACAATAATATAACAGGGTGTACACCCCCTGTGACTTTAGGAGTAACACCTCCCTAGGATATTTCAAATGATGTCACTGGGGGCACACCCTCTGTGATATTAGCAGCAACATCTTTCTAGGAGATTACGAATGATATCACAGGGTGTACACTCACTGTGATATTAGAAGGAATACCTCCCTAGGACATAAGCTATCACATCACAGAGTGTACACACATGGTGTACACCCACTGTGTTATTAGAAGCAATATCTCCCTATGATATTAGGAAAAATATCACAGGGTGTACCCTCTGTGGGATACTAGAAGTAATGTTTACCATGGATGTTACAAATAATATCACAGGGTGTACACACATGGGGTACACCCACTGTGACATTAGGAGTTATATCTCCCTAAGATATTGCAAATGATAATCCAGTGGGTGTACCCCATGTGTGTACACCCACTGTCATCATTAAAGTAGTATCTCTCTATAAGATTGCAAATAATATCGGAGGCTATACACCCCCTGTGACATCAGGAGTAACATCCCCTTACAATATTGGGAGCAATATTGCACGAGGTACACCCCTGTAACTTTAGGGGTAACATTCCCTCAGAATATTACTAATAATATCACAAGGTGTACACGCATTGTGACATTAGGAGTAATATTCAGGTAGCATATTTTCCATACTATCACAGAAGGAACACACCTGTGACATTAAGAGTGACATCCCCCTAGAATAGTAAGAATACTGTCACACGGTGTACACCTCCTGTGATATTAGGAGAATCATCTCACCAGAATATTACGAATAATGCCACAAGCTGTTATCTTCTGTGACATGAGGGGTATAGACCCCCGGGAAATTATGACTACTATCAAAGGGCGTACACCCCTGTGACATTAGGAGTAACATCCTTCTAGAATATCATGAATAATATCACAATGTGTACACCCCTTGTGTCATTAAGAGTAAAATTGCCCTAGGATATTAGGAAATAGAACACAGGGAGTACACGCCGTGTGATATTAGAAGTAACATCCCCCAAGGATATAACGAACAATATCAGAGAATGTACATGCACTGGGACATGACTAGTAACATCTCTTTAGGATAATACGAACAATATCAAAGGGCGTACATGCAATGTGAAATTAGGAGTGAACTCCCGCTGGGATATTACCAATTTTATGACAGGGTCTACACGCCCTGTGACAATAGTAGTCACGTTGTCCTAAAATATGACGAAGAATATTAAAGTGTGTACAGGACCTGTGATTTACGAGTAACATTTCTAGAGAAGATTACACGTAATATCACTGTGTGTACACCCCGTGTGAAGATAGGAGTCCCATCCAACAAAACTATAATGAATAATTTCACAAGGTTTGCAACATCTGTGACATTGAAAGTAACATTTCCCTAGAATATGACGATAATATCACACAGTGTACACCCTCGGTGATATGAGGAGTGACGTCTTATAAGGGTAATACGAGTAATTTGACAAGGTGTACAAACCCTGTGACATAAGGAGTGACATCCCTCCAGGATATTCCGAATCATAGAAAAGGGAAAATACCCCGTGTGACAATAAAATCAACGTCCCCTTAGGAGATTAAGAATAATAGCACCAGCTGTACACACATTGTGACATTATTATTAACGTCTCGCTATGGTATTGCGAATAATATCAGAGTGTGTAGAGACTTGTGACATCAGGATTCACATTTCGCTACAATATCACGAATAATATCACAGGGTGTATACCCCCTGGGACTTAAGCAGTGGCATCCTCCTACAATATGGAAAATAATGTCCCAGGGTGTTAACAAAGTGCGGCAGCAGAGAAAACACCCGAGGAGAAAGGGAGAAATATCATGCCGTCTTCCCGCCTGGATATTGCGAGCCACATCGCAGGGAGGTGAGGGCGCCCCCAGCGATGCGGGGAGTAATATCACCACAGACTCCCCCACGGGCTATTACGAGCCACATCGCAAGGGCACGGACGAACCCCCTCGAAGAGAAGACTAATGTCACCCGCTATTCCCACCCTGGATACGACGACCCACAGGGCAGGGGGGCGGGGGACCCACGCAGGCGGGGAGTAATACCACCCCTCACTCCCCAGCTGCATATGACGATCCAGATCGCAGGGGGGAGAAGCAGGCACACGCCGCGAGGGGGGGAATGAGAGCCAGCCCCTCTTGCCCCCCTGGGCTCTTAGGACCCCCCTCGCAGGGGGGTGAGGCACCCCCCGCGAGGCGGGGACTGAGAGCCAGCCCCTCTTGCCCCCCCTGGGCTCTTAGGACCCCCCTCGCAGGGGGGTGAGGCACCCCCCGCGAGGCGGGGACTGAGAGCCAGCCCCTCTTGCCCCCCCTGGGCTCTTAGGATCCGCGGTGGCCTCACAGCCTGTTTACCATGTTGTCAGTAATATCATCTCCCCCTCGAGAGATTATGAACTGTTTCACAGACGTGTGCACTCCCACGATGTACAGAGGGTGTGCATCCGTCTCTATTGGGAGTAGTATCATCCTCTTCCTCCTTGAATGTTAAGAACGGTATCACACGGGTGTTTCTACTCCCTGAGATATCGCGTGTCATATCCTCCTCCCCCACGTTGCCATTGGAAACAATATCAGTGGGGGCGTGTCCACCTTCTGTGACATTTAAAGTAATATCATCCTCTTCCCTCCAGGATCATGGGAACAATGTCCCTGCCGGGTGTCCACTTTCTGCCATATGTGTAGTCATATCACCTCCTCCGCCTTGGAGTATTGTTACGGACCATCTCACACGGGCGTGTACACTTCCTGCGATTCTGGGAGTAACGGCATTCCCTTCTTCCGTGAATATTAGGAGCAAAATCACCAGGTGGATGCACAGCCAGTGCTATATTGGGAGTAACGTCATACTCCACCCCCTGGAGATTATATTCGGGTCAATATCACCGTCTGGGTGTACACCTAGTGCGATATTGAACGTAACATCATGCTTTCTCCCTCCCTGGACATTAGGAGCAATATCAGCGGTGGGTGTACACCCACTGAGGTATTAGGCGTAATAGTAGTAGGAATTATTCCTCATTGATTCTTAACATAAATATGAATAACCGATATTGATATTAATATTAAAAAATAATGGCTAATAATTTTCAGATTATTAATATTAATATTAATTATTAGGAGCTAATATTACTGTTTTCTAACGAATAAGATCAATATCAGCTATTAATATCAGGCGTCATTAATCATTAATATTAATCATTTATTGTTATCGTTAGTATAACTATTGAATATTCATTATCCTTGTTATCGGTATTGATTTAAAAATTATATTATCAATCATTAATATTGATAATTATTAGTGTCAATTAATAATTGAGATGATTAATTGCGGTAAGTCACATTGCGCCCTTCCACCCCTTCCTCGGCAGCTCGTGTACGACCCAAAACGGGGGTACAAATGCCCCTGAGAGAGCAGCGGTATACTGGGATAGATGAGGATGGTCACGTGGCGGGGAGGCGTGTTTTTGGATACCAGCCCTTCACCTCCGTCGACCTTCTCAACTGGAAAAACAATACACCGCCCTATAGCGAAAAGCCGCCAGCCCTAATTGATTTGCTCCAAACTGTTATCCACACCCACAACCACACCTGGGCTGATTGGCACCAGTTGCTCATGTTCCTCTTTAACAGCGAAGAAAGGCGGAGAGTCCTCCAAGCAGCAACTAAGTGGCTAGAGGAGCATGCACCTGCTGATTATCAAAACTCCAAAGAGTATGGAAGGACCCAGTTGCCAGGAACCGACCCCCAGTTGGACCCACATGAAAGAGAGAATATGCAAAGGCTAAACCGAGACGGGGAAGCTCTCTTGGAAGGATTAATGAGGGGAGCTCAGAAGGCCACAAACGTTAACAAGGTCTCTGAGGTCATTCAGGGAAAAGAAGAAAGTCCGGCACAATTCTACCAGAGACTGTGTGAGGCCTATGCTATGTATACTCCCTTTCATCCCGATAGCCCTGAAAATCAGCGCATGATTCACATGGCTTTAGTCCGTCAAAGCGCAGAAGACATGAGAAGAAAACTGCAGAAACACGCTGGACTTGCAGGGATGAACACATCACAATTACTAGAAATAGCTAGCCAGGTGTTTGTAAACAGGGATGCAGTAAGCCGTCAGGAAAACGGCGAAGAGAATGGAGGTCAGGCCCGGCGAAACACCGACCTGTTTGCTAGCTGCAGCAATCACAGGGGCCCCCACAAAGAGGCAAGGGAAGGGGGGCCCTGGGAAAGGAACTCAGCTTGGCTGTCAGAGTTTGCAGCGTAACCAGTGTGCTGATGGTAAAGAAATAGGACGGTGGAAGAACAAATGCCCTCAACTCAAAAGAAAACAAGATGACTCAGAGCAGGAGGCCCCGGACAAGGAGGAAGGGGCCCTGCTCAACCTGGCAGGAGGGTTCTTGGACTGAGGGAGACCGGGCTCAAGTGTCCCCAAAGAGCCACTGGTCAGAATGACAGTCGGGGGTGGAGACATTGACTTTCTTGGAGATAGCGGTGCTGAACATTCGCTAGTAACCGCCCCGGTCGCCCCCTTATCCAAAAAGACTATTGACGTCATCGGAGCCACGGAGGTTTCAGCAAAGCAAGCTGTAGGCTTGCTTCGGACTTGTACTGTAGGGGGACATAAAGTCATTCATCAGTTATGGTACATGCCTGACTGTCCCTTGAGCTTTTGGGGAAGGGACTTGCTCAGCAAGCTGAGAGCCACTATCTCTCTGACAGAGCACGGCTCTTTGCTGCTAAAGTTACCCGGAACGGGAGTCATTGTGACCCTTATGGTCCCCCGAGAGGAGGAATGGAGACTTTTCTGAACTGAGCCGGGCCAAGAGAGAAGGCCAGCTCTGGCTAAGCGGTGGCCAAGAGTACGGGCAGAAGACAACCCTCCGGGATTGGCCAGTTAAGACTGGGGCCCAGCGGGTTAGGCAAAAACAGGACCCGGTCTCCAGAGAAGCTCTTCAAGGTATCCAGGTCCGTCTCAAGCACCTAAGAACTGTTGCAATTCTTGTTCCTTGTCAGTCTCCATGGAACACTCCCCTCCTGCCTGTTCCCAAGCCACGGACCAAGGACTACCGGCCGGTACAGGATTTGCGCTTGCTTCATCAAGCTAAACTGACTTGACATCCAACAGTACCTAACCCGTCCACATTGTTGGGGTTGCTGCCAGCTGAGGACAGCTGCTTCACCTGCTTGGACCTGAAAGATGCTTTCTTTCCTATCAGATTAGCCCCTGAGAGGCAGAGGCTGTTTGCCTTTCAGTGGGAAGATCCGGAGTCAGGTGTCACTACTCAGTACACTTGGACCGGGCTTCCCCAAGGGTTCAAGAACTCCCCCACCACCTTCGGGGAGGCGTTGGCTCGAGACCTCCAGAAGTTTCCCACCAGAGACCTAGGCTGTGTGTTGCTCCAGTAGGTTGATGACCTTCTGCTGGGACACCCCACGGCAGTCGGGTGTGCCAAGGGAACGGATGCCCTACACCGGCACCTGGAGGACTGTGGGTATAAGATGTCCAAGAAGAAAGCTCAGATCTGCCGACAGCAGGTACGTGACTTGGGATTTACTATCTGACAGGGCTCGGAACGCAGCCCGGGATCAGAAAGAAAGCAGGTCATTTGCAATCTAGTGGAGCCCAAGAGCAGAAAGCAGGTGAGACAATTCTTAGGAGCTGTGGGGTTTTGTAGACTGTGGATCCCAAACTTTGCAGTATTAGCCAAGCCTTTGTATGAGGTCCCAAAGGGGGCGGGGACCGGGAACCTTTGGAATGCAGATCCCAACAACAGCAAGTCTTTCATGAGTTAAAGGAAAAACTTCTGGCAGCCCCAGCCCTGGGGCTACTCGATCTGACAAAGCCGTTTCCATTGTATGCATCAGAGAGAGAAAAGATGGCAGCTGGACTTTGAACCCAAACGGTTGGGCTCCGGCCAAGGCCGGCGGCCTACCTCTCTAAACAACTCACGGGTCTACTAAAGGATGGCCCCCTGTTTGAGGGCCTTGGCAGCAACTGCCCTGCTAGAACAAGAAGCAAATAAGCTGACTCTTGGGCAAAACCTGAACATAAAGGGCCCCCATGCTGTGGTGACTTTCATGAACGCTAAAGGACATCGTCGGCTACCGAATGCCAGACTCACCAAGTACCAAACTTGGCTCTGTGAAAATCCTCGTATAACCATTGAAGTTTGTAACACCCTACACCCGCCACCTTGCTCCCGGTATCAGAGAGCCCTGTCGAGCCTGATTGTGTGGAAGTCTTGGACTCAGTCGACTCTGGCAGACCTGACCTCCGGGACCGGACTTGGGCATCAGTAGACTGGGAACTATACGTGGATGGGAGCAGCTTCTTCAACCCCCAAGGAGAGAGAGGTGCAGGGTATGCAGTGGTAACCCTGGACACTCTTGTTGAAGCCAGATCGTTGCCCCAGGCCACTTCAGCCCAGAAAGCTGAACTCATTGCTTTAATTCGGGCCTTAGGACTCAGTGAGGGTGAGACTGTAAACATTTACACTGATTCTCGGTGTCTTTTTAACCCTTCGAGTGCATGGAGCGTGATAGAAAGAAAAGGGCCAATTGAACTCTGAGGGAAAAGACAGAAAATATCAACAAGAAACCTTGCAATGATTAGAAGCAGTATGGAAACCCCACAAGGTGGCAGTTAGGCATTGCAGAGGACACCAGCGAGCTTCCACCTCGGTGGGTTTGGGGAATTCCCGCGCTGACTCAGAGGCTCGAAAAGCAGCATCTGCCCCCTTCTGGGCATCAGTGCTCCCTCAAGCACCTGATCTTGGACCTACTTCTTCTAAAAAAGAAAAGGACATTCTCCAGGTAGAGGGAAGGACAAGTGATGGAGGAAGGATGGATTCGGTTACCAGATGGGAGCGTAGCTGTGCCACAGCTGCTAGGAGTTGCAGTTGTACTGGCTGTGCAAGAAACCACCCATCGAGGTCAGGAGTCACTGGAAGAGTTGTTAGGCCGGTATTTCTACATCTCGCCTTTGTCAGCCCTTGCCAAAACGGTGAGGCAGCGGTGTGTTACCTGCCGACAGCATGATGCGAGGCAAGGTCCAGCCGTTCCGCCCGGCATACGAGCTTATGGAGCAGCCCCCTTTGAAGATCTCCAGGTAGACTTCACAGAGATGCCAAAGTGTGGAGGTAACAAGTATTTACTAGTTCTTGGGCGTGCGTACCTACTCTGGGTGGGTGGCGGCCTATCCAACACCAACTGAGAAAGCTCGTGAAGTAACCCGTGTGCTTCTTCGAGATCTGATACCTAGATTTCGACTGCCCTTACGGATCGGCTCAGATAAACGGGCCTGCGTTTTAGGCTCCCTTGCTACAGAAGACGGCAAAGGTATTGGGGATCCCACGGAAACTGCATGGCGCCTCCCGGCCTCAGAGTCCCAGAAAGGTGGAGCAGATGAATCGGACTATCAAAAATAATACTCTTGTCTTCCCCGCGAGATATTTAAAACAACACCACAAGGGGCGTCAAACCACCTGCTAAATTTGAGGGAATATTATCCTCTCCCCCACTCCCCCGGCCCCGGATATTAGAGACAATAACACAGGCGTAACGTACACCCACTACTTGATTGGGAATAATATCATCCTCTCCCTTCTCGGATATTAGGAACAATATCACACTGTGCGTGTAGTACTGTCGTGAAATTCAATGGAATGTCATCCTTCGCCTCCCTGGATATGATGAACAATATCACAGGGGATGTACAGCTTCTGAGATATTGGGAGTGATATCATCCTCTCCCCTCTGGAAGTTAGGGACAATATCACAGGGGTAGTGTACACCCTCTGGCATGTTGGCACTAATATCATCCTCCCGCCCACTGGATATTAAAAACCATATCACAAGGGGCGTGTACAGACACTTCGATATTGGTATTAATACCATCCTCTCCCTCTTTGGATATTCGGTGCCGTATTTCAGGTGGGGTATACGCCACCTGCAATATTGGAAGTAATATGATTTTCTCCCCCCGTGGATATCAGAAACGATATCACAGGGGGTGGTGAACAACCCCTGCGATATTTGGAGTGATATCATCGTCTCCCCTCACGATGATTAAGAACAATATCGTAGGGGTGGGGGGTGTACACCCCCTTTCATATTTGATACCATCCTCTTCCCCCCTGGATATTAGGAACAATATCTGGAAGGGACGTAGAGACCCTGCGACCTTTGCTGTCATACAATTGTCTCTCCCCTAGATATTACGAAAAATGTCACTGGGGATGTGAACAGCCCTGCGATATTGAGAATAGTATCATCCTCTCCCCCCTTGCATATTGGGAACAACATCACAGGTGGGGTGTACTGCCTCTGCGATATTGGGGGTAAAATTTTCCTCTCTTCCCCTGGACATCAGGAAGGGTATCAGAGGGGGAGGGTGTGCATTCCCTGCCATATTCGACGTAACTTCATCCTCTCCCTCCCAGGGTATTCAGAACAATAGGACAGGAGGGGTGTACGCCAACTGCGATATTGAGAGTCGTATCATCCTCTTTCGCTCTGGATCTTAGGAACAATATCACAGGGTTGTGTACACCCCCTGCGATATTGGGAGTACTATCATCCTCTCTCCCTGTGGATATTAGGAAGAGTATCACAGGGCTGTGTAAACCCCCTGCGGTACTGGGAGTAATATCATCCTCTCTCCCTCTGAATAGAGGAAGATTTTCACAGGGGTGTGTACACCCCCTGCGATATTGGGAGTAATGTCATCCTCCCCAAACCTGGATGTTAGCAACGAGATCACAGAGGGGGTGTACACACCCTGCGACATTGGAAGGAATATGATCGTCTCCCCACCTGGATACTGGGAAAGATATCACAGCGCGGGTATACGTTCCCTACGCTGTTGGCAGTAATCTCATTCTTTTCCTGTCTGGATATGAGGAAGCATATCACAGGGGTGCTGTACAATTACTTCGATATTGGGAGTAATATCATCCTCTATTTTCCTGGATATTGGGCACAAAAACACAAAAGGGTGTACAACCCCTGCGATCTTGGGAGTAATAGCATACTCTCCTTCCCTGGATGTTAGAAAACAGTATCATCAGGGCTCAACACCCCCCGCGATAATGGGACTCATATTTACTCTTTCACAGGCCATTTGGAACAATACAACAGGGGGTGTTTACAAACAGGGGTGGTGTACACCCCTGTGATATTGGGAGTAACATCATTCTCCCCACCTCCGGATATTAAGAACAATATCCCGGCGGGAGGTGGTACACCCCCAGTGATATTGCGAATAATGTCATCCTCTCCTTCCCTGGATATTAGGAACAATATCACAGGGGGGTGTACACCTTCTGTGATACTGGAAGCAATATCATCCTCTCCCCCGCTGGATATTAGAAAAAAATATCACTCACGGTGTACACCCACTGTGATATTAGGAAGAATATTACAGGGTGTACACCCACTCTGACTTTAAGAGAAATAGCTCCCTCAAATGTCCCAAACAATATCACAGGGTATACAATGATATTTCCCTAGGATATTACAAATACTCTCACAGGGTGTACACCCACTGTGATAACACGAGTAATAATACATCCCAAGGATACTACCAAGAATATCACAAGGCTGTACACCCACTATGACATCGGGAGTGATATCTCCCTAGGATACTACGAACACCATCACAGAATGTACACACATGGTGCGCACGCACGGTGATATTAGGAGTACTATCAACGCAGGACATAGTCAATAAGACCACAGGGAGTACATACCTGATGTACACCCACGGCGATGTTATGAGAACTACCTCCCTAGGATAATACGAATAACATCACAGAGTGGACACACATGGTATACACCCACCGTGGCACTAGGACTAATAACTTTCTGAGATATTACCAGTAGCATCACACAACAGAAACACATGGTGTACACCCACTGTAACCTTAGGTGTAATTTCTCCCTACGATATTACGAGTAACATCTCAGCGCATACACACATGGTGAACACCCACTGTGACATTAAGGGTAATATCCCCCTAGGATATTACCAATAACATCACCGGGTGTCCACCCATGGTGTACATGCTCTGTGATGTTAGGGATAATAACTCCCTAGGATATTATGAATAATACCGCAGGGTGTACAGAAACTGTGATATTAGAGGTAATATCTCTCTAGGATATTATGAATAATATCACAGGGTGTACCCCCACTGTGATACTGGGAGCAATATCTCTCTAGGATACTACGAATCATATCAGAATGTACACCCACTGTGATAATAGGAGAAATATCTCTCTGTGATATTACGAATTAGATCACAGAGTGTACACACATGGTGTACATCCACTTTGATATTAGGAGTAATCTCTTCCTAGGACATTACAAATAATATCACAGAGTGTACACCCACTGTAATATTAGGAATCGTATCTCCCTAGGTGATTACAAGTAATATCACAGGGTGTACACCCACTGTGATATTAGGAGTAATATCTTCCTAGGGTATTATGAATAATTTCACAGTCTCTACACACATAATGTACACTCACTGTGATATTAGGAGTAACATCTACCTAGTAGATAACAAATAACATCGCAGGGTGTACCCCCACTTTGATATTAGCTGTAATATTCCTCTAAGTTGTTACAAATAAGATCACAGGGTGTAGAAACATGGTGTACACTCACTGTGATACCAGGAGTCGTATCTCTGTAATATATTATGAATAATATCACAGGTTGTACACCCACTGTATTATTAGGAGTCATATCTCTGTAGGACATTACAATTAATATCACACGGTGTACAGCCACCCTGATATTAGGAGCAATATCTTTCTAGGATATTACAGATAATATCACAGGGTGTACGCCCACTCTGCTGTCAGGAGCAATATCTCCCTAGGATATCAAAAATCCTATCACGGGGTGTCCAATCTCTGCCTTCCAGGTTCGAAGGGATTCTCCTGCTTCAGCCTCCCGAGTAGCTAGGTTTACGCGCCACCACACCCGGCTAATTTTTTTTTATTTTCACTGGAGACGGGGCTTCACCACGTGGGCCAGGCTGTTCTGGAAGTCCTGACCTCAGGTGATCCATCAGCCTCGGCCGCCCAAAGTGCTGGGATTACAGGTGTGAGGCATGGTGCTGAGCCAAGAGTTATATATTCAATTCATTTGGAAACACAGCTCCCATATTTGAGTGTGCGTGTACTTTTATGAAGAAATGGTGTCAGAAAACCTAAGGATGATAATAACTATGAAAAGTAACAGGCACGTGAAAAGGTCCTCCGATTGAGAACTATAAGCTTCGATTTCGGTTTTAGATAATGGGGTCCTAGCTCTTGTGTCGTCCTTTTACATATTCTACATCACAGGAACTTGCAGCACGGTGTCAGAATAAAATAGAGTGTATTTCACGGCTTCTTAATTTCTTTCAATTAGATGAGATCTTTTTCTTAAAGAGAGAAGGACATTTTCATTGCATTGTATTTTTTCTGAAAAGTGTAGGCCGTATTTTACTGAGATCACGGATTTGTTATATATGACGTTTTGGTCTTCTAATATTCTTCAGTGGATTTTCTCTAAAGTGGTATGTACAGAAAGACTTGTATAGCAAAAAAGTAAACCACGTAATAATTCTGAGATTTTTGGAATTGTCACAGCTGAGAAACATTGCTGGCGGTGTATGGTCCCCAAGTGTGAAAGTTTTCCTTGTGAATTGCTTGCATCCAGCATTAAGGGCTGGTTTTTCTCTTTTATTTTTCCAATCCTCTTTCCTTCTCAAGGTGTCCAAGACACACAGAGCCACGGAATCTCACAGGTGTCTGAGAATTCCTCCTCCTGGGACTCTCAGAGGATCCAGAACTGCAGCCCGTCCTCGCTTTGCTCTCCCTGTCCCTGTCCACGTATCTGGTCACGGTGCTGAGGAACCTGCTCAGCATCCTGGCTGTCAGCTCTGACTCCCCCCTCCACACCCCCATGTACTTCTTCCTCTCCAACCTGTGCTGGGCTGACATGGGTTTCACCTCGGCCACGGTTCCCAAGATGATTGTGGACATGCAGTCACATAGCAGAGTCATCTCTCATGCGGGCTGCCTGACACAGATGTCTTTCTTGGTCCTTTTTGCATGTATAGAAGACATGCTTCTGCCTGTGATGGCCTATGACTGCTTTGTAGCCATCTGTCGCCCTCTGCACTACCCAGTCATCGTGAATCCTCACCTCTGTGTCTTCTTCGTTTTGGTGTCCTTTTTCCTTAGCCTGTTGGATTGCCAGCTGCCCAGTTGGATTGTGTTACAATTCACCATCATCAAGAATGTGGAAATCTCTCATTTTGTCTGTGACCCCTCTCAACTTCTCAAACTTGCCTGTTCTGACAGCGTCATCGATAGCATATTCATAGATTTCGGTAGTACTATGTTGGGTTTTCTTGTCGTTTCAGGGATCCTTTTGTCTTACTATAAAATTGTCCCCTCCATTCTAAGGATTTCATCGTCAGATGGGAAGTAGGAAGCCTTCTCCACCTGCGGCTCTCACCTAGCAGTTGTTTGCTGATTTGACGGAACAGGCATTGGCATGTACCTGACTTCAGCTGTGTCACCACCCCCCAGGAATGGTGTGGTGGCATCAGTGATGTACGCTGTGCTCACCCCCATGCTGAACCTTTTCATCTACAGCCTGAGAAACAGGGACATACAAAGTGCCCTGCGGAGGCTGCGCAGCAGAACAGTCGAATCTCATGATCTGTTCCATCCTTTTTCTTGTGTGGGTGAGAAAGGGCAACCACATTCAATCTCTACATCTGCAAATCCTGCCCCTTAGTCACATTATTTTTGTGGCTTGATGGCTTTTATTCCTTTCCGCATTTCCTTTGTGAATATTGCTTTCTTCGTTATGCCTTTAACTGGAATGGGTGAGTATTCTGGGATCCTTTGTTTAGCAGAAACCTCATGACAGAATCCTCTATACCTAGGCGGCCCCTTTTAGTTTCTGAGCAATAACCCGGTCATCCAGGTGGAATCACCACCATCTTTTTATATACACGAAGTCCTCACTTCATTTTGGAATTCCCTGAAAACTGACTTTATGGAAACAATGTACAGGAGGTCCTCCAACACCATTGGTTATTCAAAGTTGTGTAGTTATACTGTTGATGAAAAATAAGTGGTTTCACTATACATAATTTTGCTTCGAGGTGAAGTTTCCAAGAGACTTTCAAAGATGTTAAGTGAGGACATACTGTACATCAAATTCATATCCTCTTCCACAGTTTATGTGGAATTTCTTCATAAACTGCTTCTAGAGAATCTATTTAGGCAGGTTATGTGTAGAGATAAATGTCGCCGTTCCTCAATCTTGGCTTTGAGTCAAATCACCTGGGGAGATAACACATGATGAGGCCTGGGTCTCAACACCTAAGATTCGGATTTCCTTGCACCTGTGTGAGTACGCGGATTTTTGTTTTTTTTTTCTTTTAAAGCACCAGAGGTGGTTCCAATGACGAAGTTTTTAGAGGCATCAAGCTCCAATGAGTAAGAACAGAAATTAATTATAATTTCTTCAAATATTATCTTCAAATGCATTGTCCATCAACACCACACAAATGTTTATTATGCTGTTTTTTCTTACCATTTCGCATTTTCGCATTTTCTATTTCTTTCTTTTCGTTTTTTTTTTTGTTGTTTTTTTTTTTTTTGAGTCAGAGTTTCACCCTTGTTGCCCAGGCTGGAGTTCAATGGCACGGTCTGGCTCACTGCAACCTCTGCCTCCCGTATTCAAGCAATTCTCCTGCCTCAGCCTTCCAAGTAGCTGGGATTACAGGCATGCGCTACCATGCCTGGCTAATTTTTTTTTTTTTTTTTTTTGTATTGTTAGTAGAGACAGTGTTTCTCCATTTTGGTCAGGCTGGTCTTGAACTCCCCACCACAGGTGATCCACCCGCTTCCGCCTCCCAAAGTGCTGGGATTACAGGCATGAGCGACTGCGCCCAGCCACCGCTTAGCATTTACATTTCACATTTGTTGAAGTTATAGATGTATACACACATTGATTGCTGCTTTGTTATACACTTGCGTATACATAAGATGGAAAATAGAAAAGAATAAAATGGGCACAGTATCCCTGAAGTTTCACATTCCTGCTATTTTAAAAATATTTGCTCTTAGAAATTTGTTTCAATTAAGAAACTGTGGCATACACACCCAATGAAGTATTATTCAGCCTAAAAAGGAAGAAAATCCTCTCCGCTGCGGACAAAATGGGTGAGATTGCAGGTCTGTATATTAAATGAAATAAGCCAGGCAGAGGATGACAAATATTTCGTGTCCTCACTTCTATGTAGGAAGAAAAAAGGAAACCTTGGCCAGATGTGGTGGCTCAAGCCTGTAATCCCAGCGCTGTGGGAGGCCGAGTCGCACGGATCACTTCAGTCCAGGAATTTGAGACCAGCCTGGCCAACATGGTGAAACCCCGTCTCTATAGAAAACAGAAACAATTTGCCAGGCGTGGTGATGGGTGTCTGTAGTCTCAGCTACTCGGAGGGCTGAGGCCCAAGAAGCGCTTGAACTCGGGAGGCGGAGGTTGCAGTGAGCCCGGACTGTGCCTGTGTACTCCAACCTGGGCAACAGAAAGAGACTCCATCCCACACACACCTACACACAAAAGGAATCTCAGGAAGGTGGAAAGTATAAAGGTGGTTAGCAGATGCTAGGAAGAAAAGCGGTGGGATGGGGAATGAAGACAAGTGGATAATTGGGTCCCAAAATACAGAAAGATGGAATGAGTGAGTTCTAGTGTTTGATAGTACAGTATGAACATTTTAGTTCACAAGAATTGCTTGCATATTTCCAGATGCTTTGGTAAGAAGCTTCCTAACTTTCTCATTATGCTGGTTTTTAAGCTCTTCTCTTTCTGCTCTTGATATCATGCTGGTTTTTTGTTTTTTGTTTTTTGTTTTGAGATGGAATTTCGCTCTTGTTGCCCAGGCTGGAGTGTCATGGTGCAATCTTGGCTCACCGCAACCTCTGCCTCCTGCGTTCAAGCGATTCTCCTGCCTCCAACTCCCGAGTAGCTGGGATTACAGGCATGCGCCAGCTGCCCAGCTAATGTTGTATTTCTGGTAGAGATGGGGGTTTCTCGCTGTCGCTCAGGCTGGTCTTCAACTCCTGACCTCCGGTGATCCGCCCGCCTCGGCCTCCCAAACTGCTGGGATTACAGGCGTGAGCGACCGCGCCCAGCCCATGCTGTATCCTTATCTGTTGTCGGTTGTTGTTCGTTTGTTTTTGAGCCCAGAAATAACTTCTCACCTATAGGTTCAAATGATTTTTAACATGAGTACTAAGAAAGCTCATTGCTGGAAAAGCAGCCTTTTCAAGAAATGGTGTCGGAGAAACTTGATTTCCACATGCAGAAGAATGAAGGTGGACCCCGTGTCACACCAGGTGCAAAAATTAACACAAACTGGATCAAAGACCTAACCCCAAGGGCTAAAAGTATCATATGCCTAAAAGAAATCATTGGCCACACTTTCATGACATCAGATTGGGCAATGCTCTCTGGGATATGACACCAAAAGCATAGGCAACAAAAGAAAATTAGATTCCTTGGATTACATCTAAATGACAGACACTTTTGTGCAGCGAAAAACACTGTGAACTGAGTGAAAAGATAACCCGTGGATTAGGAAAAATATTTGCAAATCATATATCTCAAAAGAGGCTGATATCCATCATATATAAAGAACAGCTAGAACTAAACAACAAGAAACCCAAAGCATTCCATCAACAATGGTCAGAAGACTCGAGTAGACGTGTCCCTAAAGAAGATATAGCAATGGCCAATAAGCATCTAAAATGATGTTCAAAATCACTAACCATAGGGAAGCGCAAATCAAACAAAGAATGAGATACCACACATTAGGATGGATACGATCAACAAACAAGCATTGGTGAGACTAGAAGGAAATAGGAATGCTCCAATACGATCGGAGGGAATGTAAAACCGTGAAGGAACGGGGAAAGTAGTATGGCGTGCACTGGAAAAATTAGAAACAGTATGCTCAGATGTTCCCGCAGTTGCATTTGTGGGTACCTACCAAAAAGAACTAGAAGCCAGGAGTGGAAGACAGATTTGTACACACACGCTCATAGCAGCATTATTCGCAACAGCCAAAATGTGGAAGCAACCCAAGGGTTCGTGGACAGATGAATGAAAAAGCGCACTGCAGTTCCTTCATACAATGGAAGACTCTCCAGCCTTAAAAAGGCAGGCACTTTTGGCCGGTGCGGCGGCTCACGCCTGTAATCGCAACATCTTGGAAGAACGAGGTGGGCGGATCACCTGAGGTCAGGAATTCAAGACAAGCCTGGCCATCTTGGTGAAACCCTGTCTCTAGTGAAAATGCAAAAAATGAGACGAGCCTGGTGGCGTGTGCCTATAGTCCCAGCTACTCGGGAGGCTGAGGCACAAGAATCGCTGGAACCCGGGAGGCGGAGGTTGCACTGAGGCCAGATTGTGCCGCAGCACTCCAGCCTGGGCGACAGAGTGAGACTGCATGGAAACGCAAAACAAAACAAAGTCAAACAAACAAACAAAAAAAAGGACAGGCACTTCTGACTCAGACCGCAGCATGGATGAACCTCGAAGACATTATCGTCAGTGAAATAAATAAATCCCAAAAGGATAAACACGCCCAGGCTCAGTGGCTCGCACCTGTGACCCCAGCACTTTGGGAGGCTGAGCCAGGTGGATCACTTAAGGTCAGGAGTTCGAGACCAGCCTGGTCAATATGGTGAAAGCTCGTCTCTATTAAAAATACAAAAATTAGCTGGGCGTGGTGGCGGACGCCTGTAATCCCAGCTACTCGTGAGACTGAGACACAAGAATCGCTTGAACCCACGATGTGGAGGTTGCAGTGAGCCGAGATCACACCACCGCACTCCAGCCTGAACGACAGAGAAAGACTCTGTCTCCAAACCAAAAAAATTAAACACGGTATGATTCCACTTTTCTATCAAGTGTCTGGAGTCGTTAAACTCATAGAGTTGCAAACTAGAAAGGTGGCCCCCAGGGGTGGGCGAGAGAGAGGAGTGGAGAGCTTGCTAAATGGGTGCAATTTCCATTTTGAAAGATAAAACTGTTCCGGAGACGGTGGCGGTGATGGCTGCTGAACAATGTGAACGTCATTAATGTCATTAAACTGTAAACTGAAAAAGAGTGGAAATTGTAAATGTTTATACTGGCCATTCTATATGAACTAATATATATTCACAATTTTTAATATTTATACGTGGTATATTTGCCCATAATTAAAGATGAAAATTAAAGCAGTTGGATCTTTCAAAAGAAAAGAAAGAAGCGAAGAATACACACCAGCTTTCTCCTGATGAGAGGAAGAGCCCCAAAGCGTCTATGGACACTCACTGTTCTCCTATCCTTCTTGAATTATTATGAGGAAATCCTTAGAGGCTGGGGAACTTGGGCGACTCTGGCTAATGTGGAGCTCTGTGCCTTGAGCTCCCCAGACCACAGAATAGTAAATAGTCTGTGCCTCCAGCCCTGCAGTGTGAGGTTCCAGTCCTGTGGGTTCCACACCTGTCACCTGTATCAGGAGGCTCGTGTCTCACCCTGTCTTCTTGCCAGCCTCGAGGACGGAGTCTGAGCCTCCACCGTGCTACACACAGGGAGGACACTGGACCTGTTCTCCGCGGTCATGGCCCAGCAGAGGGGAAGGGCAGTTCAGTGAGTGTAGGCAAAAGAAAGAGATCAGACTGTTCCTTGTCTATGTAGAAAGGAAAGACATAAGAGACTTCATTTTGAAAAAGACCTGTATGTTCAACAATTGCTTTCCTGAGATGTTTTTAATGTGTAGCTTTGCCCCAGCCACTTTGACCCAACCTGAAGCTCACAAAAACATGTGTTGTATGAAATCAAGGTTTAAGGGATCTAGGGCTGTGCAGGACGTGCCTTGTTAACAAGATGTTTCCATGAAGTATACTTGGTAGAAATCATCGCCATTCTCTAGTCTCAATAAACCAGGGGCACAATACACTGTGGAAAGCCGCAGGGACCTCTGCCCTTGAAAGCGGCGTGTTGTCCAAGGATTCTCCCCATGTGATAGTCTGAAATGTGGCCTCGTGGGATGAGAAAGACCTGACCGTCCCCGAGCCCTACACCAGTAAAGGGTCTGTGCTGAGGTGGATTAGTCAAAGAGGAAAGCCTCTTGCAGTTGAGAGAGAGGAAGGCCACTGTCTCCTGCCTGCCCCTGGGAACTGAATGTCTCCGTATAAAACCCGATCGTACATTTGTTCAATTCTGAGAAGGGGGAAAAACCGCCCTATGGTGGGAGGCGAGACACGTTTGCAGCAATGCTGCCTTGTTATTCTTTACTCCACTGAGATGTTTGGGTGGAGAGAAACATAAATCTGGCTTACGTGCATCTCCAGTCACGGTAGCTTCCCTGGAACTTCCTTATGACATAGATTCTGTTGCTCACATGTTCGTTGCTGACCTTCTCCTTCTTATCACCCTGCCCTCCTACTACATTTTTTTTTTGCTAAAATAATAAAACTAATAATCAGTAAAAACTGAGGGAACTCAGAGGCCGGTGCCTCTGCAGATCCTTGGTATGCTGAGCGCCGCTCCCCTGGGCTCACTGTTGTTTCTCTCTACTTTGTCCCTGTGTCTTATTTCTTTCCTCAGTCTCTCATCCCACCCGACTAGAAATACCCACAGGTGTGGAGGGGCAGGCCACCCCTTCAAGTGAGTGCTGAGGAACGGTCCCGAGCCTTGGTTTCCTTCCTCCTCCTCAGCACAAACAGGAGAGTGCGGTGGGCAGATGGGAGGAGACCAATATGCAAACTGTCCGCTCAGCAGACTGTGGAGTTTCTGTTCTTGGTTGTGATGGGGGTCTCAGAAATCTTATTCAAAATTTTGCTTTCCTCCCCCACTGGTTGTCCTTTTCATAGACATCTCACCCATGATAGCAGGGAATCAGTCCCTCTAAGCTATTCCCTAAGAACAACAAAAAGATTATGAAGGTGATGATGAGGATAAAGAGGATGACGACAGACACCATGGCATCATGAACCGTTATTGAGGGCTTCCTGAAGGCCAGGCTCAGAGCTCTATGCTCTATGCAGTTTGTTTCATCTCATCTGCGTAGTCTCCCCTTTATTAGTGCACATTTCATGATGATTTTACGGACTAGAAAAGGAGCAACGCATTTTCATAGAACTCGTACTAGATCATGAAGTCAAAAAGGGCGAAGTCCAATCTGAACCGGGCAGTCTAAGTCCAGACACATGGCATTTGGCCAGTCCTCTCCCTGCAACCAACCTGCCCTCTCAAATCCTTGTCACTCAGGTGGGTGCCCCTGCTCACTGTGCCCTTCCCTTTGGGGGCTCCTTGTAAGACCACAGCTAGACCAGTGGGTGCCACAATCACTGTGTCACGTATAGAAAGGGCAGCTGAGATCACATCACGGATTCCAGAAAGAATGGGCACAGGATCATTCGGGACGCATCTCTCCCTTTCCCCTGTTCCTGGCTTTCCTTACAGCTCTCGACTTCCTCAAAGGAGTCATCAATTCAGAGTTTGGCTTCCATTCCTATTGAGGAAGCTGGAAAGCGTTTCAAAAATGCTCCTCCGATGTGCCTGTGGTTAAGAACTCTGAGCTCTGCTGAAAACTTTTGGAAGCTGGGTGTGGTGGCTCACGCCTGTAATCCCAGCCCTTTGGGAGGCTGAGGCAGGTGAATCACAAGGTCAGGAGTTCAAGACCAGCCTGGCCAACATGGTGAAACCCCGTCTCTATTCAAAATAGAAAAAAATTAGCCGGGTGTAGTGGCGGGCGCCTGTCATCTCAGCTACTCGGCAGGTTGAGACAGGAGAATAGCTTGAACCCGGGATGCAGAGGTTGCAGTGAGCCGAGATCCCTCCACCGCACTCCAGCCTGGGCAACAGAATGAGACTCTGTCTCAAAACAACGAAAACAAAACCAAAACCCAAAAAACCCACAACTTTTGGGAGTTAGAAGACCAGGAAGTATAGTACCCGGGACTTAGAGTCTGGCCATGAATTTTGAATACCGCCCTTTCTACTTCTCTGTGTGGCAAGGGGTGAGATGTCCATCCTCTGAGACTCAGCACTCTCATCTGACTTGATTTCCAGTTGATCCAATGGAAGTGAGCGATGATTAAGCCGATCGTGGGTGCCCGCTGCGTGATCTCTAGCTGACGGATGCATAAAGTAAAGGCAAAGTGGATTTTAGATACATTCCTTAAGATTTTCAGCTTCAACTCCACACAATTCAACGTAAATATCCCCTGACCTGAAGTTCTGGTCTCCCTGCATTCCAGACAGGACATTTTGTTTCGTCCTTCTCTCAGTAAGTACTGAGTACTGTGAGAGGAACAAGTGAGTCTCTTTGGTTTCTGATTCCCCAGAGCCGATATCTTGCTTGGCACATAGGAGGCAGCAAAAGCAAACATCTATGTTGATGATTGAACTGACACTTCCTTGCTTCACCAAAATTGGCTGTCATCAGCGTGACTTTGACTTACTTCTTTTTGTTTTTTGTTTTTTGAGACGGAGTTTTGCTCTCGTTGCCCAGGCTGGCGGGCAGGGGTGTGATCTCGGCTCACTGTAGTCTCTGCCTCCCAGGTTCAAGCCATTCTCCTGCCTCAGCCTCCCGAGTAGCTGGGACTACAGGCGCGTGCCGCCATACCGGGAGAAGTTTTTGTACTTTTAGCAGAGGCGGGGTTTCACCATGTTGGCCAGGATGGTCTTGATCTCCTGACCCCGTGATCCGCCCTCCTCGGCCTCCCAAAGTGCTGGGATTACAGGCGTGAGCCACCGCATCCAGCCAAACTTTCTGATGAATACTCTAAGTCCACCTAAGCTAAGGACAGGAGTTAGAGCTTCCATGAATTTTAAAACAAGACCCACCGATTTGAGGAAGCAATTACTCTCTTGAAGGAGAAAAGTCAGAAAACACAATGATGAAATCACTAGGACCTAACTGGCCTGTGGAACTATTTCCTGCTTATGAACTCTCAACTATCATTTCATTTCCAGATGGCATGGTCTCAGCTGTTATACAGTGTTTACGAATGGTCTACATCAAGGGAATTTATATCAATCTAGAAGAATAAACAAAATATTTGAGTTCCTAATTTCCTTTAATTAGGATAACCTTTTCCTTAAAGTGAAGACAATGGTTTTATTACATCTCTTTCTTCGGAAAACATAGGCTGTATTTTCTAGCAATAACGAATTTGTTATATACGATGATCTGGTTCCTGGAATGTTCTTGAAGCTAGTGTCTCTAAGGCAGGTGTGTACAGCAAGACGTGAATAACACAGCAATCGATGTTGAAAGCATTATATGGCAATTGAGTTTGTCAGAACTACCAAATGTTGCTGAGTGTGGATTGCTCTGAAATCTGCAAACATTACTTCTGAATTCCTTGTATCCAAAATGCAGACGCAATGCCGGCTGTTGGTTTACTTGTTTCCGATTTTTCAACCCTCTTTTCTAGGCAAAAGATGTCCAAACGATACAGACCCACAGAATCTAACAGATGTCTCTATATTCCTCCTCCTCGAACTCTCAGAGGATCCAGAACTGCAGCCGGTCGTCGCTGGGCTGTTCCTGTCCATGTGCCTGGTCATGGTGCTGGGGAACCGGCTCATCATCCTGGCCGTCAGCCCTGACTCCCACCTCCACACCCCCATGTACTTCTTCCTCTCCAACCTGTCCTTGCCTGACATCGGTTTCACCTCCACCACGGTCCCCAAGATGATTGTGGACATCCAATCTCACAGCAGAGTCATCTCCTATGCAGGCTGCCTGACTCAGATGTGTCTCCTGGCCATTTTTGGAGGCATGGAAGAGAGACATGCTCCTGAGTGTCATGGCCTATGAGCGGTTTGTAGCCCTCTGTCACCCTCTATATCGTTCAGCCATCTTGAACCCGTGTTTCTGTGGCTTCCTAGATTTGTGGTCTTTGTTTTCTTTTTCCTCAGTCTTTTACACTCCCAGCTGCACAACGTGATTGCCTTACACATGACCTGCTTCAAGGATGTGGAAATTCCTAATTTCTTCTGGGAAGCTTCTCAACTCCCCCATCTTACATTTTGTGACACCTTCACCAGTAACATCCACATGTATTTCCCTGCTGCCGTATTTGGTTTTCTTCCCATCTCGGGGGCCCTTTCCTCTTACTGTAAAATTGTTTCCTCCATTCTGAGGGTTTCATCATCAGGTGGGAATTATCAACCTTCTCCACCTGTGGGTCTCAACTGTCAGTTGTTTGCTGATTTTACGGAACAGGCGTTGGAGGGTAGCTGGGTTCAGATGTGTCATCCTCCCCGAGAAGGGGTGCAGTGGCCTCAGTGATGTACACGGTGGTCACCCCCATGCTGAACCCCTTCATCTACAGCCTGAGAAACAGGGATATGAAAGGTGTCCTGCGGCGGCCGCACGGCAGCACAGTCTAATCTCAATATCTTCTTATCTGTTCCATTCCTTTTGTAGGGTGGGTTAAAAAAGACAGCAAGGTCAAATAAGAATGATATCACAGGGTGCACACCCACTGTCACATTACGAGTAATACCTCCCTAGGATAGAAAAAATACGGTCACAGAGTACACACACATGGGGTACACCCGTGGTGATATTAGAAGCAGTATCTCCCTGAAATATGATGAAAAATAGCACAGGGTGTGCACACTGTGTGATACGAGGAGTCATATTTACCCTGAATATTATGACTCATATCACGGGTGTACACACACAGGCTACACGCACTGTGATATCGGGAGTTGCATCTCCCTAGGATATTACAAATAATATCACAGGGTATACACTATGTGTGAACATCCACTGTGATGTTTGATATCATATCTCTCTACGAGATTACAAATAATATGAAAGTGTGTGCACCCATGTGACATATTAGGAGTAACATCCTTCTAGGGTATTACAGATAACATCACAAGGTGTACACCTTCTGTGGCCTTTTGCACACACTTTGTGCCATTCAAGGAAACATCCCCCTAGGATATTACGAATAATAACACAGGCGGTTGACACCCATGGTGTACATCTCCTGTGCCATCAGGAGTAATATTCCCCTAGGATATTACGAATACTATCACAGCAGGTGTACACATATGGTGTTCACCCCATGTGATATTAGGAGGAACATGCCCCTAGGATATTAGGAATAGTATCACAGGCGTTGAATACGCACGATATACACCCCCGATGACATGAAAAGTAACATCCCCCTAAGATAGTATGAATAATATCACAGGGAGTACACCCCGTGTGACATTGGGAGTAACATCCCCCGAGGATATAACGAATAATATCAGGGGGCGTACATGCATTGTGACCCTAGCGGTAACATCTCTTTAGGATATTACAAATAATATCACAGGGTGTACACTGACCATGATATTAGGAGTCCCATTTTCCTAGGATATTATGGATAATATCACAGGAGGTGTTCACACACAACGTGTACACCATGTGTGTACACCCAATGTGATATTTGAAGTCATACGTCCCTAGGATCTTACGACTGTTATCAAAGGGTGTACACCCCATGTGACATTAAAAGTGACATCCCTTTTAGATATTCCGAATGCTATCACCTCTTCCTAGGATAACCCATGTGATATTAGGAGTAACCCCTTCCTAGGATATTACGAATAACATCACAGGGTTTACACCCCTGTGACATTAAAAGTAACAACCCCTCCTAGGGATATTATGAATAACATCACAGGGTGTACACCCCTGTGACTTTAAAAGTAACACCCCCCTAGAATATTACAATAATATAACAGGGTGTACACCCCCTGTGACTTTAGGAGAAACACCTCCCTAGGATATTTCAAATGATGTCACTGGGGGCACACCCTCTGTGATATTAGCAGCAACATCTTTCTAGGAGATTACGAATGATATCACAGGGTGTACACTCACTGTGATATTAGAAGGAATACCTCCCTAGGACATAAGCTATCACATCACAGAGTGTACACACATGGTGTACACCCACTGTGTTATTAGAAGCAATATCTCCCTATGATATTAGGAAAAATATCACAGGGTGTACCCTCTGTGGGATACTAGAAGTAATGTTTACCATGGATGTTACAAATAATATCACAGGGTGTACACACATGGGGTACACCCACTGTGACATTAGGAGTTATATCTCCCTAAGATATTGCAAAGAATATCCCAGTGGGTGTACCCCATGTGTGTACACCCACTGTCATCATTAAAGTAGTATCTCTCTATAAGATTACAAATAATATCGGAGGCTATACACCCCCTGTGACATCAGGAGTAACATCCCCTTACAATATTGGGAGCAATATTGCACGAGGTACACCCCTGTAACTTTAGGGGTAACATTCCCTCAGAATATTACTAATAATATCACAAGGTGTACACGCATTGTGACATTAGGAGAAATATTCAGGTAGCATATTTTCCATACTATCACAGAAGGAACACACCTGTGACATTAAGAGTGACGTTCCCCTAGAATAGTAAGAATACTATCACACGGTGTACACCTCCTGTGATATTAGGAGAATCATCTCACCAGAATATTACGAATAATGCCACAAGGTGTTATCTTCTGTGACATGAGGGGTATAGACCCCCGGGAAATTATGACTACTATCAAAGGGCGTACACCCCTGTGACATTAGGAGTAACATCCTTCTAGAATATCATGAATAATATCACAATGTGTACACCCCTTGTGTCATTAAGAGTAAAATTGCCCTAGGATATTAGGAAATAGAACACAGGGAGTACACGCCGTGTGATATTAGAAGTAACATCCCCCAAGGATATAACGAACAATATCAGAGAATGTACATGCCCTGGGACATGACTAGTAACATCTCTTTAGGATAATACGAACAATATCAAAGGGTGTACATGCAATGTGAAATTAGGAGTGAACTCCCGCTGGGATATTACGAATTTTATGACAGGGTCTACACGCCCTGTGACAATAGTAGTCACGTTGTCCTAAAAAATGACGAAGAATATTAAAGTGTGTACAGGACCTGTGATTTACGAGTAACATTTCTAGAGAAGATTACACGTAATATCACTGTGTGTACACCCCGTGTGAGGATAGGAGTCCCATCCAACAAAACTATAATGAATAATTTCACAAGGTTTGCAACATCTGTGACATTGAAAGTAACATTTCCCGAGAATATGACGATAATATCACACAGTGTACACCCTCGGTGATATGAGGAGTGACGTCTTATAAGGGTAATACGAGTAATTTGACAAGGTGTACAAACCCTGTGACATAAGGAGTGACATCCCTCCAGGATATTCCGAATCATAGAAAAGGGAAAATACCCCGTGTGACAATAAAATCAACGTCCCCTTAGGAGATTAAGAATAATAGCACCAGCTGTACACACATTGTGACATTATTATTAACGTCTCGCTATGGTATTGCGAATAATATCAGAGTGTGTAGAGACTTGTGACATCAGGATTCACATTTCGCTACAATATCACGAATAATATCACAGGGTGTATACCCCCTGGGACTTAAGCAGTGGCATCCTCCTACAATATGGAAAATAATGTCCCAGGGTGTTAACAAAGTGCGGCAGCAGAGAAAACACCCGAGGAGAAAGGGAGAAATATCATGCCGTCTTCCCGCCTGGATATTGCGAGCCACATCGCAGGGAGGTGAGGGCGCCCCCAGCGATGCGGGGAGTAATATCACCACAGACTCCCCCACGGGCTATTACGAGCCACATCGCAAGGGCACGGACGAACCCCCTCGAAGAGAAGAGTAATGTCACCCGCTATTCCCACCCTGGATACGACGACCCACAGGGCAGGGGGGCGGGGGACCCACGCAGGCGGGGAGTAATACCACCCCTCACTCCCCAGCTGCATATGACGATCCAGATCGCAGGGGGGAGAAGCAGGCACACGCCGCGAGGGGGGGAATGAGAGCCAGCCCCTCTTGCCCCCCTGGGCTCTTAGGACCCCCCTCGCAGGGGGGTGAGGCACCCCCCGCGGGGCGGGGGCTGAGAGCCAGCCCCTCTTGCCCCCCTGGGCTCTTAGGACCCCCCTCGCAGGGGGGTGAGGCACCCCCCGCGGGGCGGGGGCTGAGAGCCAGCCCCTCTTGCCCCCCTGGGCTCTTAGGACCCCCCTCGCAGGGGGGTGAGGCACCCCCCGCGGGGCGGGGGCTGAGAGCCAGCCCCTCTTGCCCCCCTGGGCTCTTAGGACCCCCCTCGCAGGGGGGTGAGGCACCCCCCGCGGGGCGGGGGCTGAGAGCCAGCCCCTCTTGCCCCCCTGGGCTCTTAGGACCCCCCTCGCAGGGGGGTGAGGCACCCCCCGCGGGGCGGGGGCTGAGAGCCAGCCCCTCTTGCCCCCCTGGGCTCTTAGGACCCCCCTCGCAGGGGGGTGAGGCACCCCCCGCGGGGCGGGGGCTGAGAGCCAGCCCCTCTTGCCCCCCTGGGCTCTTAGGACCCCCCTCGCAGGGGGGTGAGGCACCCCCCGCGGGGCGGGGGCTGAGAGCCAGCCCCTCTTGCCCCCCTGGGCTCTTAGGACCCCCCTCGCAGGGGGGTGAGGCACCCCCCGCGGGGCGGGGGCTGAGAGCCAGCCCCTCTTGCCCCCCTGGGCTCTTAGGACCCCCCTCGCAGGGGGGTGAGGCACCCCCCGCGGGGCGGGGGCTGAGAGCCAGCCCCTCTTGCCCCCCTGGGCTCTTAGGACCCCCCTC
Organism: Pongo abelii; assembly: GCF_028885655.2. Taxonomy (NCBI): domain Eukaryota; kingdom Metazoa; phylum Chordata; class Mammalia; order Primates; family Hominidae; genus Pongo; species Pongo abelii. The sequence goes on from NW_026946742.1 coordinate 157,842, forward strand.
GCAGGGGGGTGAGGCACCCCCCGCGGGGCGGGGGCTGAGAGCCAGCCCCTCTTGCCCCCCTGGGCTCTTAGGACCCCCCTCGCAGGGGGGTGAGGCACCCCCCGCGGGGCGGGGGCTGAGAGCCAGCCCCTCTTGCCCCCCTGGGCTCTTAGGACCCCCCTCGCAGGGGGGTGAGGCACCCCCCGCGGGGCGGGGGCTGAGAGCCAGCCCCTCTTGCCCCCCTGGGCTCTTAGGACCCCCCTCGCAGGGGGGTGAGGCACCCCCCGCGGGGCGGGGGCTGAGAGCCAGCCCCTCTTGCCCCCCTGGGCTCTTAGGACCCCCCTCGCAGGGGGGTGAGGCACCCCCCGCGGGGCGGGGGCTGAGAGCCAGCCCCTCTTGCCCCCCTGGGCTCTTAGGACCCCCCTCGCAGGGGGGTGAGGCACCCCCCGCGGGGCGGGGGCTGAGAGCCAGCCCCTCTTGCCCCCCTGGGCTCTTAGGACCCCCCTCGCAGGGGGGTGAGGCACCCCCCGCGGGGCGGGGGCTGAGAGCCAGCCCCTCTTGCCCCCCTGGGCTCTTAGGACCCCCCTCGCAGGGGGGTGAGGCACCCCCCGCGGGGCGGGGGCTGAGAGCCAGCCCCTCTTGCCCCCCTGGGCTCTTAGGACCCCCCTCGCAGGGGGGTGAGGCACCCCCCGCGGGGCGGGGGCTGAGAGCCAGCCCCTCTTGCCCCCCTGGGCTCTTAGGACCCCCCTCGCAGGGGGGTGAGGCACCCCCCGCGGGGCGGGGGCTGAGAGCCAGCCCCTCTTGCCCCCCTGGGCTCTTAGGACCCCCCTCGCAGGGGGGTGAGGCACCCCCCGCGGGGCGGGGGCTGAGAGCCAGCCCCTCTTGCCCCCCTGGGCTCTTAGGACCCCCCTCGCAGGGGGGTGAGGCACCCCCCGCGGGGCGGGGGCTGAGAGCCAGCCCCTCTTGCCCCCCTGGGCTCTTAGGACCCCCCTCGCAGGGGGGTGAGGCACCCCCCGCGGGGCGGGGGCTGAGAGCCAGCCCCTCTTGCCCCCCTGGGCTCTTAGGACCCCCCTCGCAGGGGGGTGAGGCACCCCCCGCGGGGCGGGGGCTGAGAGCCAGCCCCTCTTGCCCCCCTGGGCTCTTAGGACCCCCCTCGCAGGGGGGTGAGGCACCCCCCGCGGGGCGGGGGCTGAGAGCCAGCCCCTCTTGCCCCCCTGGGCTCTTAGGACCCCCCTCGCAGGGGGGTGAGGCACCCCCCGCGGGGCGGGGGCTGAGAGCCAGCCCCTCTTGCCCCCTGGGCTCTTAGGACCCCCCTCGCAGGGGGGTGAGGCACCCCCCGCGGGGCGGGGGCTGAGAGCCAGCCCCTCTTGCCCCCCTGGGCTCTTAGGACCCCCCTCGCAGGGGGGTGAGGCACCCCCCGCGGGGCGGGGGCTGAGAGCCAGCCCCTCTTGCCCCCTGGGCTCTTAGGACCCCCCTCGCAGGGGGGTGAGGCACCCCCGCGGGGCGGGGGCTGAGAGCCAGCCCCTCTTGCCCCCCTGGGCTCTTAGGACCCCCTCGCAGGGGGGTGAGGCACCCCCCGCGGGGCGGGGGCTGAGAGCCAGCCCCTCTTGCCCCCCTGGGCTCTTAGGACCCCCCTCGCAGGGGGGTGAGGCACCCCCCGCGGGGCGGGGGCTGAGAGCCAGCCCCTCTTGCCCCCCTGGGCTCTTAGGACCCCCCTCGCAGGGGGGTGAGGCACCCCCCGCGGGGCGGGGGCTGAGAGCCAGCCCCTCTTGCCCCCCTGGGCTCTTAGGACCCCCCTCGCAGGGGGTGAGGCACCCCCCGCGGGGCGGGGGCTGAGAGCCAGCCCCTCTTGCCCCCCTGGGCTCTTAGGACCCCCCTCGCAGGGGGGTGAGGCACCCCCCGCGGGGCGGGGGCTGAGAGCCAGCCCCTCTTGCCCCCCTGGGCTCTTAGGACCCCCCTCGCAGGGGGGTGAGGCACCCCCCGCGGGGCGGGGGCTGAGAGCCAGCCCCTCTTGCCCCCCTGGGCTCTTAGGACCCCCCTCGCAGGGGGGTGAGGCACCCCCCGCGGGGCGGGGGCTGAGAGCCAGCCCCTCTTGCCCCCCTGGGCTCTTAGGACCCCCCTCGCAGGGGGGGAGGCACCCCCCGCGGGGCGGGGGCTGAGAGCCAGCCCCTCTTGCCCCCCTGGGCTCTTAGGACCCCCTCGCAGGGGGGTGAGGCACCCCCCGCGGGGCGGGGGCTGAGAGCCAGCCCCTCTTGCCCCCCTGGGCTCTTAGGACCCCCCTCGCAGGGGGGTGAGGCACCCCCCGCGGGGCGGGGGCTGAGAGCCAGCCCCTCTTGCCCCCTGGGCTCTTAGGACCCCCCTCGCAGGGGGGTGAGGCACCCCCCGCGGGGCGGGGGCTGAGAGCCAGCCCCTCTTGCCCCCCTGGGCTCTTAGGACCCCCCTCGCAGGGGGGTGAGGCACCCCCCGCGGGGCGGGGGCTGAGAGCCAGCCCCTCTTGCCCCCCTGGGCTCTTAGGACCCCCCTCGCAGGGGGGTGAGGCACCCCCGCGGGGCGGGGGCTGAGAGCCAGCCCCTCTTGCCCCCCTGGGCTCTTAGGACCCCCCTCGCAGGGGGTGAGGCACCCCCCGCGGGGCGGGGGCTGAGAGCCAGCCCCTCTTGCCCCCCTGGGCTCTTAGGACCCCCCTCGCAGGGGGGTGAGGCACCCCCCGCGGGGCGGGGGCTGAGAGCCAGCCCCTCTTGCCCCCCTGCTCTTAGGACCCCCCTCGCAGGGGGGTGAGGCACCCCCCGCGGGGCGGGGCTGAGAGCCAGCCCCTCTTGCCCCCCTGGGCTCTTAGGACCCCCCTCGCAGGGGGGTGAGGCACCCCCCGCGGGGCGGGGGCTGAGAGCCAGCCCCTCTTGCCCCCTGGGCTCTTAGGACCCCCCTCGCAGGGGGGTGAGGCACCCCCCGCGGGGCGGGGGCTGAGAGCCAGCCCCTCTTGCCCCCCTGGGCTCTTAGGACCCCCCTCGCAGGGGGGTGAGGCACCCCCCGCGGGGCGGGGGCTGAGAGCCAGCCCCTCTTGCCCCCTGGGCTCTTAGGACCCCCCTCGCAGGGGGGTGAGGCACCCCCCGCGGGGCGGGGGCTGAGAGCCAGCCCCTCTTGCCCCCTGGGCTCTTAGGACCCCCCTCGCAGGGGGGTGAGGCACCCCCCGCGGGGCGGGGGCTGAGAGCCAGCCCCTCTTGCCCCCCTGGGCTCTTAGGACCCCCTCGCAGGGGGGTGAGGCACCCCCCGCGGGGCGGGGGCTGAGAGCCAGCCCCTCTTGCCCCCCTGGGCTCTTAGGACCCCCCTCGCAGGGGGGTGAGGCACCCCCCGCGGGGCGGGGGCTGAGAGCCAGCCCCTCTTGCCCCCCTGGGCTCTTAGGACCCCCCTCGCAGGGGGGTGAGGCACCCCCCGCGGGGCGGGGGCTGAGAGCCAGCCCCTCTTGCCCCCTGGGCTCTTGGGACCCCCCTCGCAGGGGGGTGAGGCACCCCCCGCGGGGCGGGGGCTGAGAGCCAGCCCCTCTTGCCCCCCTGGGCTCTTAGGACCCCCCTCGCAGGGGGGTGAGGCACCCCCGCGGGGCGGGGGCTGAGAGCCAGCCCCTCTTGCCCCCCTGGGCTCTTAGGACCCCCCTCGCAGGGGGGTGAGGCACCCCCCGCGGGGCGGGGGCTGAGAGCCAGCCCCTCTTGCCCCCTGGGCTCTTAGGACCCCCCTCGCAGGGGGTGAGGCACCCCCCGCGGGGCGGGGGCTGAGAGCCAGCCCCTCTTGCCCCCCTGGCTCTTAGGACCCCCCTCGCAGGGGGGTGAGGCACCCCCCGCGGGGCGGGGGCTGAGAGCCAGCCCCTCTTGCCCCCCTGGGCTCTTAGGACCCCCCTCGCAGGGGGGTGAGGCACCCCCCGCGGGGCGGGGGCTGAGAGCCAGCCCCTCTTGCCCCCCTGGGCTCTTAGGACCCCCCTCGCAGGGGGGTGAGGCACCCCCCGCGGGGCGGGGGCTGAGAGCCAGCCCCTCTTGCCCCCCTGGGCTCTTAGGACCCCCCTCGCAGGGGGGTGAGGCACCCCCCGCGGGGCGGGGGCTGAGAGCCAGCCCCTCTTGCCCCCCTGGGCTCTTAGGACCCCCCTCGCAGGGGGGTGAGGCACCCCCCGCGGGGCGGGGGCTGAGAGCCAGCCCCTCTTGCCCCCCTGGGCTCTTAGGACCCCCCTCGCAGGGGGGTGAGGCACCCCCCGCGGGGCGGGGGCTGAGAGCCAGCCCCTCTTGCCCCCCTGGGCTCTTAGGACCCCCCTCGCAGGGGGGTGAGGCACCCCCCGCGGGGCGGGGGCTGAGAGCCAGCCCCTCTTGCCCCCCTGGGCTCTTAGGACCCCCCTCGCAGGGGGGTGAGGCACCCCCCGCGGGGCGGGGGCTGAGAGCCAGCCCCTCTTGCCCCCCTGGGCTCTTAGGACCCCCCTCGCAGGGGGGTGAGGCACCCCCCGCGGGGCGGGGGCTGAGAGCCAGCCCCTCTTGCCCCCCTGGGCTCTTAGGACCCCCCTCGCAGGGGGGTGAGGCACCCCCCGCGGGGCGGGGGCTGAGAGCCAGCCCCTCTTGCCCCCCTGGGCTCTTAGGACCCCCCGCAGGGGGTGAGGCACCCCCCGCGGGGCGGGGGCTGAGAGCCAGCCCCTCTTGCCCCCCTGGGCTCTTAGGACCCCCCTCGCAGGGGGGTGAGGCACCCCCCGCGGGGCGGGGGCTGAGAGCCAGCCCCTCTTGCCCCCCTGGGCTCTTAGGACCCCCCTCGCAGGGGGGTGAGGCACCCCCCGCGGGGCGGGGGCTGAGAGCCAGCCCCTCTTGCCCCCCTGGGCTCTTAGGACCCCCCTCGCAGGGGGTGAGGCACCCCCCGCGGGGCGGGGGCTGAGAGCCAGCCCCTCTTGCCCCCCTGGGCTCTTAGGACCCCCCTCGCAGGGGGGTGAGGCACCCCCCGCGGGGCGGGGGCTGAGAGCCAGCCCCTCTTGCCCCCCTGGGCTCTTAGGACCCCCCTCGCAGGGGGGTGAGGCACCCCCCGCGGGGCGGGGGCTGAGAGCCAGCCCCTCTTGCCCCCCTGGGCTCTTAGGACCCCCTCGCAGGGGGGTGAGGCACCCCCCGCGAGGCGGGGGCTGAGAGCCAGCCCCTCTTGCCCCCCTGGGCTCTTAGGACCCCCCTCGCAGGGGGGTGAGGCACCCCCCGCGAGGCGGGGGCTGAGAGCCAGCCCCTCTTGCCCCCCTGGGCTCTTAGGACCCCCCTCGCAGGGGGGTGAGGCACCCCCCGCGAGGCGGGGGCTGAGAGCCAGCCCCTCTTGCCCCCCTGGGCTCTTAGGACCCCCCTCGCAGGGGGGTGAGGCACCCCCGCGAGGCGGGGGCTGAGAGCCAGCCCCTCTTGCCCCCCTGGGCTCTTAGGATCCGCGGTGGCCTCACAGCCTGTTTACCATATTGTCAGTAATATCATCTCCCCCTCGAGAGATTATGAACTGTTTCACAGACGTGTGCACTCCCACGATGTACAGAGGGTGTGCATCCGTCTCTATTGGGAGTAATATCATCCTCTTCCTCCTTGAATGTTAAGAACGGTATCACACGGGTGTTTCTACTCCCTGAGATATCGCGTGTCATATCCTCCTCCCCCACGTTGCCATTGGAAACAATATCAGTGGGGGCGTGTCCACCTTCTGTGACATTTAAAGTAATATCATCCTCTTCCCTCCAGGATCATGGGAACAATGTCCCTGCGGGTTGTCCACTTTCTGCCATATGTGTAGTCATATCACCTCCTCCGCCTTCGAGTATTGTTACGGACCATCTCACACGGGCGTGTACACTTCCTGCGATTCTGGGAGTAATAGCATTCCCTTCTTCCGTGAATATTAGGAGCAAAATCACCAGGTGGATGCACAGCCAGTGCTATATTGGGAGTAACGTCATACTCCACCCCCTGGAGATTATATTCGGGTCAATATCACCGTCTGGGTGTACACCTAGTGCGATATTGAACGTAACATCATGCTTTCTCCCTCCCTGGACATTAGGAGCAATATCAGCGGTGGGTGTACACCCACTGAGATATTAGGCGTAATAGTAGTAGGAATTATTCCTCATTGATTATTAACATAAATATGAATAACCGATATTGATATTAATATTAAAAAATAATGGCTAATAATTTTCAGATTATTAATATTAATATTAATTATTAGGAGCTAGTATTACTGTTTTCTAACGAATAAGATCAATATCAGCTATTAATATCAGGCGTCATTAATCATTAATATTAATCATTTATTGTTATCGTTAGTATAACTATTGAATATTCATTATCCTTGTTATCGGTATTGATTTAAAAATTATATTATCAATCATTAATATTGATAATTATTAGTGTCAATTAATAATTGAGATGATTAATTGCGGTAAGTCACATTGCGCCCTTCCACCCCTTCCTCGGCAGCTCGTGTACGACCCAAAACGGGGGTACAAATGCCCCTGAGAGAGCAGCGGTATACTGGGATAGATGAGGATGGTCACGTGGCGGGGAGGCGTGTTTTTGGATACCAGCCCTTCACCTCCGTCGACCTTCTCAACTGGAAAAACAATACACCGCCCTATAGCGAAAAGCCGCCAGCCCTAATTGATTTGCTCCAAACTGTTATCCAGACCCACAACCACACCTGGGCTGATTGGCACCAGTTGCTCATGTTCCTCTTTAACAGCGAAGAAAGGCGGAGAGTCCTCCAAGCAGCAACTAAGTGGCTAGAGGAGCATGCACCTGCTGATTATCAAAACCCCAAAGAGTATGGAAGGACCCAGTTGCCAGGAACCGACCCCCAGTTGGACCCACATGAAAGAGAGAATATGCAAAGGCTAAACCGAGACGGGGAAGCTCTCTTGGAAGGATTAATGAGGGGAGCTCAGAAGGCCACAAACGTTAACAAGGTCTCTGAGGTCATTCAGGGAAAAGAAGAAAGTCCGGCACAATTCTACCAGAGACTGTGTGAGGCCTATGCTATGTATACTCCCTTTCATCCCGATAGCCCTGAAAATCAGCGCATGATTCACATGGCTTTAGTCCGTCAAAGCGCAGAAGACATGAGAAGAAAACTGCAGAAACACGCTGGACTTGCAGGGATGAACACATCACAATTACTAGAAATAGCTAGCCAGGTGTTTGTAATCAGGGATGCAGTAAGCCGTCAGGAAAACGGCGAAGACAATGGAGGTCAGGCCCGGCGAAACACCGACCTGTTTGCTAGCTGCAGCAATCACAGGGGCCCCCACAAAGAGGCAAGGGAAGGGGGGCCCTGGGAAAGGAACTCAGCTTGGCTGTCAGAGTTTGCAGCGTAACCAGTGTGCTGATGGTAAAGAAATAGGACGGTGGAAGAACAAATGCCCTCAACTCAAAAGAAAACAAGATGACTCAGAGCAGGAGGCCCCGGACAAGGAGGAAGGGGCCCTGCTCAACCCGGCAGGAGGGTTCTTGGACTGAGGGAGACCGGGCTCAAGTGTCCCCAAAGAGCCACTGGTCAGAATGACAGTCGGGGGTGGAGACATTGACTTTCTTGGAGATAGCGGTGCTGAACATTCGCTAGTAACCGCCCCGGTCGCCCCCTTATCCAAAAAGACTATTGACGTCATCGGAGCCACGGGGGTTTCAGCAAAGCAAGCTGTAGGCTTGCCTCGGACTTGTACTGTAGGAGGACATAAAGTCATTCATCAGTTATGGTACATGCCTGACTGTCCCTTGACCTTTTGGGGAAGGGACTTGCTCAGCAAGCTGAGAGCCACGATCTCTCTGACAGAGCACGGCTCTTTGCCGCTAAAGTTACCCGGAACGGGAGTCATTGTGACCCTTATGGAACCCCGAGAGGAGGAATGGAGACTTTTCTGAACTGAGCCGGGCCAAGAGAGAAGGCCAGCTCTGGCTAAGCGGTGGCCAAGAGTACGGGCAGAAGACAACCCTCCGGGATTGGCCAGTTAAGACTGGGGCCCAGCGGGTTAGGCAAAAACAGGACCCGGTCTCCAGAGAAGCTCTTCAAGGTATCCAGGTCCGTCTCAAGCACCTAAGAACTGTTGCAATTCTTGTTCCTTGTCAGTCTCCATGGAACACTCCCCTCCTGCCTGTTCCCAAGCCACGGACCAAGGACTACCGGCCGGTACAGGATTTGCGCTTGCTTCATCAAGCTACACTGACTTGACATCCAACAGTACCTAACCCGTCCACATTGTTGGGGTTGCTGCCAGCTGAGGACAGCTGCTTCACCTGCTTGGACCTGAAAGATGCTTTCTTTCCTATCAGATTAGCCCCTGAGAGGCAGAGGCTGTTTGCCTTTCAGTGGGAAGATCCGGAGTCAGGTGTCACTACTCAGTACACTTGGACCGGGCTTCCCCAAGGGTTCAAGAACTCCCCCACCACCTTCGGGGAGGAGTTGGCTCGAGACCTCCGAAGTTTCCCACCAGAGACCTAGGCTGTGTGTTGCTCCAGTAGGTTGATGACCTTCTGCTGGGACACCCCACGGCAGTCGGGTGTGCCAAGGGAACAGATGCCCTACACCGGCACCTGGAGGACTGTGGGTATAAGATGTCCAAGAAGAAAGCTCAGATCTGCCGACAGCAGGTACGTGACTTGGGATTTACTATCTGACAGGGCTCGGAACGCAGCCCGGGATCAGAAAGAAAGCAGGTCATTTGCAATCTAGTGGAGCCCAAGAGCAGAAAGCAGGTGAGACAATTCTTAGGAGCTGTGGGGTTTTGTAGACTGTGGATCCCAAACTTTGCAGTATTAGCCAAGCCTTTGTATGAGGTCCCAAAGGGGGCGGGGACCGGGAACCTTTGGAATGCAGATCCCAACAACAGCAAGTCTTTCATGAGTTAAAGGAAAAACTTCTGGCAGCCCTAGCCCTGGGGCTACTCGATCTGACAAAGCCTTTTCCATTCTATGCATCAGAGAGAGAAAAGATGGCAGCTGGACTTTGAACCCAAACGGTTGGGCTCCGGCCAAGGCCGGCGGCCTACCTCTCTAAACAACTAGACGGGTCTACTAAAGGATGGCCCCCTGTTTGAGGGCCTTGGCAGCAACTGCCCTGCTAGAACAAGAAGCAAATAAGCTGACTCTTGGGCAAAACCTGAACATAAAGGGCCCCCATGCTGTGGTGACTTTCATGAACGCTAAAGGACATCGTCGGCTACCGAATGCCAGACTCACCAAGTACCAAACTTGGCTCTGTGAAAATCCTCGTATAACCATTGAAGTTTGTAACACCCTACACCCGCCACCTTGCTCCCGGTATCAGAGAGCCCTGTCGAGCCTGATTGTGTGGAAGTCTTGGACTCAGTCGACTCTGGCAGACCTGACCTCCGGGACCGGACTTGGGCATCAGTAGACTGGGAACTATACGTGGATGGGAGCAGCTTCTTCAACCCCCAAGGAGAGAGAGGTGCAGGGTATGCAGTGGTAACCCTGGACACTCTTGTTGAAGCCAGATCGTTGCCCCAGGCCACTTCAGCCCAGAAAGCTGAACTCATTGCTTTAATTCGGGCCTTAGGACTCAGTGAGGGTGAGACTGTAAACATTTACACTGATTCTCGGTGTCTTTTTAACCCTTCGAGTGCATGGAGCGTGATAGAAAGAAAAGGGCCTATTGAACTCTGAGGGAAAAGACAGAAAATATCAACAAGAAACCTTGCAATGATTAGAAGCAGTATGGAAACCCCACAAGGTGGCAGTTAGGCATTGCAGAGGACACCAGCGAGCTTCCACCTCGGTGGGTTTGGGGAATTCCCGCGCTGACTCAGAGGCTCGAAAAGCAGCATCTGCCCCCTTCTGGGCATCAGTGCTCCCTCAAGTACCTGATCTTGGACCTACTTCTTCTAAAAAAGGACATTCTCCAGGTAGAGGGAAGGACAAGTGATGGAGGAAGGATGGATTCGGTTACCAGATGGGAGCGTAGCTGTGCCACAGCTGCTAGGAGTTGCAGTTGTACTGGCTGTGCAAGAAACCACCCATCGAGGTCAGGAGTCACTGGAAGAGTTGTTAGGCCGGTATTTCTACATCTCGCCTTTGTCAGCCCTTGCCAAAACGGTGAGGCAGCGGTGTGTTACCTGCCGACAGCATGATGCGAGGCAAGGTCCAGCCGTTCCGCCCGGCATACGAGCTTATGGAGCAGCCCCCTTTGAAGATCTCCAGGTAGACTTCACAGAGATGCCAAAGTGTGGAGGTAACAAGTATTTACTAGTTCTTGGGCGTGCGTACCTACTCTGGGTGGGTGGCGGCCTATCCAACACCAACTGAGAAAGCTCGTGAAGTAACCCGTGTGCTTCTTCGAGATCTGATACCTAGATTTCGACTGCCCTTACGGATCGGCTCAGATAAACGGGCCTGCGTTTTAGGCTCCCTTGGTACAGAAGACGGCAAAGGTATTGGGGATCCCACGGAAACTGCATGGCGCCTCCCGGCCTCAGAGCCCCAGAAAGGTGGAGCAGATGAATCGGACTATCAAAAATAATACTATTGTCTTCCCCGCGAGATATTTAAAACAACACCACAAGGGGCGTCAAACCACCTGCTAAATTTGAGGGAATATTATCCTCTCCCCCACTCCCGCGGCCCCGGATATTAGAGACAATAACACAGGCGTAACGTACACCCACTACTTGATTGGGAATAATATCATCCTCTCCTTCTCGGATATTAGGAACAATATCACACTGTGCGTGTAGTACTGTCGTGAAATTCAATGGAATGTCATCCTTCGCCTCCCTGGATATGATGAACAATATCACAGGGGATGTACAGCTTCTGAGATATTGGGAGTGATATCATCCTCTCCCCTCTGGAAGTTAGGGACAATATCACAGGGGTAGTGTACACCCTCTGGCATGTTGGCACTAATATCATCCTCCCGCCCACTGGATATTAAAAACCATATCACAAGGGGCGTGTACAGACACTTCGATATTGGTATTAATACCATCCTCTCCCTCTTTGGATATTCGGTGCCGTATTTCAGGTGGGGTATACGCCACCTGCAATATTGGAAGTAATATGATTTTCTCCCCCCGTGGATATCAGAAACGATATCACAGGGGGTGGCGAACAACCCCTGCGATACTTGGAGTGATATCATCGTCTCCCCTCACGATGATTAAGAACAATATCGTAGGGGTGGGGGGTGTACACCCCCTTTCATATTTGATACCATCCTCTTCCCCCCTGGATATTAGGAACAATATCAGGAAGGGACGTAGAGACCCTGCGACCTTTGCTGTCATACAATTGTCTCTCCCCTAGATATTAGGAAAAATGTCACTGGGGATGTGAACAGCCCTGCGATATTGAGAATAGTATCATCCTCTCCCCCCTTGCATATTGGGAACAACATCACAGGTGGGGTGTACTGCCTCTGCGATATTGGGGGTAAAATTTTCCTCTCTTCCCCTGGACATCAGGAAGGGTATCAGAGGGGGAGGGTGTGCATTCCCTGCCATATTCAACGTAACTTCATCCTCTCCCTCCCAGGGTATTCAGAACAATAGGACAGGAGGGGTGTACGCCAACTGCGATATTGAGAGTCGTATCATCCTCTTTCGCTCTGGATCTTAGGAACAATATCCCAGGGTTGTGTACACCCCCTGCGATATTGGGAGTACTATCATCCTCTCTCCCTGTGGATATTAGGAAGAGTATCACAGGGCTGTGTAAACCCTGCGGTACTGGGAGTAATATCATCCTCTCTCCCTCTGAATAGAGGAAGATTTTCACAGGGGTGTGTACACCCCCTGCGATATTGGGAGTAATGTCATCCTCCCCAAACCTGGATGTTAGCAACGAGATCACAGAGGGGGTGTACACACCCTGCGACATTGGAAGGAATATGATCGTCTCCCCACCTGGATACTGGGAAAGAAAGATATCACAGCGCGGGTATACGTTCCCTACGCTGTTGGCAGTAATCTCATTCTTTTCCTGTCTGGATATGAGGAAGCATATCACAGGGGAGCTGTACAATTACTTCGATATTGGGAGTAATATCATCCTCTATTTTCCTGGATATTGGGCACAAAAACACAAAAGGGTGTACAACCCCTGCGATCTTGGGAGTAATAGCATACTCTCCTTCCCTGGATGTTAGAAAACAGTATCATCAGGGCTCAACACCCCCGCGATAATGGGAGTCATATTTACTCTTTCACAGGCCATTTGGAACAATACAACAGGGGGTGTTTACAAACAGGGGTGGTGTACACCCCTGTGATATTGGGAGTAACATCATTCTCCCCACCTCCGGATATTAAGAACAATATCCCGGCGGGAGGTGGTACACCCCCAGTGATATTGCGAATAATGTCATCCTCTCCTTCCCTGGATATTAGGAACAATATCACAGGGGGGTGTACACCTTCTGTGATACTGGAAGCAATATCATCCTCTCCCCCGCTGGATATTAGAAAAAAATATCACTCACGGTGTACACCCGCTGTGATATTAGGAAGAATATTACAGGGTGTACACCCACTCTGACTTTAAGAGAAATAGCTCCCTCAAATGTCCCAAACAATATCACAGGGTATACAATGATATTTCCCTAGGATATTACAAATACTATCACAGGGTGTACACCCACTGTGATAACACGAGTAATAATACATCCCAAGGATACTACCAAGAATATCACAAGGCTGTACACCCACTATGACATCGGGAGTGATATCTCCCTAGGATACTACGAACACCATCAGAGAATGTACACACATGGTGCGCACGCACGGTGATATTAGGAGTACTATCAACGCAGGACATAGTCAATAAGACCACAGGGAGTACATACCTGATGTACACCCACGGCGATGTTATGAGAACTACCTCCCTAGGATAATACGAATAACATCACAGAGTGGACACACATGGTATACACCCACCGTGGCACTAGGACTAATAACTTTCTGAGATATTACCAGTAGCATCACACAACAGAAACACATGGTGTACACCCACTGTAACCTTAGGTGTAATTTCTCCCTACGATATTACGAGTAACATCTCAGTGCATACACACATGGTGAACACCCACTGTGACATTAAGGGTAATATCCCCCTAGGATATTACCAGTAACATCACCGGGTGTCCACCCATGGTGTACACGCTCTGTGATGTTAGGGATAATAAATCCCTAGGATATTATGAATAATACCGCAGGGTGTACAGAAACTGTGATATTAGAGGTAATATCTCTCTAGGATATTATGAATAATATCACACGGTGTACCCCCACTGTGATACTGGGAGCAATATCTCTCTAGGATACTACGAATCATATCAGAATGTACACCCACTGTGATCATAGGAGAAATATCTCTCTGTGATATTACGAATTAGATCACAGAGTGTACACACATGGTGTACATCCACTTTGATATTAGGAGTAATCTCTTCCTAGGACATTAAAATAACATCACAGAGTGTACACCCACTGTAATATTAGGAATCGTATCTCCCTAGGTGATTACAAGTAATATCACAGGGTGTACACCCACTGTGGTATTACGAGTAATACCTTCCTAGGGTATTATGAATAATTTCACAGTCTCTACACACATAATGTACACTCACTGTGATATTAGGAGTAACATCTACCTAGTAGATAACAAATAACATCGCAGGGTGTACCCCCACTTTGATATTAGCTGTAATATTCCTCTAAGTTGTTACAAATAAGATCACAGGGTGTAGAAACATGGTGTACACTCACTGTGATACCAGGAGTCGTATCTCTGTAATATATTATGAATAATATCACAGGTTGTACACCCACTGTATTCTTAGGAGTCATATCTCTGTAGGACATTACAATTAATATCACACGGTGTAGCGCCACCCTGATGTTAGGAGCAATATCTTTCTAGGATATTACAGATAATATCACAGGGTGTACGCCCACTCTGCTGTCAGGAGCAATATCTCCCTAGGATATCAAAAATCCTATCACAGGGTGTCCAATCTCTGCCTTCCAGGTTCGAAGGTATTCTCCTGCTTCAGCCTCCCGAGTAGCTAGGTTTACGCGCCCACCACACCCGGTTAATTTTTTTTTATTTTCACTGGAGACGGGGTTTCACCCCGTTGGCCAGGCTGGCCTGGAACTCCTGACCTCAGGTGATCCATCAGCCTTGGCCGCCCAAAGTGCTGGGATTACAGGTGTGAGGCATGGTGCTGGGCCAAGAGTTATATATTCAATTCATTTGGAAACACAGCTCCCATATTTGAGTGTGCATGTACTTTTATGAAGAAATGATGTCAGAAAACCTAAGGATGATAATAAATATGAAAAGTAACAGGCATGTTAAAAGGTCTTCTGATTGAGAACTATAAGCTTCGATTTCGTTTATAGATAATGGGGTCCTAGCTCTTGTGTCGTCCTTTTACATGTTCTACATCAAAGGAATTTGTAGCACGGTGTCAGAATAAAATAGAGTGTATTTCACGGCTTCTTAATTTCTTTCAATTAGACTGAGATCTTTTTCTTAAAGAGAGAAGGACATTTTCATTGCATTGTATTTTTCTGAAAAGAGTAGGCCGTATTTTACTGAGATCACGGATTTGTTATATATGACATTTTGGTCTTCTAATATTCTTCAGTGGATTTTCTCTAAAGTAGTATGTACAGAAAGACTTGTATAGTAAAAAGTAAACCACGTAATAATTCTGAGATTTTGGAATTGTCACAGCTGAGAAACATTGCTGGCGGTGTATGGTCCGCAAGTGTGAAAATGTTCCCTGTGAATTCCTTGCGTCCAGCATTAAGGGCTGGTTTTTCTCTTTTATTTTTCCAATCCTCTTTCCTTCTCAAGGTGTCCAAGACACACAGAGCCACGGAATCTCACAGGTGTCTGAGAATTCCTCCTCCTGGGACTCTCAGAGGATCCAGAACTGCAGCCGGTCCTCGCTTTGCTCTCCCTGTCCCTGTCCATGTATCTGGTCACGGTGCTGAGGAACCTACTCAGCATCGTGACTGTCAGCTCTGACTCCCCCCTCCACACCCCCATGTACTTCTTCCTCTCCAACCTGTGCTGGGCTGACATGGGTTTCACCTCGGCCACGGTTCCCAAGATGATTGTGCACATGTAGTCGCATAGCAGAGTCATCTCTCATGCGGGCTGCCTGACACAGATGTCTTTCTTGGTCCTTTTTGCATGTATAGAAGACATGCTTCTGCCTGTGATGGCCTATGACTGCTTTGTAGCCATCTGTCGCCCTCTGCACTACCCAGTCATCGTGAATCCTCACCTCTGTGTCTTCTTCGTTTTGGTGTCCTTTTCCTTAGCCTGTTGGATTCCCAGCTGCACAGTTGGATTGTGTTACAATTCACCATCATCAAGAATGTGGAAATCTCTCATTTTGTCTGTGACCCCTCTCAACTTCTCAAACTTGCCTGTTCTGACAGCGTCATCGATAGCATATTCATAGATTTCGATAGTACTATGTTGGGTTTTCTTGCCATTTCAGGGATCCTTTTGTCTTACTATAAAATTGTCCCCTCCATTCTAAGGATTTCTTCGTCAGATGGGAAGTAGGAAGCCTTCTCCACCTGTGGCTCTCACCTAGCCGTTGTTTCCTGATTTGACGGAACAGGCATTGGCATGTACCTGACTTCAGCTGTGTCACCACCCCCAGGAATGGTGTGGTGGCATCAGTGATGTACGCTGTGCTCACCCCCATGCTGAACCTTTTCATCTACAGCCTGAGAAACAGGGACATACAAAGTGCCCTGCGGAGGCTGCGCAGCAGAACAGTCGAATCTCATGATCTGTTCCATCCTTTTTCTTGTGTGGGTGAGAAAGGGCAACCACATTCAATCTCTACATCTGCAAATCCTGCCCCTTAGTCACATTATTTTTGTGGCTTGATGGCTTTTATTCCTTTCCGCGTTTCCTTTGTGACTATTGCTTTCTTCGTTATGCCTTTAACTGGAATGGGTGAGTATTCTGGGATCCTTTGTTTAGCAGAAACCTCATGACAGAATCCTCTATGCCTAGGCGGCCCCTTTTAGTTTCTGAGCAATAACCCTGTCATCAGGTGGAATCACAACCATCTTTTTATATACACGAGTCCTCACTTCACTTTGGAATTCCCTGAAAACTGACTTTAGGGAAACAATGTACAGGAGCTCCTCCAACATCGTTGGTTGTTCAAAGTTGTGTAGTTATACTGTTGATGAAAAATAAGTGGTTTCACTATACATAATTTTGCTTCGAGGTGAAGTTTCCAAGAGACTTTCAAAGATGTTAAGTGAGGACATACTGTACATCAAATTCATATCCTCTTCCACAGTTCCTGTGGAATTTCTTTATAAACTGCTTCTAGAGAATCTACTTAGGCAGGTTATGTGTAGAGATCCAGTCGCCGTTCCTCAATCTTGGCTTTGAGTCAAATCACCTGGGGAGCTTACAAATGATGAGTCCTGGGTCTCAACACAGAGATTCAGTTTCCTTGCACCTGTGTGAGTATGTAAATTTTTTTTTTCTTATACACACCAGAGATGTTTCCAATGACAGTTTTTAGAGACGTCAAGCTCCAATGTGTAAGAACAAAAATTAATTGTAACATGATTTCTTCAAATATTATCTTCAAATGCATTGTCTATCAACACCATACAAATGTTTATTATGCTGTTTCTTACCATTTCGTACTTTCTATTTCTTTCTTTTCCTTTTTTTTTTTTTTTTTTTTTGAGTAAGATTTTCACCTTTGTTGCCCAGGCTGGAGATCAATGGCACGGTCTCGGCTCACTGCAACCTCTGCCTCCTGTATTCAAGCAATTCTCCTGCCTCAGTCTTCCAAGTAGCTGGGATTACAGGCATGCGCTGTCATGCCTGGCTAATTTTATTTATTTATTTATTTTTTTATTGTTAGTAGAGACAGTGTTTCTCCATTTTGGCCAGGCTTGTCTTGAACTCCCGACCTCAGGTGATCCACCCGCTTCCGCCTCCAAAAGTGCTGGGATTACAGGCATGAGCGACCCCGCCCTGCCACCACTTAGAATTTACATTTCACATTTGTTGAAGTTATAGATTTATACACACATTGATTGCTGCTTTGTTGTACACTTGCATATACATAAGATGTGAAATAGAAAAGAATAAAATGGGCACAGTATCCCTGAAGTTTCACATTCCAAGACATTTTAAAAATACTTGCTCTCTTGAAATTTATTTCAATTAAGAAACTGTGGTATACACACCCAATGAAGTATTATTCAGCCTACAAAGGAAGAAAATCCTCTCCGCTGCGGACGAAATGTGTGAGATTGCAGGTCTGTATATTAAATGAATTAAGCCAGGCACAGAATGACAAATATTTCGTGTCCTCACTTCTATGTAGGAAGAAAAAAGGAAACCTTGGCCAGGTGTGGTGGCTCAGGCCTGTAATCCCAGCACTGTGGGAGGCCGAGTCGCACGGATCACATGAGTCCAGGAGTTCGAGACCCGCCTAGCCAACATGGTGAAACCCCGTCTCTACGGAAAACACAAACAATTAGCCGGGCGTGGTGATGGGTGCCTGTAGTCTCAGCTACTCGGAGAGCTGAGGCCCAGGAAGCGCTTGAACTCGAGAGGTGGAGGTTGCAGGGAGCCTGGACTGTGCCTGTGTACTCCAACGTGGGCAACAGAAAGAGACTCCATCCCACACACACCTACACACAAAAGGAATCTCAGGAAGGTGGAGAGTATAAAGGGGGTTAGCAGACGCTAGGAAGAAAAGGGTGGGATGGGGAATGAAGACAAGTGGACAACTGGGTCCCAAAATACAGGAAGATAGAATAAGTGAGTTCTAGTGTTTGTTAGTACGGTATGAACATTTTAATTCACGAGAATTGCTTGCATATTTTCAGATGCTTTGGTAAGAAGCTTCCTTTCTCATTATGCTGGTTTTTAAGCTCTTCCCTTTCTACACTTGAAATCATGCTGGTTTTTTGTTTTTCGTTTTTTGTTTTGAGATGGAATTTCGCTCTTGTGGCCCAGGCTGGAGTATCATGGTGCAATCTTGGCTCACCGCAACCTCTGCCTCCTGGGTTCAAGCGATTCTCCTGCCTCAACTTCCAAGAGGCTGGGATTACAGGCATGAGCCAGCACGCCCAGCTAATGTTGTATTTCTAGTAGACACGGGGTTTCTCCCTGTCGGTCAGGCTGGCCTTCAACTCCTGACCTCAGGTGATCCGCCCGCCTCGGCCTCCCAAAGTGCTGGGATTACAGGCGTGAGCGACCGCGCCCGGCCCATGCTGTATCCTTATCTGTTGTCGGTTGTTGTTTGTTTGTTTTTGAGCCCAGAAATAACTTCTCACCTATATGTTCAAATGATTTTTAACATGAGTGCTAAGAAAACTCATCGGTGGAAAAGCAGCCTTTTCAAGAAATGGTGTCGGAGAAACTTGATTTCCACATGCAGAAGAATGAAGGTGGACCCCATGTCACACCAGGTGCAAAAATTAACACAAACTGGATCAAAGACCTAACCCCAAGGGCTAAAAGTATCATACGCCTAAAAGAAAACATTGGCCACACTTTCATGACATCAGATTGGGCAATGCTCTCTGGGATATGACACCAAAAGCATAGGCAACAAAAGAAAATTAGATTCCTTGGATTACATCTAAATGACAGACACTTTTGTGCAGCGAAAAACACTGTGAACTGAGTGAAAAGATAACCCGTGGATTAGGAAAAATATTTGCAAATCATATATCTGAAAAGAGGCTGATATAGATCACATATAAAGAACAGCTAGAACTAAACAACAAGAAACCCAAAGCATTCCATCAACAATGGTCAGAAGACTCGAGTAGACGTGTTCCTAAAGAAGATATAGCAATGGCCAATAAGCATCTAAAATGATGTTCAAAATCACTAATCATAGGGAAGCACAAGTCAAACAAAGAATGAGATACCACACATTAGGATGGATATGATAAACAAACAAGCATTGGTCAGACTAGAAGGAAATAGGAATGCTCGAATACGATCAGAGGGAATGTAAAACCGTGAAGGAACGGAGAAAATAGTATGGCGTGCACTGGTAAAATTAGAAACAGAATGATCAGATGTTCCCGCAGTTGCATTTGTGGGTACCTACCAAAAAGAATTAGAAGCCAGGAGTGGAAGACAGATTTGTACACACATATTCATAGCAGCATTGTTCGCAACAGCCAAAATGTGGAAGCAACCCAAGGGTTCGTGGACAGATGAATGAGAAAGCACACTGCAGTTCCTTCATATAATGGAAGACTCTCCAGCCTTAAAAAGGCAGGCACTTTTAGCCGGTGCGGCAGCTCACGCCTGTAATCGCAGCATCTTGGAAGAACGAGGTGGGCGGATCACCTGAGGTCAGGAATTCAAGACAAGCCTGGCCATCTTGGTGAAACTCTGTCTCTAGTGAAAATGCAAAAAATGAGACGAGCGTGGTGGCGTGTGCCTATAGTCCCAGCTACTCGGGAGGCTGAGGCTCAAGAATCGCTGGAACCTGGGAGGCGGAGGTTGCAGTGAGCCCAGATTGTGCCGCTGCTCTCCAGCCTGGGCGACAGAGTGAGACTCCATGGAAATGCAAAACAAAACAAAGTCAAACAAACAAACAAAAAAAAGGACAGGCACTTCTGACGCAGACCGCAACATGGATGAACCTTGAAGACATTATCATCAGTGAAATAAATAAATCCCAAAAGGTTAAACACGCCCAGGCTCAGTGGCTCGCACCTGTAACCCCAGCCCTTTGGGAGGCTGAGCCAGGTGGATGACTTAAGGTCAGGAGTTCGAGTCCAGCCTGGCCCATATGGTGAAGGCTCGTCTTTATTAAAAATACAAAAATTAGCTGGGCGTGGTGGCGTACGCCTGTAATCCTAGCTACTCGGGAGACTGAAACACAAGAATCGCTTGAACCCACGATGTGGAGGTTGCAGCGAGCCGAGATCACACCACTGCACTCCAGCCTGGACGACAGAGAAAGACTCTGTCTCCAAACCAAACTAATTAAACACGGTATGATTCCACTTATCTATCAAATGTGTAGAGTAGTTAAACTCATAGAGTTGCAAACTAGAAAGGTGGCCCCCATGGGTGGGCGACAGAGAGGAGTGGAGAGTTTGGTGAATGGGTGCAATTCCATTTTGAAAGATAAAACTGTTCCGGAGACGATGGCAGTGACGGTTGCTAAACAATGTGAAAGTACTTAATGTCATTAAACTGTAAACTGAAAAAGAATGGAAATTGTAAATGTTTATCCATTCTATATAATCTAATATATATTTATAATTTTCAATACTTATATGTGGTATATTTTCCCATAATAAAAGATGAAAATTATAGCTGTTGGATCTTTACAAAGAAAAGAAAGAAGTGAAGAATACACACCAGCTTTCTCCTGATTAGAGGAAGAGCCCCAAAGCCTCTATGGACACTCACTTTTCTCCTCTCCTTCTTGAATTATTATGAGGAAATCCTTAGAGGCTGGGAACTTGGGCGACTCTGGCTAATGAGGAGCTCTGTGCCTTGAACTCCCCAGACCACAGAATAGTAAATAGTCTGTGCCTCCAGCCCTGCAGTGTGAGGTCCAGTCCTGTGGGTTCCACACCTGTCACCTGTATCAGGAGGCTCATGTCTCACCCTGTCTTCTTGCCAGCCTCGAGGACGGAGTCTGAGCCTCCATCAGGCACCATGCAGGAGTACAGTGGACCTGTCCTCGGTGGTCATGGCCCAGCAGAGGGGAAGGGCAGTTCAGTGAGTGTAGGCAAAGAAAGAGAGATCAGACTGTTACTGTGTCTATGTAGAAAGGAAAGACATAAGAGACTCCATTTTGAAAAAGACCCGTACTTTCAACAATTGCTTTGCTGAGATGTTGTTAATGTGTAGCTTTGCCCCAGCCACTTTGACCCGACCTGAAGCTCACAAAAACATGTGTTGTATGAAATCAAGGTTTAAGGGATCTAGGGCTGTGCAGGACGTGCCTTGTTAACAAAATATTTACAAGGAGTATACTTGCTAAAAGTCATCGCCATTCTCTACTCTCAGTAAACCAGGGGCTACACTGTGGAAAGCCGCAGGGACCTCTGCCTTTGAAAGCGGCATATTGTCCAAGGTTTCTCCCCATGTGATAGTCTGAAATGTGGCCTCGTGGGATGAGAAAGACCTGACCGTCCCCGAGCCCTACACCCGTAAAGGGTCTGTGCTGAGGTGGATTAGTCAAAGAGAAAAGCCTCTTGCCGTTGAGAGAGAGAAGGCCACTGTCTCCTGCCTACCCCTGGGAACTGAATGTCTCGGTATAAAGCCTGATTGTACACTTGTTCAATTCTGAGATGTGGGAAAATCCGCCTTATGGTGGAGACGAGACATGTTTGCAGCAATGCTGCCTTGTTATTCTTTACTCCACTGAGATGTTTGGGTGGAGAGAAACATAAATCTGGCTTACGTGCATCTCCAGTCACAGTAGCTTCCCTGGAACTTCCTTATGACATAGATTCTATTGCTCACATGTTCGTTGCTGACCTTCTCCTTCTTATCCTCTGCCCTCCTACTACATTCCTTTTTGCTAAAATAATAAAAATAATAATCAATAAAAACTGAGAGGAACTCACAGGCTGGTGCCGGTGCAGGTCCTTGGTATGCTGAGCACCGGTCTCCTGGGCCCACTGTTGTTTCTCTATACTTTGTCTCTGTGTCTTATTTCTTTTCTCAGTCTCTCAACCCATCTGACTAGAAATACCCACAGGTGTGGAGGGGAAGGCACTCCTTCAAGCGAGTGCTGGGATTATCGGGAGCCTTGTTTTCCTTCCTCCTCCTCAGGACAAACGGGAGAGTGCGGTGGGCAGATGTGAGGAGACCAATGTGCAAACTGTCCACTCAGCAGACTGTGGAGTTTCTGTTGTTGGTTGTGCTGGGGGTCTCAGACATCTTATTCAAAATTTTGCTTTCCTCCCCCATTGGTTGTCCTTTTCATAGACATCTCACCCATGATAGCAGGGAATCAGTCCCTCTAAACTATTCCCTAAGAACGACAAAGAGTTTATGAAGGTGATGATGAAGATAAAGAGGATGACGACAGACACCATGGCATCATGAACCCTTACTGAGGCTTCCTAAAGGCATGCTCTGAGCTCTCCGCTCTATGCAGCTTCTTTCATTTCATCTGTGTAGTCTCCACGTTATTAGTGCATATTTCATGGTGATTTTACAGACTAGAAAAGGAGCAACGCATTTTCATATAGCTTGTACCAGATCACGAAGTCAAAAAGGGTGAAGTCCAATTTGAACCGGGCAGTCTAAGTCCAGACACATGGCATTTGGCCAGTCCTCTCCCTCCATCCAACCTGCCCTCTGAAATCCTTGTCACTCAGGCCGATGCCCCTGCTCACTGTGCCCTTCTCTTTGGGGGTTCCTTTTAGACCACAGCTAGACCAGTGGGTGCCACAATCACTGTGTCAAGTATAGAAAGGGCAGCTGAGATCACATCAAGGATTCCAGAAAGAATTGGCACAGGATCATTCGCGACGCATCTCTCCTTTCCCCTGTTCCTGGCTTTCCTTACAGCTCTCGACTTCCTCAAAGGAGTCATCAATTCAGGGTTTGGCTTCCATTCCTATTGAGGAAGCATGAAAGTGTTTCAAAAATGCTCCTCCGACGTGCCTGTGGTTAAAACCTCTGAGCTCTTCTGAAAACTTTTGGAAGCTGGACGCGGTGGCTCACACCTGTAATCCCAGCCCTTTGGGAGGCTGAGGCAGGCGAATCACAAGTTCAGGATTTCGAGACCAGCCTGGCCAACATGGTGAAACTCTGTCTCTACTAAAAATACAAAAAAAAAGAAAAAATAGCCAGGCATGGTGTCTTATGCCTGTAATCCCAGCTACTGCGGAGGCTGAGGCAGGAGACGCCTTTGAAGCCGGGAGACAGAGGTTGCAGTGAGCCGAGACCACTCCACTGCACTCCAGCCTGGGCGACAGAGCAAGACTCTGTGCCAAAAAAATAAATAAATAAAAATTACCAAAAAGTGCTTGAATGGGCTTGGCAAACTTTAACCATTAGCTCACGTACCACTTTGGGGGCATACCTTCAGTCACTTCACCCTTTAATCCCTTTGCTCAAGACTAAAGTTCTGAGAGGAAACCTAATCGGCTGAGTTGTGTCCATGTGCGCAGTGCAGGAAAGGATGCAGCGGGAGGCGGCTCCAGGGATGTCTTTGGCTTGCATCATGAGGGAGCAGGCGCCTGGATTATCCACCCTAACAAATCTGGACAAAGGAAAACGAGGTTCTCTGCGGAAGGAGACATAGAGCCCAAGGATCTAACCAAGAGACAAATAGTCATCCTGTCTTGTCATTTTCTGTTACACATGTGTGTACCTTATCTTACGCTTACCACTTTGCTTCCTTTCTCTCCTTTAATTGCACCTGCTGCCAAAAGTTTAAATAAAATGAAAGTATTGAGATAGCTCAGTAACTGACTTTTGGTCAGGTGCCTTTTCATATAGTGAACAGCTGCCCAAACAATTGTCTCTGTCACTGTGCAAATTTGCAAGCCTTTGCATGATCACTCCCAATCCCCCAACACAGGGCTGTGTTACAGCACAACTTAGTTCATTGTTTTGCTCTCAGCAACAGGGAGGTTCTCATCCATTACAGGTTGCAGTAGAAACAGGGGTACCATAAGCAACCACCTCTTTCCTCAATGATGTGATGAAAGCAGAAGCCAAGTAGCTCCATGTATCCACCTTAAAAATATAAAAAGTTAGGCCCGTGGGCTGCAGTTGGAGCTATGGCTGTGGCAGCTGCCGCTGGGCCTAGCCCGGGGTGTGGACCTGGGGACTCCCCAGAAGGGCCCGAGGGGAGGTTCACGGAGCGTCGGCGGAAGGCCCACAGGATGCTAAAGCTTTATTACAGCCTCTCGGAAGGGGAGGCGGTGGGACTCCCCGCCAGGTCCGACCCCCTGGACCCCACTGATCTGAACGGGGCGCACTTGGACCCGGAAGTTTACCTAGACAAGCTGCATAGAGAGTGCCCTCTGGCCCAGCTGATGGACAGTGAGATGGACATGGTGCGGCAGATCCTGGCTCTAGACAGCGACACGCAGACCCCGGTCTATGACAACTACCACCAGTTCATCCCAGCCACAGAAATTGACAAACAGCATAAAACTGTATGAGGAATTTCAGGAGACCCAGAATTTCCCAAATAACCTTATAAAAGAAGAACAAAGTTGGAAGACTCACAAAAATATATATATACATATATATATATATAAAGTTTTGTTTTCGTTCTCTTGAGAATATTTAGTAATTTCTATTGTGATTTTTCCTTTAACTCATGAAAGGATATTTTTAATTTTCCACATGTATGCTTATGGTTAGCTATCTTCTTGCTGTTGACTTCTAATTTTATTGCATTATGGTCAGGAAAACGTGGTCTGGGTAATGTCAATAGTATAGTGGATTTTTCTGAAACTTATTTATGGCCTAATATGTGGCCAGTTCTTTTGGGTTTTTTTTGTTTGTTTGTTTGTTTGTTTGTTTTTTGGCAAATGTGCCACATGTGGTTAAAAGGAATATGGATTATTAGTTTTTCAGGAGAGTTTTTATTTTTAAATAGATAAGGTTCTCAGTGTAATTGAAATCTAGCTTCAATTAACAACATGCTAGATCTCTCAAACCTTAGGATATTAGTCAGTGTAACACCAGACAATGTTGCTGAGACAAATAAACCCTGAACTCTTAGTGTGTTGGCACCCATAGCATAGTCTGGTGCAGGGCAGGGGATTCTCCTTGGGGGCCCTTGTCCAACAGTGATTCAGAGATTCTGGAGGTTTCCATCTTTTCATTCTGCTATCTCAGAGTTTTTCTCTTGTTGCTATATGGATAGGAAGAGAGGGAACATAGCTCACACTTGCCTTTGATAACCTTGGCCCAGAAGTGATTTCTTACATTTCTATTTGTGGAAATGCAGTCACATAGTTCCAAACTAACTGCAAGGGAGGCTGGGAAATGTAGTCTTTCTGCCTGTCCAGGAAGCAGAATGGTGTGAACACAGCATTGTCTTTGGCACACTATGCATGTGCTAAACAGTTCTTACTCTTATAGGAGGTTTGTCTGTCCTGTGTAACTTTCTCAGTTTTTGCTTAGATAGTTTCAGGCAATGTTGTTTGGTGCATTCAGCTTGATGATTATTATGTCCTCTTAGCAAAGTAGTCAAGATTCCCATCAGTTTGAACGAAAGTGTTTTACAGATAGGTCAGGAAATGTTAATACTTTAAAAGGCCCTGCTATTCCTCCACTCTACAGATAAGAACAACAGAGTCCTAGAGAGAGGAGGTCATAGGTCTCATTCATGAGTGGCAGAATTGAAACCAACATGGCAGTAACTTTGCCTTTCCCCCATCATGTTATTCTCCCTCTATCTTCACTCTGCTGATTTCTTCACTTGCTCCATACAGACCTCCCAGTGCCAAGTATATAAGTGTGTCCAGAATTGGCGGGTTCTTGGTCTCGCTGACTTCAAGAACGAAGCCACAGACCCTCATGGTGAGTGTTACAGTTCTTAAAGGTGGCGTGTCTGGAGTTTTGTTCCTTCTGATGTTCGAATGTGTTTGAAGTTTCTTCCTTCTGGTGGGGTTTGTGGTCTCGCTGGCTCAGGAGTGAAGCTAAGGACCTTCGCGGTGAGTGTTACAGCTCTTAAGGTGGCACGTCTGGAGTTGTTCATTCCTCCCAGTGGGTACGTGGTCTCGCTGGCTTCAGGAGTGAAGCTGCAGACCTTCCCCGTGAGTGTTACAGCTCATAAAGGCAGTGTGGACCCAAAGAGTGAGCAGCAGCAAGATTTATTGCAACGAGGGAAAGAACAAAGTTTCCACAGTGTGGAAGGGGACCCCAACGGGTTGCCACTGCTGGCTCGGGCAGCCTGCTTTTATTCTCTTACCTGGCCCCACCCACATTCTGCTGATTGGTCCATTTTACAGAGAGCCGAGTGGTCTGTTTTGACAGGGCGCTGACTGGTGCGTTTACAATCCCTGAGCTAGACACAAAGGTTCTCCACGTTCCCACTAGATTAGCTAGATACAGAGTGTCCACACAAAGGTTCTCCAAGTCCCCATCAGAGTAGCCAGATACAGAGTGTCGATTGGTGCATTCACAAACCCTGAGCTAGACACAGGGTGCTGATTGGTGTATTCACAAACCTTGAGCTAGATACAGAGTTCCAACTGGTGTATTTACAATCCCTTAGCTAGACATAAAGGATCTCCAAGTCCCCACCAGAGTAGCTAGATACGAATGTCGATTGGTGCATTCACAAACCCTGAGCTAGACACAGGGTGCTGATTGGTGTGTTCACAAACCTTGAGCTAGATACACAGTGCCAACTGCTGTATTTACAATCCCTCAGCTAGACATAAAGGTTCTACAAGTCCCCACTAGACTCAGGAGCCCCGCTGGCTTCACCCAGTGGATCCCGCACAGGGGCCGCAGGTGGAGCTGCCTACCAGTCCCGCGCCGTGCGCCCGCACTCCTCAGCCCTTGGGTGGTCGATGGGACTGGGAGCCTTGGAGCAGGGGCGGCGCTTGTCCGGGAGGCTCTGGCCGCACAGGAGCCCACGGAGCGGAGAGGCTCAGGAATGGCGGGCTGCAGTTCCCGAGCCCTGCCCCGCGGGGAGCAGCTAAGGCCCGGCGAGAAGTCGACCACAGCAGCTGCTGGCCCAGGTGCTAAGCCCCTCTCTCCCCGGGGCCGAGAGGGCCGGCCCGCAGCTCCTAGTGCGGGGCCGCCAAGCCCACGCCCAAATGGAACTCCAGCCGGCTGGCAAGCGCCGCGCGCAGCCCCGGTTCCGGCCTCGCGCCTCTCCTCCACACCTCCCCCGCAAGCTGGGGGAGCCAGCTCCAACATTGGCCAGCCCAGAAAGGGGCTCCCACGGTGCAGCCGCGGGCTGAAGAGTTCCTCAAGTGCCGCCAAAGTGGGAGCCCAGGCAGAGGAGGCGCCGAGAGAGCGCGAGCTGTGGGGGCTGCCAGCAGGCTGTCACCTCTCATAAGGAGTGATTAATCTGAGCTTCTCCGGAAAGTCCATTCCTGGTAGGCACTGGGAATAAGAAATCCCAGAGTATAAAATAACATCAAGTGGTAGCGCTTTTGTGAATGGCTCCCAAATTAGTTCCTTTACCTTTTTTTTCTTTCATGACGCAGTTGCACAAAACACGCTTAGCCTGAGATGAAGCACATATTAAGAAAGGTTCTCTCTATAGCATTATCTATTACTCTAATGAACATGAAAAAGAGGAGAGGACATGCTCTCTAGCTATTATTACCTCCACTATAGAGTTGACATACACAAGCTCATTATTGCATTATATTTTATTCAACAAAATAACTTTAATGTTGTAGCTTAAATTGAATTCACTAAAACATCTTTATCTCCAGCATAATGTGCCTCAAGTGTCTTCTTGGTGCCTGAATTTTCTCCAGAATTATAGTGCTGAAGCTATGGAAATGGTGAAATTATATGCAATCTGCAAAACAATGTGGCTATAACGTGGTAATTGGCCTTCCACATAATTAAAGGAACATTTCCTCATCAGATCTGTTCCATCAGAGACCCTAAGGCTATCGTTGCACAAATCACCCACTTAGGAAAACCTTTATTCCCAGTAGCCTACAAAAATCTGGTTATGCAAACAGATTTGCTTATTTAGTAACATTAATGGCTCCTCACAGTTAAAAAGTCATCAAGGTGATTGACCTGTAATCTGTTTCCTCTGTGACCAAGTGTCATTTTTATTTTGACAGTTGGGAGCCTTTTGACTCTTTCACAGCTGGCATGAAGGCACAGGAAAGGAAATCTCAAAAACCAACAGCCTGTGTATTCCCAGCCTATTAATCAGTAGAAAATCACTTCAACTGGATTAGGTTCTTGTACCTGGCAGAAAGGCTCTTATGGACATTGGAATTGGATTTTTATACTTGATATGACACCTCCTTGAGTCAGATCAGATTCGTGTTTGATAGACTCTTGCTGAAAAATTGCTCCACGGTCTGTGCAGTAGCTAAAGCCTTTTTGTTGTTGTTGTTTTAAAAGCAGCATTAAATGTTTTCATTAAGACCCTCCCAGCAGTTATTTTATTGTGAATATGGTCTTTAGCTCTGGTCCTGAATAACTCACACTGAGGAAACCTCTAACAAGTGTTTTATTGGAAGATGTCCGATGGATGGTTGGTTTTAATAACAAATCTCTTCCCTTTTTCTGTCCCCTGTGTTCTATTCTCCTTTCTCTACACATTATTCAGGGAGGATTCACCTATTCGCACAGTCCTTTCCTCTTTATTTCCATTCCAGAGCTCTCTGTGTAACTCCAGGCTGATGAATCCAGCTGCCCACTGGTGATCTCTACTTGGCTGTCTGTCTTGCATTGACTTCACCTTACCTTTCCTCTCCTGATTTCCTCTTCTGCCTGGGCTCACCACCATCCACCAAGCTTCCAAAACACCTGGGCCTCATCCTGCATTCCTCCCTCTTTCTCAGTCAAGTTAGTCTACTGTCTCCCCTCCATCCTCACTGCCACAGCCCTGGTCCAGCCAACCATCTTGTCTCACTTGGTGTATTGCAGCCTCCTACCTGGTCTACTCAGCTCCCACTCTCCTCCAGCCAGACTGCTCTTTTTATAGCACAAAGTGGATCATTACTTCCCTGCCTAAAAACATCTACTGTCTCCCTTTGTCTACAGGACAAATATGACAAAGAGCCTTTATGATTTGGCTCCAACTTACCTCTACATTAGTCACTTTTTACAATTACATGAACATCTCCCAGCTCCGCACCCTCTCACTTCTCAATTTTTGCACATGCTCTTCCCTCTGCTGGGAATGATCTTCCATACCTCTCCTATCGACCTGGCTAAGTCCTACCATTTTCTAGTCTTCAACTTAGAAGTCCTGTGATGGAGAAGTATTTCTGACCACCTGATATAGATTGGATGCCCACCCACCTCCTGGCTTTTTTTTTTTTTTTTTTTTGATGGAGTCTCACTCTGTCCATCCAGGCTGGAGTGCAGTGGCACGATCTTGGCTCACTGCAATCTCTGCCTCCCGGGTTCAAGCAATTCTCCCCCTCAGCCTTCTGAGTATCTGAAATTACAGGTGCCTGCCACCACACCCAGCTAATTTTTTTGTATTTTTAGTAAAGACAGGATTTCACCATGTTGGCCAGGCTGTTTTTGAACTCCTGGCCTCAAGTGATTCACCCACCTTGGCCTCCCAACGTGCTGGGATTACAGGCATGAACAACTGTAACTGGCTGATTGGCTGCCTTCTATGTGCCCATTGCCCCAGGCATACTGTCACCATAACTCTTACCATTCTGAGTTGAAAATGATTTTTTTTTTTTTGCTTTCTATTTCTCTCATTAAATGCAAAGCTCATTGAAAAGAGGATGGTGGTTGTTCACTGTTGTACTCTAACCTTTGACTCGGTGTCCTGAGGTCTGCTCTAGAGCTGTGCACACATGTTCAGACACTGGAGCACATCTTGTCTAGCACCTCTTTTGAGGTGGCTTGGAGAAAAGTCAGTAGGTACTTCCCGAAGGATGAAACAGAAGCTTCACCTAAATCAGGAGTTCTTCAACTTCAGCCTGCATTGGAATCCTCTGAGAGCTTGTTAAAAATACAGTCTCCTAGAGCCCACTCTTCAAGAGTCAGTGAGCTGCTTCATCATCAAAATATATACATAATCCAGCCGGTCTTCAGCGGCAGCCTGGTCTGAGCCACTGTGGATTCCCACTGCAGAATCTCCCTGCTGGTCTCCTTGCTTCTGCTCTTACCTTCTTACCATCCATTCAGGTAGCCAGGGTGATCCTTTTTAAAAATTTTTAAAAATTTTTTTGAGATGAAGTCTCACTCTGTCGCCCAGGCTGGAGTGCAGTGCTGCTATCTCGGCTCACTGCAGCCTCTACCTCCTGGGCTCAAGCCATCCTCCCACCTCAGCCTCCTGGGTAGCTGGGACCACAGGCATACACCACCACACCCGGCTGATTTTTGTATTTTTTGTAAAGACAGGGTCTTGCTATGTTGCCCAGGCTAGTCTTGAACTTCTGTGTGCACCCACCTCAGCCTCCTGCATTTTTAGGAATCCCCTCTTGTAGGGATTTTGATGCAGAGGCCTGGGTGCCTCGTGTCTCCTCCCATCTCTCTCTGTCTTTCTGTCTCTGTCTCTGTCTCTCTCTCTCTTTCTCTTTGCCTTATAGCTGCCCTGGGGACTAGATTCTGCCTTAGAAATCCCTCTGACTCCTGTTTGCTTTTACACTGAGGCTGCTATAAGTTGCACCTTGATCTGAAGTCTTGGGCTTCTGTTCC
Source organism: Pongo abelii (assembly GCF_028885655.2). NCBI lineage: Eukaryota > Metazoa > Chordata > Mammalia > Primates > Hominidae > Pongo > Pongo abelii. The sequence goes on from NW_026946742.1 coordinate 188,165, forward strand.
TATTGCTTGCTTTTGTTGGAAGGGCCATGCAGCTTCTTCACAAATTGTGAAGGGACCCACGAGTTTCCAAGTCCCCATCAGCCAAACCAGATGACAAACAAGGATGCAGCCCACAGCTGGGGAGACAGATTTCATGTCCACACAGACACTCCAAGATGCTGAACTGAAATCACCCCCGAAACCTGTTTTCTCTCTAAGTTCAATGTCACCTGGGGGCTTGCAGGGCAGGGCTGGTGACCATTCACTGAGCAAAGATGCTTTGAAATGTCAACTGAGAATGGTGTGGTGGTTGACAGATGGCACATCAGAGCATAGATTAACATGGAAAGAGAAACTCACCCCTTGGGGAGGAGTGTGTGAGGCTGGCAGCCACACAGAGGGCTTTTCCTGTGAGCTCTCATAGATGTAAAGAGCCAAGAGGTTTTGCTTTCTGAGCCTGAGTGGAACAATGTTCCTCCCTGCACGTTGCCGCTCTGCAGCAAATGTTTGTTCCTGTTGCATTGATTAAGAGTGCTTACCAGGCCGGGTGCGGTGGCTCACACCTGTAATCCCAGCAATTTGGGAGGCCGAGGGGGGGAGATCCCAAGGTCAGGAGATTGAGACCATCCTGGCTAACACGGTGAAACCCCGTCTCTACTAAAAATACAAAAAATCAGCCGGGTATGGTGGAGGGCGCCTGTAGTCCCAGCTACTTGGGAGGCTGAGGCAGGGGAACGCATGAACCCAGGAGGCGGAGCTTGCAGTGAGCCGAAATTGCGCCACTGCACTCCAGCCTGGATGACAGAGCAAGACTCCGTCTCAAAAAGAAAAAAAATAAAAGTGTTTATTGAAGGGGTTTGAAGGAGTAGTGACAGTGTGAGTTATGGCCCTGCCAGCTGCCAGTGGAGCCAGCTGCTCTGTACAGCTTACAAGGGTATTTTGAAAAGTGGCTCAGCCAGCCAGGAGTGACTGGGTGTAAAAGTTGCTGCCACAACATCTTGTAGCCTGATTGGGGCCGTGTTTGCAGAACCCCTAAACCACTACATTTGTTCAGACTTAAAAATAAGCTTACTTTTTTTGTTTGTTTTGTTTTGTTTTATGAGACGGAGTCTTGTTCTGTCGCCCACTGCAACCTCTGCCTCCTGGGTTCAAGTGATTCTCCTGCCTCAGGCTCCCGAGTGGCTGGGACTACAGGCGTGTGCCATCATGACCTGCTAATTTTTAATAGAGACGGGGCTTCACCATGTTGGCCAGGATGGTCTGATCTCTTGACCTCGTGATCTGCCCGCCTCAGCCTCCCAAAGTGCTAGGATTACAGGCGTGAGCCACCGTGCCTGGTCAAACATAAACTTGCTTTCTTACCTCTTCTGCTGAACTCTATTTGCTGCTTTTCCCAAACGTCTTTATCCAGAAGAGCTTTTAGCAACAAAGTTACCCAATGCCCTTCCCTAGTCTCTCCTTACAACTGGCTCTCAGCGGGGAGGGGTAGGAGGAATCCTTGACAGAACCAATTTACATGACTGTTTGGAGGACTCTGCTAGCCCCAGGAGGTGTTTGCATTTTTAAATTGGTTACTAGTGTCAGAATGTTCAATGAGGAAGAGCACAGCCTCTATGTTGGATGCCTTGAATTGGAATCTCAGCATTGCCACTTTGTATATAAGCAGAGGATGGATTTGGGGACCTAATGGATGTAGCATGACATGAACTTGCACCAACATTCCCCTGACCTCCAAAATGCCTATTCTGACGGGTAGACCCTAGTCTCGCCCTAGTGCCAGTTCAGAGCCTGTGTCCAGTGATCCTGCACAGGTCTCATTAGTTCCTTTCCGCTGTTCAGTCATCCTGGTAAAAGGCTGTGTATTCCTTTGGGGGCAGGCTGGGAGAAAGATTGACAGTATAAATTTTTGGCAGTGGAGAAGAGTCCTTTCTGGAGGGGACCTGGCTTCCCATTCAGACAAGGGCCTGTGGGTCTGTGAACTGGCTTATGTCTGGGAATTGACTGGGGACTGTGACTCTGCTTTTATGATTCAGATTAGACTTCCGCTCACCTGACCTAGAACTCTTCTGCAAACACAGATCAAGTAAAAATGTGGCAGGCTTCCTATCACTTCTAGGAATGCCACGATCAGCTGGCACCATAGGTCTCTGTGGGTCAGGCTATTCTGCTTGCAGCTTTAACTCTGCTGTCCTTTGTGGTAACTGCGTCCACCTTGCCTTTGGGGATTGAGTGCTGCAGTCACTTGGCCCTGGCCCCTGTAGTGTGCCTATGTCACTTATCCTCTTTACCTCAGTCTCCTCTGTAAAATGGGCATCCTAATCGCACCCACCTTCAGGGCTGCTGTGAGGTATAGATGGATTAGCATATGGAAAGTAATAGAAGAGGGTCTGAAATCCCATGTGTCGTTAACAGAATTATTTCGTGACAGGGGACAGCTGGAAGAGAGGAAGGTGCTGAGCACACCTGTGTGCTCTCCCACCAGTGTCTCCTGAGCACCTACTATGTGCTGCCCACTGTGAGAGCTGTTAGGGTTGAAATAGGGAGCACAGCAGGGTAGGGGCCGCCATCAGGAGCTTAGTGGGGAGACCATTGTGCAACATGGTTCCAGCGCTTGGGGTGGGGAAGCTCAGGGACTACAGGGGCCTAGGATCCTGGGCAGAATCATGGAAAGGACACAGCCTCCGCAGCCTCTCCTGCCTCCACTGCCTCCCTGGCCTCCTCTGCTTCCCTGGCTTCTCCTGCCTTCCCCTGTGTCCCGACCTCCCCAGTCTCCCCTGTCTCTCCTGCTTTTGAGGTAGGCAGGAGCTGCTGGTGCTCACTTGGCCTGTCCTGGACTCTGGGTGTAGCACCTCGATATCCAGAAAATACCCCCGGGTTCAGCTCATCACACAGCCAAGGAAGGAGCTCCACACTGACACTAAGGGTGCATCCTGGGCTCATTCATCAGGGCATGCCTCCAAAATATTTCTCCACGTCTCCTCCCTTTGCCCATCTGCATTGTCTCTGTGCCTGAGCCCCGACTGGGGGCCTGCAAGGATCCCCTATCTCCTCTGTCCCTGCACGTGGGTCCCAGGCAATCTGTCAGCCCACCACACCTCTCTCCCCTTTGTCCACCACGCTCCAGCCCCACAGTCCTCCTTCTGCTTCTTTCCCAGCCTCTGGGCTTTTGCACACGCTGTTCCCTCTGCCTGAACACGCTCCACTGGGCTGAGAACAACTCTCTGAGACCTCTCTCAGCTGTTGCTTCCTTTGGAACAGCTGCTGCTGGGGTCCCTCTCCCAGCTCCAGGACCTGCTGAGCCTCCTGTCTTTTTCAATTCTCATGCCAGCACTTCTCCCTGGCCTCCTTTTGCCCAGTTGACAATGTCCATTCTCAATGCCTTGTCACCCAGCGCTGAGCCCCACTGGGTGAAGGCAATGCCTGTCATGTTCACCGCAATATCCCCTCCCCCATCACCACACTTGGTCCACACTGATGCTCAAAAAAGATCTGTTGGTAGGCAATGCGAAGGTGCATTCATGCCATCCTGCAGGCGGAATTCTCCACGAGTTTTGGGCAGCGTCGGTTTCCCCACCACCTCCAAATCATGCAATAAGAGCAAAGACAAGGTGGCTGTGGCCGTGTCCACCCTCTCGGGACGTCCCTTCTCTTCCTCTCCTCCTTGGGCAGGGAGACCATCGGGGTGCAACCTGGCTGGGGCGGGAGGGAGGTGCAGGGCCTGGCCAGAGCGGGCCTGGCCACGGGCAAGGGACAGCGACTGCCTGGACGGGGGCAGGTGAACGCGGCGCAGGCCGGCCCGCCGTGTCCGCGGTGCGCACGAGCGGCCAGCAGAGGGCGCCAGAGAGCCGGGAGCGGCCCGCAGAGGGCCCGCCGGCCCCGATGCTCAGCTCCGCGCCGCGCGGACCCCACCGAGCCCGCGCTCAGACGCTCCAGCTCCGCCGAGGGCCGCTCGCGCCGGGTCCTTCCTCTTCCCCAAGTGCAGGCAGAGCCCCGGAGCCATGGCCAGCCCTTCCGGCAGCTCCGAAGCCACCGGCAAGCCCCGAGGCGGGGATGGCCGGCCCAGGAGGGAGGAGGACGACGTCCCTCCCGAGGAGAAGCGGCTGCGCATGGGGCTGGAGGGGGCGCACAGCCCGAGGACTGCGAGGACGGGGAGGACGCGCCGCGGCCGGGCGGGGAGAGACCGGCACCAGACAGGTGGCGACGGCAGAGGAGTAAGTGACGCGGGCGCGGGGTCGGGGGTGCCGGGGGCGGGGTAGGGGCGGCGGGAGGCTCCGTGGCCGGCCTCGGGTTGAAGTTGGTAACTGAGCGGCAACTTCGGCGGGCGCGGAGTGACAGCTCGTGACGGCCTCCGAGACGCCAGCTGCCCCTTCTCGGCTGTGTGGCTTCGACTTCCTGATTCTCCCACGACGTCCCTGGGCGGGAGACCCGCTGGACTCTGCGGCTGGCCAAGGGGAGGGAGCCCCGCGTCCTGGGTGCCCCCAGCAGGGGAAGGGGCGGGGTTGCGCTGGGCATCCTGTCTGGGGCATCTGTCTGCGACTCTGTCGGTCCCACCCGGCGTGGGGCTTGTGGTGGGGGTGGGGGAAGTCCCTGGCGCCAGGATTGGGCAAGCCCTGCTCTGCTGGGCTGCGGGCTGGGCGCTCACCCAGCTCCTCACCTGCCCGGCATCTGCCTGTTTTTCTTCCCTTTCTGGTTGGGCAGCGACAGTTGAGAGGAGGCAGATGGCTTCCATCCAGAAATCGCTCTCCTCTTTCCACCCCTACAGAGAGGGACAGAGAGCAAAGTTCCTTGCATCCCCCGGGGCGCTGTCCCTGTGAGCTCCGGTGTCCTGCCCACGTGGGCCCCTGAGTCACCGGGCCTGTGTGTGTGGGATGGGGCTCCGTGGCCAGCCTGGCCTTGTGGGGTTCACTTTCTGCTTTCCCCAGCTCTTCCTGTGTGGCTTGGCCTTCCACTGGGGAGGCACATGGGTTTGGAGGGCAGATGAGGGCCGCTGGAGCGCTGTACCCCTCAGTGAGGGCCGCCACCTTGATGGTTTTTGATGGATAATGGGGTTGACCTCTTTGTTCCTTCCATGTCTTTATGTTTGACCATTTACTCAGCTGAGCTTGTCTTAATAATTTGATTCGTGGTTAATGAGCCCCACATGGGAGAGAGGGCGACCTTCATTCTGAACCCATTTAGGCAGCACAGGCCCCTCCTCGCTGTGGCCGGCATCAGAGCCCTACTTTCCCAGTCTTGGGGTTGCTCCCGGATGCTGTCTGGGGGCTTGCTCATGGTGACATCCTCATTTCCCCGTGCACGTTACCGCATTCAGAGCTTGGGTCACCTGGACACTGAACTCAGGTGAATTTTCTCTGAGATCCTGGGAGAAGGAGGACAGTTCTCTGGAAGGTTTTCCAGGGCCGATCTCAGAAAGGATGAGAAGGGAGAGGTCCTGGTTGGGGACACAATTACAGTGGCAGTGTAACGCCGGGAAACTTTATTGCGTGAAGTCCCACTCACTCCCTCTACCTCCCTCTTTTACGTGGACTCTGCCAAAGACCAGGATACCAGAATGCAGTGAGTGACCAAGTGTAGTGGGACCTTGGGAACGTGAATCTGGAGCTAGGCAGCTGGGTTTGCATCCTGGTTCTGCCACTCCTTAGATGGCTGACATGGCACATGCCACTTACCCTCCCTGAGCCTTACTGTCTTCAGTGGCAAATGGATCTGTCAACAGGCCCCATTGCCTGGGGCTGTTACTGCTGAGATTAAGGGAAGCTCGTCCATAGAAGCACTTAGCGTTGCTGCTGGCACATAGTGTATGGTGAATAAATGGGACTTAGGACTGAAACTCATGCCTTGGTGTGTTTTTGCAGTGATGTTTTGTTCTGGGGCACATCACGAGAGACAAGGTTCTTGGCCAGGCGTGGTGGCTCAAGCCAATAATCCCAGCACTTTGAGAGGCCTAAGGGGGAGGATCGCTTGAGCTCAGGAGTTTAAGACCAGCCTGGGCAACGTGGTGAAGCCTCATATCTACCAAAAAAATAAATAAATAAATAAATAAAATAAAGCCATGTATGGTGATGTGTGCCTATAGTCCTAACTACTTGGAAGGCTGATGTGGGAGGATTGCTAGAGCCTGGAAGGTCGGGCTGCAGTGAGCTGTGATCATGCCACTGCACTCCAGCCTGGGTGACAAAATGAGACCCTGTTTCAAGGAAAGACAGAGAGACAGACAGACCCACAAGAATCTTAAGCCAGAATCTCCATGTTAAAATGCTTTCTGGAGGCTAGAAGGATGTTATATTGATAAAGAAATATTTAAAAGGCAGAAACCCCACTGAATTTTCTGGTCCACAGAGGGAAATGGGAATCCCATGATGTGAAGGATGATGGAGGAACTGAACACAAACCATCCTTGTTTCCCGCATCTGAACATGGTACCCTCTTTTCACGGTGCCTGTATATGCTCAGTCCGGCGGCCCCTCGAAAGAGAGAATCTTGATTTTCAAACTTAAAATTTGGCCCAAAGCCCACTGCTGCCACAATGCCCGCCAGACACATTTCTCTTCCTTTTTAGTTTCTATGGGAATACTCTCCTTGAAGAACCCATGAAGCTGTGTCAGGCTGGTGTGAGGATCAGCAGTGATTTCTTTGAGGAGGAGAGCCCATTTCTTCACTCACAGGCCATGTCTGAGTGGATCAAGAAGAACAGAGTGCCCTTTTATGAGATTTTGTCTGTGTAGACCATTAGCTTGGCAAAAATGTCAAAACCATCCTCGTTCTTTAATGGCAGATTATTTTGGACTTTTCTCTGCAAGAAGCAGCATGGGCATTCAGATGCTTTTAAGGATAAAATGTTCTTTCTCATCACCAGGCCTGGTGCTCTGGATGGCTGAGGTTTTAGTGGGACTGGATGTCCCTTGGAGTGGCTCCCAGGCTGTGCTCTTGTGGTTGGGTGGCAACGGGTTGCTTTATTCGCTGGTGGCTGGAGGATGTTTTAGCACATAAATCGGGCCCCCAGGAGCCCCTAAGTGCCAAGTCCTGTTGCAGGGCATGTGTTTATGGTGGAGAGATGGGGGGGGTGGAGGGTGGGGGGTGGGAGGCATTGATTTCCTGCCAATATCAGAAGTTTCACAGGCTTCTTGTGTATCCACAAACACCCAACCCATTGAGAAGGCCTAGAAAACCTGGCCCTCCCCAAGCCTTTATTGACTGCTTGTGAATGATCCCAGGGTGTGTCTGACCCCCAGCTCCTCCTGGAGGGAGAGAAATGTCTCTCCTAGGTATCTGGTTATCTACCTCAACCATTTGCTGAGTCTTCCCCAAGACCAGGAACCTCAGCAGAGATTTCTGGGTTGTCAGTCGGAACCGAGCATTCAAGGGTAATAACTCATTGGAGTCCCTGAAATCCCTGATGGATGCACCAGGTAAAAGCATCCAGGGGTTGAAACCAGATGAGGAAGGTTATTGTCAGCCTAGGCCTCCTGTAGAGGTGCATCCACGTTGCAGGTATTTTCCCTTCTTGCTGAGGAGAAACCTGGATTTCTCAGCTTTGGCACAGTGACAACACTTGGGGTGAGACCATTAGTGGTGGTGGTGGCGGGGCCGTCCTGGGTGTTGTAGGAGAGTTAGCAGCATCTCTGCCCTCCATCCTCTAGGTGCCTTCTACCCTCCCAGCTATGGCTGCCCCAGATGTCTCCAGGTGGTTTCAAATGCCATGGAGCAAGGAAGTGGTACGTGAGCAAAACCACCCCAGTTCAGAGCCATTGGTCTACACTTGTGGAAATGTTTGAGGGTGAGAATGTTGAGCTTGGGTCCCTGCTGTACCCTTTATGAGCAATGCGGTCTTGGGAAATTAATACTACTCCAGGGGCCTCAGTTTTCTCATCTATAAAATGGAGATAAATGAGACACACTTTCATAGGAAGGTTATATGGGATTTACTGAGCTAATAAGACAGTACATGGAAAATGCTGGGGAAAGCATTTATTTATTTTTATGTTTTTTAAAGATGGAGTCTTACTCTGTTGCCCAGGCTGGAGTGCAGTGGCATGACCTCCGCTCACTGCAACCTCCACCTCCTGGGCTCAAGTGATTCTCCTGCCTCAGCCTCCCGAGTAGGTGGGATTACAGGTGCCCACCACCACACCCGGCTAATTTTTGTATTTTTAGTAGAGATGGGGTTCCACCATGTTGGCCAGGCTGGTCTCAAATGCCTGACCTAAGGTGATCTGCCTGCCTCGGCCTCCCAAAGTGCTGAGATCACAGGTGTGAGCCACCACGCTGGCCTGGGCATAGCATTGTAACACAGACAAAGCACAAAATACTTGGGCAATATGTTGTTACATTTGACTTGTCTAGAGTTCATCCTCCATCCCCTCATGCACTGGTGCAGTGCAGACCAGAATATCACCCACCTGGACTGCAGAGTGGATTTGGGTGGCAACTTGGCTTTCTGCACAAGACTTGCCTGTTCCCCACAACATCACCCTGGTTCTCAAGGTCCATGACTCCAGGGGCAGGGATGTGGGCAGGCAGGTCAGGTGGCCCACCCAGTTCATTCCCACGCTGGGGACCTGCAGAGCTGGCTGTCTGAGACAGGGTGTTTGGATCAACATCTGGGTTTCCGGATTCCATTTGAGCACAGCTGGACTACACAGGCTGAAGCTTTCTCTACGGAGATATAGATATTTCCCTGGCGACAATATTTCAAACTGACATGAAGACCTGGCCACCCACTGGAACGTGGTGTGTCTGCCATGGCGCTCTTGTAATTTGTGAGGCAGGCTCTGAAGAATGCAGTGCGTAAGTGGGAAATGATGGGAAGTTCTCGCATCCCCCGGCTGAAAGTGCTGCCTGCCCAGTTTGGTGGATGGTCCTTTGAGCAGGAAGAAGACACAGAGCACATTCCTTTTAGCTATGACAGAGAGAGGCAGGGTACACACTGGACATTTCAAACCCCTGTGGAGAAGCAAGTCTTGCTGTGCTGGGAGTACTTGTGGAGTGGGGGCTGTGTTGCCCTGGGCTTTAATTATTTCAGGAACATTTAACCGCAGGGCCGGCAGGCTGGATCTTGTTATGTGTTTCTCAGTTGGAAAGACTTTGGACCATAGGGAAATGTCTTCTCAATTCTTTTAATTTCATTAAGGTGGTCATTTTTCTTCTTGTGGCCTCTGGTATGTGACACAGAACTCAAAGGACAGGAAGGAGATGAGTTGGAGGCTGGGACAGGGGTCCCTGCCAGGGATGCTGGTGACTCACATGACGGTGTTGATGTGTGGAGTCCGGTGCCTGGTTTGGGGAATGTTCGTGGGATATGTGCCAAAAGACTGACGGACCTATCAGGTACCGGAGGTGAATGGTCAAGTCTGATCTCAGGGCTGACAGTGTCAGACAAGTACAGGAAGTTGATGTTGGACTCATTGGCTGAGGTTGCTTGGGAGCCAGGGGGCAATGTGTGCCAGGACAGATGGGTCTGGGGCTGGGAAGGCAGGTTTGGGCTGGAGACTCTGGCTTGGGAGGCATCCCGGGTAGACAGTGGTTGAGGCTGTGGAAATGACTGCGATTGCCTGGGATGAGAGTGGAGACAGACAAGATGTGGGTTTGCTCTAAGCCTGGGGAACCCACCTCCCAGGTTCAAGGGATTCTCCTGCCTCAGCCTCCCAAGTAGCTGGGAATGCAGGTGTGTGCCACCATGCCTGACTAACTTTTGTATTTTTAGTAGAGATGAGGTTTGGCCAGGCTGGTCTCAAACTCCTGACCTCAAGTGATTGGCCCACCTTGGCCTGTCAAAGTGCTGGGATTGTAGGCATGAGCCACCATGCCTGACCATTTTTAAATATTAATTTTTATGAAATATTTTCAAACACATTTTACTGCATTAAATAAGTGGAAAAGTCAATCATGATTTGAAAACTTTATCAAAATCCAATCAAATGTCAATTAACCATTTAATTGTGGATGGGTAAGGAGACTATTTTGACCAAAACATGTTAGAAAAATTACCACTTATAGAAATAATCTATGTTTTAAGGTTTTAGTTGAATTAAACAATCTTTTATATTCTGTCCAGGTGCAGTGGCTGACATCTGTAATCCCAGCACTTTGGGAGGCCGAGGCTGGCGGATCACCTAAAGTCAGGAGTTTGAGACCAGTCTGGCCAATAGGGCGAAACTGTCTCTAGTAAAAATACAGAAATTAGCCAGGTGTGATGGCACACACCTGTAATCCCAGCTACTTGGGAGGCTGAGGCAGGAGAATCATTTGAACTTGGGAGACAGAGGTTGCAGTCAGCCGAGATCGCACCACTGCACTTCAGCCAGCCTGGGTGACAGGGCGAGACTCTCTTTCAAAAATAAATAAATAAATAAAATAGAATTCTGAATTTTATTTTTAATAATTATTTTTGTAAAGAAAATGTCTTGTTTTTTGGAGTTGTTGAATTTATTGAATTGACAAAAATTATGTACAAGAGGGTATACAACATGATGTGATTGAAGTATGTATACATTACGAAATGGCTAAATCAAGCTAAATAACATATCACCTCCCAAACTTATATTTTGTGGTGAGAACACTTAAAAATCTACTCTCTTAGTGATTTCCAAGTGTATGATATGTTGTTATTAACTATAGGTGCCATGTTGTCCCATGGATCTCCTGAACTTATTCTTCCTCTCTGAAAATGACATTCTGTGTCCTTTGGCATCTGCCCACTTCCCCACACTGGCAGCCATCATTCTACTCTGCTTCTGTGAATTCAACTTTTTTATTTCCTTTTTCTTTCTTTTTTTTGAGACAATCGCATTCTGTTGCCCAGGCTGTAGAGCAGGGGTGTGATCTTGGCTCACTGCAGCCTTGACCTCCCAAGCTCAATCAATCCTCCCACCTCAGCCTCCTGAGTATCTGGGAGTACAGGCATGCACCACCACGCTCCACTAATTTTTGTATTTTTTGTAGAACTGGGGTCTTGCTGTGTTATGCAGGCTGGTCTCGAACTCCTGGGCTCAAGCAATCTGCTGGCCTCAGCCTCCCAAAGTGCTGGGATTACAGGCATGAGCCACCATGCCTGGCCGAGTTCAACTTTTTTAGATTCCACATATAGGTGAGATCAGGTGGTATTTGTCGTTCTGTGCCTGGCTTATTTCACTTAACATAATATCCTCCAGGCTCATCCATGTTGTCTGAAATGGCAGGATTTCCTTCTTTTTGAAGGCCGAATAGTATTCCATTGTGTACATACACCACATTGTTGCTGGAAGTGTAATGGAGCCCAGCTGGGGGAGGAGGAGAGAAAGATTCACTCTAAGTCTAGATGCTCCAACACCCACCCAGGATGTGTACAAGGAAGTGCAGGATGCTCCTGGTCTTGCAAACTGTGGTTTGTGGGACTCCAAAGCCCCTATCCTTCCACGATGCTTTCTGTCCTGTTACCACATTTCCTTGGAGGAGAACCCAGCCTTGGTGGAGAGCCCTGCTCTGGCTTTGTCCCTCGGCATGAGATGGCAAAGGATGGTGCTGCTGGGAGACCCTCACGTCTGCACACTGGGGGCTGTTTGCCTTCTCCATTCCTCCTTCAAGTATCTGAGCAGCTCCTGTGTGCCAGCTGCTGGTCTACGAGATGGATGGGCCCTTGGAGATCACGCTGTAGCAGAGGCAGGCAGCTGTAGCCCACAGGCCAGAACGAGCCCCTTGCCTGTTCATACAAATAAAGTTTTATTGGAACACAGCCACACCCATTTCAGTGCATATTGTCTGTGGCTGCTTTGCTGCCACTGTGGAGAGTTGAATAGTTGGGACAAAGACCTATGGCTTGCAAAGCTGCACTATTTACCATCTGGCCCTCAAGAAAACGGAAAAAAAAATGCTGGTCCTTGTACCCTGACAGTCTTAGGTTAAGAGGACTTTGTACCACCTGACGTCCCAGGGGGCCATGAGTCCAGCACCCTTGAAATGTACACAAGTCTGGGCTAGGGTTGCAACAGGTGATTCCCAATTTTGCAGGTCTTTGGTATCAGGGGCACAACCCAGGATTTTGAGTAGGGTTTCCTCACAACTGTGGCTGGGCACTGGGCTAGTATGCTTTCTCATTTTTGTATGGGGAAAGAGAAAGGAGGAGGAAATGGCATCTTGTTTCCCTGTTCTAACATTTTTCCTCAGATGGGTCTCCAGGCAAGGGCTTGGGATCTCACCTTGCACAGCTTACAAAACCCAGTGAGGCCAGCTGTCTTGGTGCTGCCACTCTGAGGGATGGATCCCCCAAATTCCTAGGAAGAGAGATAAAAGAATGGTTTCTGCGAGCACAAGAACTGGTGTTACTGGAATTAACATTTCCCCCAAGTTGTATAACATCTAGGCATGCATATTTAAGTGTCTGCCTCAAAAAGCTCTTGCTATTAACCAGATGGTGCATTTAATTTCCTTTTTTTATTTTCTGAGCAACATGCAGCTTCCTGCACAGCCTTCCTTGCAGCCAACTGCACTGAGGTGACAGTCCCCCTGACTGCCAGCACAGATCCCCAGGGCCTCTGAGAGCCCTGTATTCTGAGAGCAGCCTTTCCCCTTCTATTCGGCCACAGCTGGAAGGGGGCAGGTTACCCACAGCCTAGCACAGGGCTTCTGCCTTAGCTTCTCTAGGAGTCTGGCTCCCTGTGACCCTCTAGACCTCACCAGCTGAGGATCAGAGCCCCGGGGCAGGAGCCAGGGCCAGGGGCATTCGGGGGTGGTTTGAGAGTGCAGCTCTGGAGGGGGGCAGGGCAGGCCCAGGAAAAGCTGCTCGGGGGGACTGCAAAGAGATGGCAGAGTTAGGACAAGAGGGCCAGTCATGGTGGCTCACACCTGTAATGCCAGCACTTTGGGAGGCCGAGGTGGGCGGATCACCTGAGGCCAGGACTTTGAGACCAGCCTGGCCAACGTGGTGAAAACCTGTCTCTACTAAAAATACAATAATTAGCCAGACGTGGTAACACCTATAATCCCAGCTACTCGGGCAGCTGATCCACAGGAATTGCTTGAATCCAGAAGGTGGAGGTTGCAGTGAGCTGAGATTGTGCCACTGCACTCCAGCCTGGGCAACAGAGCAAGATTCCATCTCAAAAAAAAAAAAAAAAAAAAAAACGAGTCAGGACAAGAGGAGGAGGGAGGAGAAAGGAGCTGGGCAGCAGCCAGGACCTTAAAGGCACAGAGAGGAAGCTTGGATTTCCAATTCCAAAGGACATGAAGACAATGTCACACACCTTTATTTAACCTGCTCCAGGTGAGGCTGGGCTTTGTGTATTTTCCTTGTTTTCCTTTTCCTTGTGTTCAGGCTGTTGTAGAAACAGGCACACAGGGGCTCTGTCTGGCGCCCTGTTCTGGTGGCCTTCAGGAAGCATGGGGTGCCCTGGTTTCCTTGGCTTTGTGTCTCCTTTCCTCCTGCCACCCCTGACTGTGCACCCCACCTTGTCCCTCAGACCATTCTCCTGGAGGGACCTGGCCAGGGCTTGTGTCCTTGCTAGTCTCTGGGGAGGAAGACTCTGTGACTTGAAAGCCTGTCGGCTTAAGTTGCAAGGTGTAGGTGCCTGGGAGGGCACGTGCATGGCCCTCTTGACTGATCCATTCATGTTTTTCTTTTTTGACTCTGTTCTACGTTGTTCTGATGGAGGGTAAGCCCCTGCCTTCTGCCTTTCCTGCCTTGGACTCTTGCAATTGGGCCAGATGAGAGGGTCCATGTGGTCTAAGAATTCAAGCAATGCAGGCCAGGCTCGGTGGCTCACACCTGCAATCCCAGTACTTTGGGAGGCCAAGTCGGGCGGGCCAGGAGTTCGAGACCAGCTTGGCCAAAGTAGTGAAACCCTGTCTCTACAAAAAATACAAAAGTTAGCTGGGCTTGGTGGTGCGCACCTGTAATCCCAGATATTTGTGAGGCTGAGGAAGAGAATCACTTGAACCCAGAAGAAGCAGGTTGCAGTGAGGAGGAGGTTGTGGTGAGGAGGAGGTTGCTTTGAGGAGGAGGTTGCAGAGAGGAGGTTGCAATTTGGAGGAGGTTGCAGTGAGCCGAGATTGTGTCCCTGGACTCCAGCCTGGGCAATACAGTGAGACTATGTCTCCAAAAACAAAAAAAAAAAAAAAAAAATTTATATAGAAAACAAAAAACAAAACTTCCTTTTGATTTGCTTTTCTTGATCTTGCTTCTCAGAGTTAACACTGGGAAGGGTTGGGGTGTACCTCTCCACACCTTTTTCTTTGATTTCTTTTTATTTTTTATTCTATGTTCTGAGATACCTGTGCTGAGTGTGCAGGCTTGTTACATAGGTGTACATGTGCCATGGTGCTTTACTGCACCTATTCACCCATCATCTAGGTTTTAAGCCCCGCATGCATTAGGTATTTGTCCTAACACTCTGCCTCCCCTTGTCCCCCACCCTCGACAGGCCCCAGTTTGTGATGTTCCCCTCCCTGTGTCCATGCGTTCTCATTGTTCAACTCCCACTTATGAGTGAGAACACGCAGAGTTTGGTTTTCTTTTCCTGTCCGCACCTTTTTCCTCTGTGCACACATGCACATGCATTTGCACATAAGTGTTTATTGTAATCTTTTTTAAAAAGTAAAAATGGAATAATGCTATATATATTCTTTGGAGAAGCCTGCTTTTCAGGCAGCATGTCTTTGACATTGTCTCACGTTGGAACCAGGGTGCCACCTTCTTCTCCCAGCAGTTATTCTGACGTGTGGATGCACCAGGCTTCGTTTAACCAGCCCTGCACCGATTCGTCTTTGGATGGTTTCTGCCTTTTCCCAGTCTCAGACGGTGTTCTGATGAATTTCCTCACAGACATCACTTGGTGCTCTGTGCCTGCATTTCTGTGAGATGTTCCTGGAGGTGGGCTGTCTAGGTCAGAGAGGGATCTGTGCTTAATTGGCATCCTGTGCAAAATTCCATCCAGTCATCCGACGCCCCAAGGGCTCACATGGTGCTGTCCTCTGTAGACATCATCTTCTGCAGATGATGGCACGACCGCCTCTCTTTCTTTTACTCAAACCAGTCTGCACCCTGGTGTCCTGGGAGTCAGCCCCTACCCGCTTGTCTGCCCCCACCCCACAGTCCCCCCAGCCCCTGCTAACAGGAGCTCTGGCTTCTGAGCTCTGGCAGACTTCCTCACTCTGGAGAAATTTGCTTTCTCAAACATTCCTGGCAATGTTACTGCAAATTCTGAGGCCTGTGTTTGCCTTCTTCAGGCCTCAGTTTTCTCGTAAGTAAAATGGGGATAATGTGATGCTGCTGTCTGCGTCCTAGAGCTGCCATGACAGTACAGTGAGATCACTGTTGAGAACACGTTCACAGCGCCGGCCTTGTGCGCACTCAGCACCTGTGGGGCAGGGCTGTTGCTGATACGTGGTTGACTGTCATTGCTAGACTGTGGCTTTACCAGGGGCATTGTCTTGAGTGCCGAGCCCAGAGCCACCCCTAGTACCTGCTGTGTTTATAGAGTGATTGAGTGGCAGGGTCAGAGACTGGGGCAATGGCAGCAGAAACAGAGGAAAAGTGGGGCTTCTAATAGGTCCTGAACCAGTGGCCCTTGAGATGAAGCCTTCTTCCAAGGTTTGGGGCTGTGCTGTGTGTTCTAGGCCCGAGACTGGAAGCTAGGCCTGGCTGCAGCCCTGGCTGAGCTGGGAAAGTGCAGGTCAGCATCCTGCTTGATTAGGACACCTCCAAGCCCAGCTTAGACGTGGATGCCAGGTGACCCCTGTTTACTCTGAGGCCCAGACAGAGGACAGAGAAGTATGCAAGGGTGGGGACCGTCATCACAGCCCTTGCCTCTGTAAGGCATATGGGTTTGTGCACGTGTGTGAGCACGGCCATGGCTTCTCTGTGAGTTTCAAGCTCGAGGTTGTGTTTACTCAGGGTTAGGCTTGCCAGGTAAAATACAGGAGGTCCAATTAAACCTGATTTTTCATTAACCTTTTTTTTTCTTTTTTTGGTGCAAATATATCCCATGCAATATTTGGGACCTGCTTACCTAAAAAATGATTTGTTGTTTATCTGAAATTCAAGTTTAACTGGCATCCTGTCTTTTCACTTGCTACATATGAGAGTTCCGTGTGGGGGTTATCAGTGTGCATTTGTGAGTTCCCATGTGAAGGACCTCTCCAAGTGTCTATAGGTGCAGGATGGAGATGGACAGAGAAGATCCTCTTGGGCTGCTTTAGTGGCACCTAGAGGCTGTCGGGTTGGACACTTCACCTCCAGGGGCCTGGGCAGCACTGTCCAGCACCTGCCTGCTCCTGTCTTCTCCACGGGGGGCTGAATTCCCTGCCATCTCTCCAAATACGGTGGCAAGAGCTATTCCATCCGCCCCCATCTGGAGCTCAGCTGCCCAGCCAGACAAGATGGCAAACAGTGTGCAGATGGCTGCAAAGCTTTCCCCAGCTCCTTCTGCAAGGGGCCTGCAGATGAAATGGAAACCCTCATCCTCACTGCCTCCGCCTTCCAGAAAACCCAGGCAACAGCCACCTCTGAATGCTGCTTTAGAAGCTTCTCCCTCCTGGTGATTAAACCACCCCAAACAAATAAAGCACTGCATTTCCACCATAAGCTTGTTCACATGCACGCAGCCAATTGTCTCGGTTCTGCCCTTGTGCCTGATTCATCAGGGTGAGGGGGTTCTCCTCTGAGGTGCTTGCAAAGAGCTGCTTAATTTTCATCTGAAAGACTCTCTGTAGAAACCAGGCCCAGCTTTGGAAGAAAGCCCTTTCTCCCTCTTTAGCAAATTCTGTGTCATTCTTTTTTTTTTTCTTTCTTCCATTTTGAGACGGAGTTTCACTTCTGTTGCCCGGGCTGGAGTCCAATGGTGCAATCTCGGTTCACTGCAGTCTCTGCCTCCCAGGTTCAAGCGATTCTCCTGCCTCAGCCTCCTGAGTAGCTGGGACTACAGGCACCCACAACCACACCCGGCTAATTTTTTTATATTCTTAGTAGAGAGGGAGTTTCACCATGTTGGCCAGGCTGGTCTCGAACTCCTGACCTCAGATGATCCACCTCGTCCTCCAAAAGTGCTGGGATTACAGGTGTGAGCCACCATGCCTGGCTAGAATTCTATGTCATTCTGGATACTTATCATGACTTCAAGCATCCAGGACTCTGTCAGAGGTATTCTGAGCCTGAGGGTGTATGTGTGTCAGCTGGCTTGGAGGTTGTCTACAGGCAGGTTGAACTTGGCCTCTGAGTCCATGGCAGCCTCACATGGAAATACCACCAAGGAGCCTCATCCTGTGCTTTTAGGAGATAGTTTCTATTTAGTCATTGCTGAATCTGTTACAGACAGGGTCTCAATTTCTTGCAAGTCCTGTATGATGTGGGTGCTGTGATTATCCACATATTCACTTGCTCTCTCGGGACTCTTTCAGGCTCTTGCACTTCTTTTCCTCTTTTCCTGCCACAGGGCCTTTGCACATCCTGCTCTTTCTGCCTGGAAAGATTTTCCCTCTCTCTGCCTCTTCACCTGGTCACGGTCTCATCTGACAGTGGAGTCACTACATCCTCAGGGACGCCTGGCCACACTGATTCAGTCACAGCAACCCCGTTATCTGCTTTCATGACACCAGGTGCCTCTCTGTGGTAGACACTAGCTCAGCTATGGCTTCCTATTTCTGTGCGTGTCATCCTTCCCCTTCAAGACGGTAGTCACCATGAGGGCAGGGCCATGCCTGTTCCTGATTGTCATTTGTGTCTCTGGTGTTTAGTATATGCTCACCTAGAATTTGATTAATGGATGACGTCATACCCACTTTGCAGATGAGAAAGTTGAGGCTCAGGAACATTATGTAACTTGCTCGGTATTAGATAGTGATGGTTTGAAGCCATCTGGCTGCTCCCTGGGTGCACACTCTTAACCACTTCACTATGGTTCTTCTCTCATGGTAGTCCTCCAATGGCAGGAGTGACAGACAACTTTAGGACAGGTGTAACCAGAATCACAGGGGTTATCCTAGAAGGTGGTGTCAGGAACAGACTTGCTTATGGGCCTTCTTACTGTATTGCATAAAATACCCAGTTTTTCTGACTCGCCTTTAGTAAAGACCTTAGCAATATGTGAAGCACAGTTGTCAGTAGGAAAGGGTGGATGTTTATACTTTTTTTAAAAGAGTCTATATCATATTTATCTTGTGGTCTGCCATGCCGCCCTGATCTTCAGGTTCAGTTATGTAAAATTAACACTTCTTGTCTTGACTGCCTCTCTCTTACCTGTTCAGTTTCTTTTCTGTGTTCGAGATTGCTTAGAAATTTTCCCATTACTACAGCCTGCTTCCCACCTGCATCCCCCACCCAGCTTGTTCTGAATTTTGTCAGCAACAGTTCCAGCGTTTAGTGAGGGCTGGATTGAAGGATAGTCTTGGAAAAGGCCGTGTGATAAAAGGTGAAGATACACAATGGGCAGGCGGTCATCAGGTGAATTCAAAGGCTGGAAGAAGGGCTGACCTGGAGGACTGGAAATGTCTTTGAGCCGAAGGTCATCTGCAGGTGGAAGGAAGAGGGTGAGACTTTTGGGGTGAACTGCAAGTATTTGATAAGATCCCTGTCCCCATGGTTGGGGAAATCTTGAGAAGCATTCTTAATGTGATGGAGGGATTAAGGAAACCCTGGCTCTGCCTGCCCAGCATGGCAGTAACATAACACAGCCAAGTTACTGATTGTTGGTTGCCCAGCTGTCATCACTCAACACCTTCTGTTAGTTATAGCTGTAACTTGCATTAGTTATCAATGCCAGTTTTGACTTTCCTAGTCAATAAAGTGTTCTGAGAGTGGCGACTAAGGCAGAGCACTATCCATAATCATGAGTATTACAGAGGTAAGCCCCCTTGCCCACCCACCTTCAGGTGAGGACACACCATGAGGAAATCACTCAATTCTTTGGAGGACCACGAATAAATGCTCAAGTCCATCTGTTCATCTGTCTGTCCATCCGTCCACCCTTCTGTCCATCCATCCATCCATCTATCCATCCATCCATCCAGACATGCATACATCCATCCATCCACCTACCCATCTATCCACCCACCCACCCATCTATCCATCCAACCCACTCTCTTATGCACCCAGCTATCATCCACCTACCCACCCACCAACCCATCTATCCATCCACTCACCCATGAATCTATCCACCCATTCACTCATTTACCCATCTTTCCACCCACCCGTCCATCCATTTATCTATCCCTCCACCCATTCACCCACTCATCCATTTCTCCACCCACTCAGCCATCCCTTCACCTACTCAACCATCCATTCATTCATCCACCTTCCCACCCACCCATCTTTCCATCCACCCATCTATCCACTCATCCACCTGTGTATCCATCCATCTGCTTGTCCTTCTGTTCATTTATTCACAAAGACTCACTAACCACCTACTAGATTCTGGGGAGTATCTGCTTTAGTAATTGAGAACATGGTGTCTGGAATCTGATTCCCTGGGCTCAAACTGAGCTGCCTCTAGCTAGCTGCTTGGGTAAGTTATAGAAACTGTGCTTTGATTTTCTTATCTGAAAATTGGCTATTAATAGCTTCTACTCTTGCAGATATAGTGAGGATTAAATAAGATGTCACATTAAAAGTGCATCATCGACACTCAATCGAGATTAGGTTTTACCATTCATTATTATTTTTGGCAGATGCTGCAGATAACGTGGAGAGCATACAAAAGATACATGTTTGAACAAGTAGTGACATACGGGTGCTAAGTTCTGCAGTGGGGAAGTGCAGAGAGCCATGGAGAGGCCTGGCCCAATCCTGAGCCTCAGAAAAAGTTCCACATTGAATTGCTGTTTTAGCTGAGACTTGTGGGATGGGTAGTAGTTGGAGATCCCAGACAGGATGTGACTGAGTTGCCAGGGAAAAATTGGGTCCCGGCACCCATGGCAGAGTTGAGTGATCCAGTCCTTCTGTCTCCTCTGGCTGGAAGTCCACCAGATCTGGGAATGTCAAGTTGAGGGAGGGGACTGACAATGATCATGACCTTCACTTGTCCTCACATGTCCTCTGTGGATCTGCAACCTCTGCCTCAGTCTCCTCTTCTGAAAGTGGGATTGGAAACCACATCTGCTTTCCCCCAGGACTCCTAGGAAAACAAGATTAGATGGCAGGTGAGAGCTCTTTGAAAATGAAAACATTCTACTATTTGATTGCAAAGTATTCTTCTTTGCCTGTGATGTTTCCTAATCTGTGAACTCATACTGGACCTCGAAGCTGTCTATTAAAATAAAATAGCAAAGTGGCTGGGCATGGTGGCTCATGCCTGTAGTCCTAGCACTTTGAGAGGCTGAAGGGGGTGGATCACTTGAGGCCAGGTGTTCGATACCAGCCTGGCCAATATATGAAACCCAATCTCTACTAAAAATACAAAAATTAGCTAGGTGTGGTGGCATCTGCCTGTAGTCCCAGCTACTCGGGAGGCTGAGGCACAGAATCATTTGAGCTGAGGAGGCAGAGGTTGCAGTGAGCCAAGATGGCACCACTGTACTCCAGCCTGGGCGACAGATCAAGGCTCTGTCTGAAAAAGAAAAAAACAAACAAACAAAGTTAACACTTCCTCCATCTGTCCTCTAGGGAGGCAATTCATCAAAGATGTTGTTGGATTTTACACACAGGGAAATCTAAGGAAGATGTGGAAACCAGACTAGGACTCCAGACTCTGGTCTCCCTGTTTACAGGGTCTTAAATGGGGGAGCTGCTTTGGGTTCTTTCCACAAGATTGCTTTGTAAAAAAACAAGAAACAAACAAACAAACAGAAAACTCAAAAAAACAGCCCTGACCTAAATATTCACAAGGGACCTTAGGCAATATCTGCAAACAAAAGTGAGTGATGAGTGGAATCTGTCATCTTTACAACTAAGACAGCTCCAGAGTTGAAGCAGGTGGAAATATCTCTAGAGACAGAGATTTGGGCAGGTTTTGCCAGTTACAAATCATGAGAACTTGGGCAGGTTTACCTCTCTGAGCTTCTGTGACCTTGTGAAATTGGATGCATTGCACTAAACGTGCAGGAGGAATCCCAGTCCTTCTATGCACAAGGCTGGTTTCTTCCCATCCTTTTCCTTGTTCTGTCTCTCTCCTCCTCTTCAAGAGATAAATACATTTGGACCCAGTAGGGGCCTATGTTTGCAAAAGTTCCCTGGTGATTCTCATGCAGCCAGCCTGGCTCTGGCACTGAGTTCTTGGACACTTCTGGAGGCACATTTACTAGTGAGGAAGATCACTGTGTGTTAAAGGCATGACTCATCTTCTTTCCTTTCTTCATGAAGCAGGTGCATGGGTCGACTGAGCTGGGAGAGTCCACAGTGTCAGCCTCCCCCACCTTCCCTCCCTCCTTATTCCTTGTGTGCTGTACTTTGTCTTGATTTCCTGTACTGTGCACCGAGCCCAGAGATGGTAAGATCTCAAAAAAAATCATTTTCGGGGAAATGGGATCAAGAGGGTTTTTGTTTGCTTGTTTGTTTGTTTGAGACAGGGTCTGTCACCCAGGCTGGAGTGCAGTGGCATGACCTTGGCTCACTGCAGCCTTGACCTTCTGGGCTCAGGTGATCCTCCCACCTCAGCCTCCTGAGTAGCTGGGACTGCAGGTGCACACCACCATGCCTGACTAATTTGTCTATTTTTTGTGGAGATGAGGTTTCACCATGTTGCCTAGGCTGGCCTCAAACTCCTGGGCTCAAGCAGTCCTCCATCCACCTCGGCCTTCCAAAGTGCTGGGATTACAGCCATGAGATGCTGTGCCTGGCCAGGTTTTCTTTTTATTATTATTATGAAAAATTTTTAATACACATAAAAATAGGCAGACCGGTTTAATGAGCTATCATATACCCATCACATAGGTTTAAAAACTATTAACATTTGCAATATTTACTCCATTTGTTTTTGAAGTATTTAAAAAATAGTTTACAGTAGTTATGTCATTGCGTCATGATATTCACCCCTACATAATTTACTTTCCCTCTAAAAACGTGAGGCATTTTTATATGGTCATTGTCATACCCAATCAAATTACCAGTAATTCCTTAATATCCTCTAAGATCAAGTTTACATTCAGATGTCTTGTCCTCACAAGGTCAATTGTGATTATTTTTCTTTGAGTAAAGATAATAAGATCTCAAGATTTAATGACAGAGATTCCATATTAGCCCTGATGTCTAAGCTCTGTGGTCCATTGTGGCTTTACTTGAAAGTCTCAGGCTAGGCGTGGTGGCTCCCACCTGTAATCCCAGCACTTTGGGAGGCCAAGGTAGGCGGATCGTGAGGTCAAGAGCTCAAGACCATCCTGACCAACATGGTGAAACCCTGTCTCTTTTAAAAATACAAAAATTAGCCAGGTGTGGTGGCAGGCGCCTGTAATCCCTGCTACTCGGGAGGCTGAGGCAGGAGAATCGCTTGAACCTGGGAAGTGGAAGTTGCAGTGAGCTGAGATTGCACCACTGCACACCAGCCTGGGTGGCAAGAATGAGACTCTGGGAAAAGAAAAAAAAAGTCTCTCACTGAGTTCTCATAATAAAACGACACCCCATTTCCCATCTGGCCCCTGCTCCTTAATGTGAGCCCCCTCCTGTGAGGAGGAGGGTGACCTTAAGCGCAGGTTCAAGCATTCCCAGGGCTGTTCTGATCCCGATAAAGCCCATCGTCATGAATGAATGCTTCCCTTGCAGGTTATTCTAAGTATTGTAAATAGGGCACGTGGGCATCCTCATGATGCCTGGGATGGTAGTGAATATTTATAGGTTTATTTAGTGCCTTTTTTTTTTAGTATTTTCCATAGTTCCATGTTTCTACAACCCTTAAAAACATCAGAATCATGTGTGTGGGTGCTTATTAACCAATTCCTGGAACTCACTCCCAGTGACTCCCAGTCTGATGATTAGGGCTCAGCTAGGACCTGTGTTTGCAAAAGCTCCCAGCTGAGCTCATGCAGCTAGCCTGGCTCTGGCTCTGGCTCTGGCTCTGGGAGCTGGGTTGGGAATGGTCTTTGGTGCTTCATCTGCCGAAACTTCAAGTTGGCCTCTTTGACTCTGTCTTGCATTGTCATCACTTGTGTTCAGGTGTTTTCTTTCCCTGGACTGTAAACTCTTTGATGTCTGGGTCCTCTCAGCTCATGAGCTGAGCTTTCAGTGGGTGCTCAGTGGAACAGGTGCTGAATGGAGTCAGGCTCTAGGGAGGCCAGCGTGTGTTGGTAAGTGAGAGACAAAAATCATTTTAAAAAGAATCTTTTTGCCCTTCAGTTATGTTTACCATGAGTTAATGCGATTTACTCTAGTGGAAGCCAGTGCAGCTTAAGTGGAGGTGTTGCCCTGAAATTGAGCCAGGTTATGGATCAGCAGAGCTGCCAAGAGCATTTTGGGGGACATGTTTCTGTGTCACCCTCAGTTGATTGAACTCAAGTTTTCACTCCCGTTTAACACCACGTGGGGGCCATTCTGACTTCTGCGGAGTGGGTATGATCAGATCTTCTGTAAAAGTGTAAGTGAGGAGGCTGGGCACGGTGGCTCACACATGTAATCTTAGCATTTGGAAGGCTGAGGTGGTCAGATCACTTGAGGCCAGGAGTTTGAGATCAGCCTGGCCAACGTGGTGAAACCCTGTCTGTACTAAAAATACAAAAATTAGCCAGGCATGATGGTGCATGCCTATAATCCCAGCTACTTGGGAGGCTGAGGCAGGGGAATCACTTGAACCTGGGAGGTGTATGTTGCAGTGAGCTGAGGTTGCACCACTGCACTGCACTCCAGCCTGGGTGACAGAGCGAGACTCCATCTCAAAAAAAAAAAAAAAAAAGTGTATGTGAGGAAACTGGGATTGAGCTTGGGGATGTTGGGGGATGGAGGTACTTCATCTACTGAACAAAATCCAAGGGATACCAATGCTGGAGGAAGAAGCATCATCCTCAGTTTCTGCTAACTCAACCACGCATGAGATGGGGACTTGGCGTCCGAGAAGAGCCTCTTTTTAGGTCTTCAGCCTTGATCAAACCATTTCTGAATTCCTCATACACATATAATCAGGTGCTATGAGTGGTACTGATTGGATAATCTTTCTGTCATTTCCAGTGCTAGGAAGGAAAATACATGTACGGCCAACTTCCTTGAGGGTTCGTTCTTTTGCATCAGGGTGTCTCCAACTCCTGCCCTTAAAACACCTGTAAGAAAATCATCCAGGCGCTTGCTCATTCTGCTTGCAGACCCTTTAGAATCAGAGTCAGAATCCCTGGGGCTGGAGCCACAAAATTAAATGACATTTCAACAAGTCTGTCATCACATAAGAGAGAATAGGTGAGTATTTGGATACCTATAATACAAAGTAGATTCAAAAAGAATGATTTATTTTAAATGTTGTGTTTTTAAAAATTTAATACAGAAAAGGCTGGGAACGGTGGCTCATGCCTGTAATCCTAGCACTTTGGGAGGCCAAGGCAGGTGGATCATTTGAGGTCAGGAGTTCAAGACCAGCCTGGCCAACAAGGTGAAACCCCATCTCTACTAAAAATACAAAAATTAGCCAGGCGGTAGTGGTGCGTGCCTGTAATCCCAGCTACTGGGGAGGCTGAGGCAGGAGAATCGCTTAAGCCTGAGAGGCAGAGGTTTGGTGAGCTGAGATCGTACCACTGCACTCCAATGAGGGCGATGATTATTTAACCACCACCAAAATGGGTTCTGAGTCCAAATATTAATATGAAGGACATTGGTGACATTGTCTCAAAAAAATTAATGGATACTGAAAAGTACAAAAGGGAGAAGTCACGTCAAATCTCATGACCTCAAGAAATAAACCTCCTTAATATTAAGTGAACAGCATTCCTCGCTATGCACGAAGATGGCTAGAACATGAACAGACACTTCTGATCACACAAAATGAGATTTTAAAAACAAGAAGTAGCAAATTGAATGCTGTGTAAATTTATCAGAAGAAAAAGAAATGGAAGTGAAACTGAAGGAACTGGTCAACTCAAATAAATGTAGTTTTTCTTACCAAAAATCAGTTTCTAGAACATCTAAGAAATCAAAGATGATGAAAAACTTTAAGATGTTTTATATATATGTAGAAGTCTTTACAGTTGGTTGACCATCTCATGAAAAATTCGTACAATCACTGCAAATAAAGTCGTTGCAAAATCTTTACTCCTTTTCCTTTTTGCCAGCACTGACACTGGCCTTTGCAGCCTCTTGACTTCATTCTGCCCTTGCATTCCCTTTGCTGTTTTCTTGAGGTCGTCTTCTTCTCATGCCAGCCGTGTCTTGCAAGTCTATGTTTCAGTTCATTTTTCTTTGCATAATTCAAAGAACCCGATAGCATACCAAAGCCCATGGTTTAACCACCACCAAAGTGGGTTCTGAGTCCAACTATTAATATGAAGATGACATCCATTGTGGTCTTCTACATGTTGTTGCCTTCCCAGGGTGAAGGACTTTGGTGATCATTTGTTTCCTCTGGAGCGGTTCATTGGTCATGAACTTCCTGGTCCAGGTAGTTACTGTGTCGCTCATCATGGTGGTTGATCCTCAGGTAGTTAGGGAGGAAAATAAACAAGAAGTTATATATTTAAAACCAAGTTTCAATTTTAGACCTGATTAATTGACTTAATAAAGGCATTACCACTTCTACTTCCTACAGTCTCTCCCTTTACCCTGAAACTAGTTATTTTTAGGTTGTTTTATGTTGTTAAAGTTGACCACCTTTTCTTTCAGTTCTGCAGTCATAGTCCTATTTTTAAATGGATTCAGCTCTCATCACTAGCCTTTTGTCATGGTCATTCAATTCACAAGTTGCTTATTTTTTTAATTTCTTGGCTGACTAAATTTTATTATGAAGGCTTTTTTTTAAAGAGCTCAGAAATACTGTATTCTGTAAGTTCTTGAGCATGTGATAGTGTCTTTTGCCTATTTTGATTGGGCAATAATTTAGCTGGCTATAAAATTCTTGGATTATACTCTATTTCCCTTAGAAATTATAGGCACCCATCCACTGACATTTCATTGAGCTTTTTTTTTTTTTTTTTGAGATGGAGTCTTGCTCTGTCACCCAGGCTTGAGTGCAGTGGTGTGATCTCGGCTCACTGCAAGCACTGCCTCCCGGGTTCACGCCATTCTCCTGCCTCAGCCTCCTGAGTAGCTGGGACTACAGGTGCCCACCTCCATGCCTAGCTAACTTTTTTGTATTTTTAGTAGAGACAGGGTTTCACCCTGTTAGCCAGGATGGTCTCGATCTCCTGACCTCGTGATCCGCCGGCCTCGGCCTCCCAAAGTGCTGGGATTACAGGTGTGAGCCACTGTATGAGCCCAGCCTCATTGTGCTTTGTACTAACCCCCTTTCCCTGGCCTCTTCCATCTTGTCTTCTTCTCTCCCAGTAGTTTCTTCATGAAGAGGCCATATGATATATTCCATGAGATATTTCACACTCAAAGAAGACTTCTTTTATACTCTTTTGGTAATTTGTCTGGGAATCACTGTCTTGCTTTATAAGGAGTTTGTAATAAATACATTAAAAGAGAAACTCACAACATATTTTGAGACATCAGAGAAGGGAGAAAGCAATTCTATTAATATTTGGGGTTAGCAGGGAAGGCTTAGTTAAGAGGCGACATTTGAACTAAGTCTTGTAATAAAGGAAGCATTTGGACATGCAGTAATGGGGGAGAGAGTAGAAGCAAGACATGATGGTTAATGTTATGTATCAATTTGACTGGGTTGTGGGGTGCCCAGATTTTTGACTACACATTATTCTGGATGTGTCTCTGAGGTATTCTGGATGAGGATAACACTTAATTGGTAGACTGAATAAAGCAGATTGTCCTCCCCAATGTGGGTGAGCCTCATCCAATCCACTGAAGGCCTGAACAAAACCAAAAGTTAGAGTCACAGAGAATTTGCTCTTTTTACCTGATTATATTTGAGCTGGGACATCAATCTTCTCCTGACTTTAGATTTGGACTCGAGTTGGAACTGTATCATTGGCTGTCCTGGGTCTCCAGCTTGCTGGCTGCAGACTCCAGGACTCCTTAGCCTCCATAAACATGTGAGCCATCCTTTAAAACAAACCAATCTGTCTCTCTCTATGTGTATAGCTCTACCTCTATCTCTCTGCTCTTTCTCTGGAGAACCCAGAGTAATACACAAGGTTATATTAGAAGAGGACGGTCCAAGGAAAAGCATGGAGGCAGAAAAGTGCAAAGAGGGTTTGGGAAGACTGGGGTCCTGATGGGGAGTTTGGATTTCACTGTGTGTAGCATGGAGAATCCTTGAAAATATTCAAGAGGTGAAAATTGTATTTGTGGAAGAACACCAGGAGTATGAAAAGAAAAGACTCACACCATTTTAACTCCACTGAAGGGGCATCAAAGGGATGCACTGGGGACATGGGTTGGAGGGTAGTTGAGGCCATATCTGGATGATCTTTACTTCTAGGCTGAGTCTGAAGTTATCTTTCTGGGGAGTGGGCGATTACAAATCTTTGAGCTCCACTGAAGATGGTTTTGCTAACAATGGCAAGGCGATGGTGGTGGTGGTGGTGGGAAACTGGTAGCATGAATTCTAATTGGGCTTCTGTTATTCTAGCCGAGAAAGTTGGGGAATGGACTTTCGGTAGAATAATACAGATCTGGGAATCAACTGCATGGAGGAGGTAGTTATGAGTGATGAGATGGCTCAGGGACAAAGTCTGGTAGAAGGAGAAAAGATACAAGGCTGGTACAAAAATAATTGCTATATTTGCCATTACTTTTAATGGCAAAATCCACAATTACTTTTGCACCAACCTAATAGGATGCAAACTTCCGAGCCATCTGCATCACAGGGATTGATGAAGATCAACAATGTTTGGGAACACAGGAAGGGAGCGTGGAGGGTAATGACTTGAGGGCATAGCAGGGATAATCAAGGTTTTTCTTGTTAGCATGTGGAGACTTAAGCATGATTATATGTTAAACGCCTGGCACATACATGGTGCAAAATATGAGTGAAATGAGGAGTGAAGGTGGTGAGTCATGGGAGTTCCAAGGGAACGGGTGATAAAGGGAGGTCTCAAATGAGGCGCAAGTGGAGAAAGTAGCTTGGGAAAGGAGAAGGATGCTTCTCCTTATGAGATGGGAAAGGCAGAGGAAGAGGTCAAGATACAGTGATCAGGGTAAGATGGAAGTGAGTTGAGAGAACTCAACTCTGAGTGGGCTCTGAAACCCCTAGGGATGGGTTTGGGGGCTTTGAGATACGGAAGAGGTTTAAAGTCAATTGTTCTAGCAAATATGGTTTGGAATTTATTTGTGATGCTTAAAAATATTGCTGAACAGAAGTGAAGTCTACCCTAGAGTTGGATGGTGAGATTATTTAGTGGAACTACCAGATCCATGCTGTGATTCTTTCCAGTATCATTCAGCAGCCCTTGGGCAGTTGCAAGGCAAGTCATCAATGGGGTATGGAAATTTTCCAGGTGGGTGTGGCAGAAGGCAGGGAAGAACGAGTTTAGGAGAACATTACAAGAAGAAGGTGACTGTAAGGTCCAGGCTGAGCAGGAAGGTAAAGCAAGAAGGAAACATGAGGTTGTGAAGAGAAGTTTAGAGGGATGAGGAGGCAGGAGAGGAACAGTTGCAGGATGTAGCTAGAGTGGTGATGTTAGATCTTGGGGCCAGAGAGCTTTACAGTGATGAAGATCAAGGGGCATTAGAATCAAGCTATAGAGAGCCACCGTTTGATGTTGGGATGTGAGGATGCTGCAGGTGGATGTCTGTGCATTAATGGTGAGAACGTGGTCACCCTGGCCCTGCTAAGGAGAATGTGCTCTGTTCTTTCTGGCCGTTTTCATCACCTGATTAGAGCAGTGGTCCCCAAATTGTGTTCTTTGGACCGTCTGTATAAAATGTTCATGGGTCAAGGATAAAATAGAAAAACAGAGACAATGTCACAGAAATGTGCCCATTGGTGAAAGACCACCAGCTGTCCTTTTTGGAGGATTGTTCTTTGTTCTAAAAATATACATATTCTATTCTATTAAACATTTTTGTATTTGCATTTTTTCTCCTTTATGAAATGCCATGGGGTAGAAATTTGTAATGTATCCAATTCTCCTGTCTTCATTCATTGCCCTGTGGTGGGGGAGGGGATGTGGCTAGTACTGGCCAGTAGGCCGGGGCAGAGGGTGCAGTGTGAGACTTCTAGCCTGGAGCATTTAATTCTTAGTACAGGGCTCTCTAGCATTCTTCTCCTCTGTTCCCTGCTTGGTGATACTCGAGGTAATGCAACCCCATTAGCCTTAGTCTTAGGGCAAGTTTGATGGAAAACAGAGACCCCACACCTCCTGCAGATGTAGCATGAGTGAGAAAAACAACTTCTGATGTTTGAAGTTACCAAGATTTAGGAGTTGTTTGTTATTGCAGCAAAACCTCACCTATTCTGACCAATCATGGTGGAATTGTGTGTGTGTGTGTGTGTGTGTGTGTGTGTGTGTGTGTGTTAAACTGGTAGTTTAAAAAAGTTCCTTCTTACCAAAAAGAAAAAAAATAGCAACCTTATGTTGGTTCTCAAATTAAAAAAATATTTTTACTGGTTTATAAAATAGAAAAATCTGAGATTCCGTAGCTTAGAGAACTACAGTGTGGGATGTCTGTAAAGACCAGGTTATTTTATCAGCTCCTAACACCCCTTAATAGAAGCTTAGCCAGACTTGGACTATTTCAGTCTTTCCCATTCCACATTCCATGGACTCTTAAAGAGACATTGATAAAACGGTGCAGCCATGAACCACCCTAACTCAATCCTAGTGGCAGAATCCCCCTTTTACTGCAGAATGAGCTTCTGCTACAGTGATACTTGAACCCCTTAGATATATTCGGTACTGATTACATTAAAACGACCAATGCTTTTGCTTTGTTGTCCCCCAAATTAAACACCTTAATCCTGAGAACCCAGAGAATTGGATTTAATGTGACTGATTCCAAACTGTCAGTAAGAACATAATTAGGTTATATTTTTCTCCAGTTCAAATAAAAGAAAATTGACACTAAAATGCTCATCAATATGTGTAGCTCAGGAGGTAGAGCCTGCTTTGAGATGCAGAAGTGTTTGTTTTTTATGTCTATATTCTTGAGTAAAGAAAAGATCCATCTCTCTTCCTAGAGGGGAAGACTTTCAGAGCTGGGCTTAGCAACAGCCTGACTATCAGAGGCTGAAGTAAACAAATAGGTACCTCCCTGGAGTGAGTGGTGCATTTCTCCTGTTCAGGGGACTGTGCTTTTATGGTGGAGTTTGCTTTCTGTCTTGGTCTCCGGATGTGTGTATCTGTGGGTGGATTTCTGCATGTAAATGGCAGTGTATACCTGTGTGGGTGTGTACAAAATTCCCATGTGAATCTCAGCTTTGTGGGGATCTCCGGGTCTTGAGTCCAGCAGATGCCATTTGAAGAAAAATCACTTGAAAATGAGACAGAAAGAATGGAAACCAAATCCTAGCTCTAAAAGCACCAGGCTGATTAAAAAAAAAAACACTCTGTATCTTCTTTTTGGACTCTACCTGCCTCCAAATGACATTTCTGTTTCCTATGAGATGATTAGAATGAAAGAGATCCTCAGCATGAAACAGCAGATACTGTGTGATTCTGTGTCAGGGTTTCAGCTGTGACACTGCTGATATTTGGCTCAGCAATTTCTCTGTTGTATGTGTGGGGGTTCCCTGTGCATTTTAGGATGTTGAGCGGCATCCCTGGATCCTGGACTCACTGGATGCAGTAACACAACTCCCCCCCAAGTACAGACAACCCCCAGTGTCTCCAGATATTGCCTAATGTCCCCAGGGGCAAAATAGCCCCATCTGAGAACTGCTGCTTTCATAAAGTACAATGTCAGGTGAAATAGGTGGAGGCTGTTTGTAGTCAGAGGTTAGTAGAGATGGAAGAGACCCCAGGAATATCCTGGAAGGGGCTGTAATATTTCGTTTCTTGAATTGGGTGTCGGTAATATGGAGATGTTCAGTTTTTTTTGTTTTTGTTTTGTTTTTGAGGCAGGATCTTGCTCTGTCACCCAGGCTGGAGCACAGTGGCACCATCATGGCTCACTGCAGCCTCTGCCTCCTGGGCTCAAGCAGTCCTCCCACCTCAACCCTCCCAAGTAGCTGGAATTACAGGCATGTGCCCCCACTGTTGCCTAATTTTTGTATTTATTTTTTGTAGAGAGGGGGTCTCACTATGTTGCCCAGGCTGGTCTCAAACTCCAGGGCTCAAGCAATCTGCTCACCTCGGCCTCCCAAAGTGCAGGGATGACAGGCATGAGCCACTGTGCCTGGCCAGTATGTTCAGTTTGTAAGAAAAGTACTGTGCTGACCTCTTCTTTGTGCACATTTCTTTAAGTAATAGTTCAATAAATCATTTAGAATAATTGGTCATAATAGGAGTGATTTGTAGAGTGATTGGCATGAAAGCTGATCACCTTAATTTGAACTACTCTGAAATGAGCACCAGGGGCCACCAAGAGTAGCCCTTCAAGGCGTCATAGCCAAGGAGAAGAGTGTGTTGTGTACATCTCTGCATAAAGGATTTGCTGGTTACATGGAAGGATGAAGCCTCCTTCTGAGGACAGAGGCAGCAAGGCAAGTGGAAGCCAAAGCATTCAGCTTTCTAAATGGACTTTGCTAAAATCTTGTGGATGACTCATGCGCTTAACATACACCCATGTACATAATGTCCATATAAAGATTAATTCTGTAACAGGGTCCACACATACGGGTTTGTTTTTCTTTTCTTTTGAGACAGTCTTGCTTTATTGCCCAGGCTAGAGTACAGTGGCATAATCTTGACTCACTGCAACCTCCGCCTCCCGGGTTCAAGCAAGCTTGTGCCTCAGCCCCCCGAGTAGCTGGGCCTACAGGTGCATACCACCATGCCTGGCTAATTTTTGTATTTTTAGTAGAGACAGGGTTTTACCATGTTGGCCAGGCTTGTCTCAATCTCCTGGCCTCAAGTGATCTCCCCACCTCAGCCTCCTAAAGTGTTGGGATTTCACGTGTGAGCCACTGCACCTGGGCCCACACATAAGGTTTGAGTTCAGATAGAGAAACTCTGGCAGGACTGAGGAATTTGGCCACAGTCTCTGGGAAATATCCACAATTTCTGGAATCTTCTCTACTTCCAGAGTTCCCACTTTCTATCTGTCTCCTATTTATTCACCAAACTTGTATGGAACCACAGTGCGTCTAGAACTTGCCAGGTGTGGAGGATAAAAAGATGACTGAGGTTGGACAAGGTGACTCATTCCTGTAATCCCAGCACTTTGGGAGGCCAAGACAGTTGGATCACTTGAGGTCAGGAGTTTGAGCACAGCCTGGCCAACATGATGAAACGTCTCTACTAAAAATAAAAAAATTAGCCGGGCATGGTGGCACGCACATGTAGTCCCAGCTACTTGGGAAGCTGAGGCAGGAGAATCGCTTGAACCCAGGAGGCAGATGCTGCAGTGAGCTGAGATCACACTGCTGCATTCCAGCCTGGGAGACAGACCGAGATTCCATGTCAAAAAAAAAAAAACGATTACTGAGATACAGACTCCATCAGAGTTGACTCTAACACAAATTTGGTAAGAGCCCAAGGTCTGGCTGGGCAAGCACCTTGATCGGCTTCATCCTGCAGCCTCTACTAGAATGAAGTACACTTTTTCTTTACCCAGGAAAATGTTTTATGCTTTATACCAACGAGTGCAATTTGCGTTAATTCTACAAAATTTGCCGTTTAACTATGCGCCTGTATTCTTCGCATTTTTCTTTTGAGAGATTTTTCAGCACATCATCTTTGGACTATGTGGAATTGGAAATTTACTTAGAGTCAACAACAAGCACAGGAAAGTCAGTTGTTAGTCAAGAGTTAGGTTTTCAAGACAGTGGATAAAATAAAAAATCTAGTATAGTCAAGATTATACGTGCAACTCCCCTCATCATTCATAAAGCTTAGCAGTCAGTCTTACCGTGGCTCACCAGGTCCAATCCACATTTCTTCTGCCACGATTGGAGCAGAGGGTGATTTTTTATGAGCAACTGATGAAGTCACTTAGAGGCCATTTGCATTAGGAGCCCTGTGTACTAGAGACCAATCAATGTGCCCTCATGGCAGCATTTCTGCCTCTGTCCTCTTTGTTCTTGCCAAGTACCCATAGTTCATTTTCCATAGATTAAAAGAGCCCAAGTTGGGCCTATACCTAGGAGTACAATTGCTGGGTCACTTGGCAAGTCGATGTAGAATTGTTTGGGAAGTTGTCAAACTGTTTCTCACAGTGGCTACACCATTTTAATTCCTACCAGCAGTGTATGAAGGTTCTAGTTTCTCTGCATCCTCACCAACACTTGTTATTTTCTGTTTTTTTTTTTTTTTTTTTTTGAGATGAAGTCTTGCTCTGTCACCCAGGCTGGAGTGCAGTGGCACAACATTGGCTCACTGCAACCTCTGCCTCCCAGGTTCAAGTTACTCTCCTGCCTCAGCCTCCCGAGTAGCTGGGATTATAGGCACCTGCCACCAGGCCTGGCTAATTTTTGTATTTTTAGTAGAGACAGGGTTTCACCATGTTGGACAGGCTGGTCTCGAACTCCTCACCTTGTGATCTGCCCACATCGGCTTCCCAAAGTGCTGCGATTACAGGCTTGAGCCACTGCGCCCGGTCTCTTTGCAGTATATTTTTAAATCAGGTAGTGTGAGGCTTCTAGCTTTGTTCTTTTTGCTCAGTATTGCTTTGGCTATTTGGGGTTTTCTGTGGTTCCATGTGAATTTCAGGGTTTTTCTTTCCTGTTTCTGTGAAGAATATAATTGTTAGGGATTATACTGAATCTCTAGATTGCTTCGGGTAGTATGGTCATTTTAACAGTATTAGTTATTCCAACCCACGAACATGAGATGCCTTTCCATTTGTTTGTGTCCTTCTCAATTTATTTGATCAGTGTTTTGTGGTTTCCATTGTAGAGGTTTTTTGGGTTTTTTTTCCCCCATCCTTGGTTAAGTTTATTCCTAGGTATTTTACTTTTGTAGCTATTGTAAATAGAATTTCTTCCTTGATTTCTATTTTAGCTGGTTTGTTACTGGTATATAGAAACATTACTGAGTTTTGTCTGTTGGTTTTGTGTCCTGAAGCTTTACTGAATTATACATCCGTTTTTTAAATTATTTTTTATTTTTTACTTTTTATTTTTTGAGATAGAGTCTCATGCTGTTGCCCAGGCTGGAGTGCAGTGATGCAGTCTTGGCTCACTGCAACCTCCACTTCTCAGGTTCAAGCGATTCTCCTGCTTCAGCCTCCCAAGTAGCTGGGATTACAGGCACCTACCACCATGCCTGGCTAATTGTATTTTTAGTAGAGACAGGGTTTCACCTTGTTGGCCTGGCTGGTCTCAAACTCCCAACCTCAACTGATCCACCCACCTTGGCCTCCCAAAGTGCTGGGATTACAGGCATGAGCTACCACGCCCAGCCTAATTTATCCATTTTAAGAGTTTTTTGGTGGAGTCTTTTGGTTTTTCTGTTTACAAGTATAAGATTATGTCATCTGCAAAATGAGACAATTTGACTTCTTCTTGTCCATTTTGGATGCCTTTTATTTCTTTATCTTGTCTGACCACTCTGGCTTGGATGTCCCATACTGTGTTGAATAAGAGTGGGGAAAGTGGGCATCCTTGTCTTGTTCCAGTTCTTAGAGGAAAGGCTTTCAATTTTTCCCAGTGACTAGGATGTTAGCTGTAGATTTGTCATATATGCCTTTTCTTATGTTGAAGTGTTCCTTCTATGCATAATTTGTTGAGAGTTTTCATCATGAAGGAATGGTAGTTTTACTGAGTGATTTTCCTGCATCTGAGATGATCAGATAGTTTTTGCCTTTCATCTTGTTGATGTGATGTATCACACGTATTGATTTGTGTATGTTGAGCCATCTTTGCATTGCTGGGATAAATCCTACTTAATCATGGTATATCTTTTTCATTCATCATTAGATTTGGCTTGGTAGTATTATGCTGAGAATTTTTCCATCTATGTTCATTAGGAATATTGGCCTGTAGTTTTCTCTTTTTGTTGTGTCCTTGTCTTGATCGGATATCAGGGTAATGCTGGCCTTATACAATGAGTTAGGAAGAATTCCCTCCTCTTCAATTTTTTGGGAATAGTTTGAGAAGAATTGGTGCTTGTTTTTCTTTATAAATTGGGTAGAAATCAGCATAAAAGCCTAGTCTAGGGCCTTTCTCTTTTGGGAGACTTTTTGTTACTGATTCAAACCTGCTATTCATTTGGAGTCAGTTCAGGTTTTCTGTTTCTTCCTAGTTCAATCTTGGTAGGCTGTGTATGTCTGGGAATTTATCCCTTTCCTCTAGGTTTTCCAATTTGTTAGCATATGGTTCTTCACAGTAGCCTCTAATGATCCTTTTTGTTTCTTTGGTAACTGTCGTAATGTCTCCTTTTTCATTTCTGATTGTATTTATTTGGATCTCCTTTTTTTTTTTTTTTTTTTTTGGTTAACCTCACTAGTGGCTTATCAATTTTGCTTAACTTTTCAAAAAACCAACTTTTATCTAGTTGATTCTTTGCATTTCTTTTTTATCTCTGTTGCATTTGGTTCTGCTGTGTTATTTATTATTTTTTCTTTCTACTAATTTTGTGTTTGGTTTGTTCTTGCTTTTGAGTTCCTTGAGGTGCATCATTAGGTTGTTTATTTGAAATCTTTCTACTTTTTTGGTGTAGGCATTTATGGTTATAAACTTTCTTCCTAGTACTGCTTTTGCTGTATCCCATAGGTTTTGCAAGATGTGTTTCCATTTGCTGTTTAAAAAACATTTTGATGTCCATCTTAATTTCTTCATTGACCCAATGATCATTCAATAGCATGTTTAATGTCCATGTATTTGTACAGTTTCCAAATTTCTTCTTATTATTGATTTCAAGTTTTATTCCATTGTGTTCTGAGAAGATACTTGATATGATTTTAATTTTAAAATTTTGTTGAGCCTTGTTCTGTGTCCTAACATATGGTCTATCCTGGAGAATGTTCCATGTGTTGATGAGATGATTGCATATTCTGCTGCTGCTGCATGGAAATATTCTGAAAATATCTGTTAGGTCCATTTGGTCTAAAGTGTAGCTTAAATCTAATGTTTCTTTGTTGATTTTATGTCTTGATGAACTGTCCAATGCTGAGAGTAGGATATTGAAGTTCTCAACTATCATTGTATTGGACTCTATCTCCTGTAGATTTAATAATATTTGCTATGTGTGTCTGGATGCTCTTGTGTTGGTTGCATGAATATTTAGAATTGTCATACTTTGTTGTGAATTGATCCCTTTATTACCATATAATGACCTTCTTTGTCCTTTTTACAGTTTTTTGCTTAAAGTCTGTTTTATCTGATGTAAGTTTAGCTACTCTGATTACTTTCGATTTCTGTTTGTGTGGTATATCTTTTTCAATCCCTTCACTTTCAGTCTGTGTGTGTGTCTTTACAAGTGAAGTCAGTTTCTTGTAGACGCTGTTGGGTCACTTTTTATCCATTAAGCCTGTCTCTATCTTTTAAGGAGGTAATTTAACTTGTATTCGAAGTTATTATTGATAGGTGAGGACTTATTCCTGTCATTTTGTTCATTGTTTTCTGGTTATTTTGTATATCCTTTTGATATGGTTTGGCTGTGTCCCCACTCAGATCTCATCTTGAATTCCCATGTGTTGTGGGAGGGACCCAGTGGGAAGTAGTTGAATCATGGAGGCAGGTATTTCCCATGCTATTCTTTTGATAGTGAGTAAGTCACAGGAGATCTGATGGTTTTAGAAGGAGGAGTTTCCCTGCTCTAGCTCTCTCTTTACCTGCTGCCATCCCTGTAAGATGTGACTTGCCTCTCCTTGACTTCCACAATGATTTTGAAGCCTCCCCAGCAATGTAGAACTGTAAGTCCATTAAACCTTTCTTTTGTAAATTTCCCAGTCTTGAATGTGTCTTTATCAGCTGTGTGAAAATGGACCAATACAGTAAATTAGTACCAGAAGTGGGGTGTTGCTAAAAGACACCTGAATATGTGGAAGTGACTTTGGAACTGGGAAACAGGCAGAGGTTGGAACAGTTTGGAGGGCTCAGAAGGAGACAGGAAACTGTGGGAAAATTTGGAAGAGATTTCCTAGAGACTTGCCCAAAATGCTGATGGTTATGGACAATAAAGTCTAGGCTTAGGTTGTCTCAGATGGAAATGAGGAACTTGTTGGGAACTGGCACAATGGTGACTCCTGTTATGTTTTAGTAAAGAGGCTGGTGGCTTTTTGCCCTGCTGTAAGATTTGTGCAATTTTGAACTTGAGAGAGATGATTTAGGGTATCTGGCAGAAGAAATTTCTAAGCAGCAAAGCATTCAAGAGATGACTTGGGTGCTGTTAAAGGCCTTCAGTTTTATAAGGGAAGCAGAGCATGAAAGTTTGGAAAATTCACAGCCTGACAATGCAATAGAAAAGAAAATCCCATTTTCTCAAGAAAAATTCGATCTGGCTGCAGAAGTTTAAGTAACGAGGAGTCAAATGTGAATCCCCAAGACACGGCGAAAATGTCTCCAGGGCATGTCACAGGTCTTCATGGCAGCGCCTCCCATCAAAGGCCCAGAGGCCTAGGAAGAAAAGATGGTTTTGTGGGCTGGACCCAGGGCCCCTCTGCTGTGAGCAGCCGAGGTCCCTGAGTCCAAGCCACTCCAGCTGCAGCTAAAAGGAGCCAAGGTACAACTTGGGCTGTGGCTTCAGGGTGCAAGCCCCAAGCCTTAGCAACTTCCACATAGTGTTGAGCCTATAGGAGCACAGAAGTAAAAAATGAGGTTGGGAACTGCTGCCTAGATTTCAGAAGATGTATGGAAATGCCTAGATGTCCAGGCAGGAGTTAGCTGCAGGGCAGAGCACTCATGAAGAACCTCTACTAGGGGAGGGCGGAGGGGAAATGTGGGGTCGGAGCCCACATAGAGTCCCTACTGCAGCGCCACCTGGTGGAGCGCCACCATCCTCCAGACCTCAGAATAGTGGATTCACTGACAGCTTGCACTGTGTGCCTGGAAAAGCTGCAGATGCTCAATGCCAGCCCGAAGGGAGCCAGGAGGGGTTTATACCCTACAAAGCCACAGGAGTGGAGCTGTGGCCTTTTTCTCCCGAGGCCATGGGAGCCCACCTCTTACATCAGCATGACCTGCATGTGAGACATGGAGTCAAAAGAGATCATTTTGGAGCTTTGAGATTTGACTGCCCCACTGGATTTTGGGCTTGCATGGGGCCTGTAGCCCCTTTGTTTTGGCAATTTTCTGCTATTTGGAATGACTGTGTTTACCTAGTGCCTATACCCCCATTGTATCTAGGGAGTAACTAACTTGTTTTTGATTTTACATGCTCATAGACAGAAAGGGATTTGCCTTGTCTCACATGAGACTTTGGACTGTGGACTTTTGAGTTAATGCTGAACTTAGTGAAGACTTTGGGGGACCGTTGGGAAGGCATGATTAGTTTTGAAATGTGAGGATATGAGATTTGGGAAGGGACAGGGGCAGAATGCTATGGTTTGGCTGTGTCCCCACCCAAATCTCATCTTGAATTCCCACATATTGTGGGAGGGACCTGGTGGGAAGTAATTGAGTCATGGGGGCAGGTGTTTCCCATGCTGTTCTCATGATAGTGAATACGTCTCACAAGATCTGATGGTTTTAAAAAGGGTAGTTTCCCTGCAGAAGTTCTCTCTTTGCCTGCTGCCATCCATGTGTGACATGACTTGCTTCTTCTTGCCTTCCAACGTGATTGTGAGGCTTCCTCAGTTATGTGGAAGTGTAAGTCCATTAAACCTCTTTCTTTTGTAAATTGCCCAGTCTCAGTCAGGTATGTCTTTATCAGCAGTGTGAAAACAGACTAATACACCATTGTTCCTTTTTTCTCTCATTATATATGGTTGCAGTTTGGTGGTTTTCTTTAGAGGTGATGTTTGAATCCTTTCTTCTTTGTGTGTCTGTGCTACCAGTGAGTTTTATACTTTCATGTATTTTCATGGTGGTAGATATTGTTCTTTTGCTTCCCAATGTAGGACTCCCTTAAGCATTTCTTGTAGCACCACAACAAACAAGGCACAAACAAACAGTCTTTTGTTTATCTTGGAAATACTTTTTTCTCTTTTATTTATTTATTTTTTTTTTTAGCAATGGAGTCTCACTCTCTCACCCAGGCTGGAGTACAGTGGCATGATCATAGCTCACTGCAGCCTTGAACTCCAGGGCTCAAATGAACATACTGCCTCAGCCTTCTGAGTCTCTGGAATTGCAGATGTGAGCCACTGTGCCAGGCTCCTTCACATATGAAGGATAGCTTTGCTGGGTATAGTATTTTTGG
Source organism: Pongo abelii (assembly GCF_028885655.2). Taxonomy (NCBI): domain Eukaryota; kingdom Metazoa; phylum Chordata; class Mammalia; order Primates; family Hominidae; genus Pongo; species Pongo abelii. The sequence continues at coordinate 227,471 of NW_026946742.1, forward strand.
CTTTTTTTTTTTTTTACTTGTAGTATACATCCCCTTTTCTCCTAGCCTGTAAGGTTTCTGCTGAGAAATCCCCTGTTAGCCTGATGGAGATTCTCTTATAAGTGACTTGATGCTTTTCTCTTGCTATTTTTGGCATTTTCTCTTTCTCTTTTGACAATTTTACCATAATGTGCCTTGGAGAAGACCTTTTTGAGTTGTATCAATTTGGCAATCTTTGAGCTTCCTGTATTTGGAAGCTTTCAGGAAGTTTTCAGTTATTATTTCATTAAATAGGTTTTCTATGCCTTTACCCATCTCACCTCCATCCAGAACTCCCAGAATTTCAGTTTTTGGTCACCTATGTGTCCCATATGTCATGTAGCCTTGTTTCATTCTTTTTTCTTTCTTTTTGTCTGACTGGATTATCTTAAAAGACTAGTCTTCAGGTTCAGAAATTCTTTGTTTTGCTTGATCTAGTCTATTGTTAAAGCTGTCAATAATCTTTTGTATTTCATTCAATGATTTATTCTCTTCCAGGATTTGTGTTCGGTTCTTTGTTATGCTGTCTCTCTCTGTTGAATTTCTCATTCAGATCATGAATTTTTTTCCTGATTTTTGTATTCATTATCTGTGTTCTCTTGTATCTCCCTGAGTTTCTTTAATAACATTATTCTGAATTTTTTCAGGCATTTCATAGATTTTCTTTTCATTGGAATCTGTTGCTGGAGAATTATTGTGTTTCTTTGGAGATGTCATGTTTCCTTTTTCATATTTCTTCCATCCTTATGTGACTCTCTGTGCCTCTGACATAACAGTCATTTCTTCCAATTTTATGGATTGGCATTTATATGGGGAAGACCTTTTCTTATAGCTGTGTCTACCATGTTCATTGGATATCACACTTTAGCTTTGATTCTGGGTGGGTACAGTGGTATATTCTGCATATGATTCCTTCAGCTGTAATTGGCATGAGTGGTGTCTGTGAGTCATTCAGTGGCTTAGACTCCAGTGGGGTTTTTTGGTTTTTTTGTGTGTGTGTGTGTGGTTGTTGAGATGGAGTCTAGCTCTGTCACCAGGCTGGAGTGCAGTGACACAATCTCAGCTCACTGCAACCTCTGCCTCCTGTGTTCAAGCAATTCTCCTGCCTCAGCCTCCTGAGTAGCTGGGACTATAGGCACGTGCATCCATGCCCAGCTAATTTTTGTATTTTTAGTAGAGACGGGATTTCACCATGTTGGCCAGGCTGGTCTTGAACTCCTAACCTCATGATCTACCTGCCTCCGCCTCTCAAAGTGCTGGGATTACAGGCGTGAGCCACCATGCCTGGCCAGACTGCAGTTGTTATTGGAGGCTGTAGTGAGGCTTTGCTGAGGATGGGGATGCCAGAAAGTCTTGTCTTTCAGCATCAGTGGTAGTGGTGGTGGAACAGGTGTGTCAATACTAGGAACCTTGGGCAGTGTATGTGGGCACTGATGATAGCCTGTCTGTGTGGGCCAATCCCTGGGCCTCCAGGTGGCTTCTTTGGTTGCTGGCAGTGGCAGCACTGGGCCAGTTGTGCAGGTGCACCACTGGGCTCCTGGAGTGGTGTGTGTGGCAGTCTGATCTCTAGTTCTCCAGGTGATGTGTGCAGGTTCTGGTGGTGGGTAGGCAGGCGTTTCCTCAGGCCTCTCAGTAGTAAGTGTGAGCACTAGCTCTGGAGGCAGGATGAGTCAATCTGCAGGCCCCAGATGGTACATTCAGGCACCAGCATATTCCTATGCATTTCTAGAAAAAAGTATTTTTCAGAAAACCTGAGCATATGTCCTATTAACACAACTTACCCTCATCAGCTCTGCATGAGAAGAAGGAAATTCTCTCAGTAGAACAGTCAGAATGGAATCACAGACTTGTTTTGAGCCAGTCACTGGTAAGTGGGGGGTAGGCTAAAATGATAAGCTCAGAATCTAAACCTTAGATTAGGGAATGGCAAACTTTTTCCATAAAGAGGCAAACGGTAATATTTTAGGCTTTTGGTCTAGATAACCTCTGTTGCAGTGATGCAGTGGTGCCATTGTAGCCTAAAAGCATATGTAGACAATGCATAAATCAATGGACCTGGTTTTATTTCAATAAAACTTAATTTATAGAGTCAGAGGGCCAAATTTGGCAGGTGGTCTATAGTTTGCCAACCCTGTTTAGACCAGTCACAATTTATTCTCTGGGGCTGGGCCAACATTTTCTTAAAAAAAAAAAAAGAAAGAAACCCACTGTCACAATAAAATAGGGTTTCTATTTAAAAAGAAGAGGCTGGGTGTGGTGGCTCATGCCTATAATCCTAGCACTTTGGGAGGATGAGGCAGGAGGACTGCCTGAGGTCAGGAGCATGAAACCAACTTGGGCAATATAGTGAGACCCTGTCTTGCAAAGAATAAAAAAATTAGCCCGGCATGCTGGCACATGTCTGTAGTCTTAGCTACATAGGAGGCTGAAGGGGAAGATCACTTGAGCCCAGGATATTGATATTACAGTGAGCTCTGACTGTACCACTTGTATTCTAGCCTAGGCAAAAGGGAGACCCCAAAAACAAACAAAAAACAGAAAGAAAAGTTGGTTGGGGCGGGTTGGAAAAGAAAGTATTTCTGAATTTCTGGGTAGGTAACTGGTAGTGTCAGGCCAAACTAGCCCTACAGTCTTATTCATTATAAATAAAGACAACTAGAAGATCTCCATCTAGCTATTAAAAATTGGTTAAATTCTACAGAGATAAAGGACGGTGACCCTTTTATCAGTTAGTTGTTGTCAAAAAATGTTGCATAACAAATCACTCCAAATCTCAGTGGCTTAATACAACAATCGTTTATTTTCATGGATCTATGGGTCAGCTGAGGATTGGTTAATCTGACATGAGCATGTCTGGGAAGCTTGACTTTGCTGTTGGTGTCTCTTATCTTCTGATGGAAGCAGCAGTCTGGCCTGGGCTTGTTCTCATGGTGATAGCAAGAGTGAGCGAGCACAAATGAATGCACGCTTTCCAAGTTTTCGTCATGCAGTTTAAAATTCCAGTGACCAAAGCTAGACACATGACTAAACCCAACATTAGGGGCTGGAGAAGTATACTCCGATTCTTCAGTGGGAGGAACTCTAGAGACAAATGGCAGAGTCTTGGATACAGGGAGGACATGGATCCATTAATGTACCTTCATCAACCGCAACCCTCTAACCACCAATACAATTAAATAAGTATTTGTTGAATGCACTTGTGCCTGAATGCTTCTGGCTGCAGCCCAGGCAATGGGGGCCTGACTGGGGAGGGACCATAGCAGGGACTCGATGTCCTGCAGGTCTGCATGTAATTGTGTACGGCCGACTCCACATTGGTCATGGTTGACTTGCTTTGTCCTGCATCCCCAAGGGGCAACGATTGGCTGATTTCATTTCTGAACAATTTTGACTAAGTTGTTTTCAGGAGCCCAGGAAGCAAATCAGTTGTAGATTTGAATTTTGCAGGGGGTCAGAATTGTTGAATATATATATAGTCTTTTACATGCTGATAATTATTTCCATACCACAAAAGGCAGCCAGCTATTAGGAGGCTGCTGTTAAATTCCTTTGCCCTGTGAACTCATGAGCTGTGTCTATGTGGGGGCACTCACTTGTTACAGCTGTTTCCCTTCATAATAACATCAGCCAACATTCTAAATAAATGCAAATCAAGTAGTCTTCCCCAGACAGGTACTTTGCCCTTCTAAAGTGAATTACACATTTGTAAAATAAAACTGATCACATTAAAAAACAAAATGTCTTTGTGTCAGGTTGGTCTGGCTTCAGCAAAGATAATATTTGCCTCCAGAGTAGAAGATCCTTGTAATCACGGTATTTGCATATGGCAGGCCATCTTGTTTCCTTTTTCTTTTGTTTTAACTAAAAAGAGTTGACAATTTTATTTTCACATTTCCCAATACAAATGAAAACTGCATCTTATTTGGTCCCACTTCTCCCCTCCAAAACTATTCTCTTTGATAGGGCAAGGGAGCAAGTTTTCATTATGCTGCTAAGAAAAGCCAGCATCACAGCGGCATGATCTCCTGGTGAAGGGAGCAGGTAAATATAAAACTCATACAGGCCGGGCGCAGTGGCTCAGGCCTGTAATCCCAGCACTTTGGGAGGCTGAGGCAGCGGGTCACGAGGTCAGGAGATTGAGACCATCCCGGCTAACATGGTGAAACCCTGTCTCTACTAAAATAAAAAAAAAGTTAGCCAGGCATGGTGCACACGCCTGTAGTCCCAGCTACTGAGGAGGCTGAGGCAGGGGAATCACTTGAACCCAGGAAGTGGAGGTTTCAGTGAGCTGAGATCATGCCACTGCCCTCCAGCCTGGGCAACAGAGGAAGACTCTGTCTCAAAAACAAAAGAAAACAAAAAAAAACACATAAACAATAACAACAAAAAAACAACACTGATGTAATGAGGCCTCCCCTCTATCTTTATCTGTCTGGTCGAGTCATTCTGGGCTGACTGGGCACCATCATGAGACGGGCAGGAGGTCTCTTCATTGGGCACCCAGGCATCATGGGCATGTGACCTCCCATGGGCGGCCTCATTCCAGGAGCAGGTCCCACTGGCGTCATCCCAGGAGGAGGAGGGCCTATCATTGGCATGATGGGAAGGTCCCCCATATGCGTGCTACCATCATACTGAGATGTGTGAGAAGTGTCAAATACACATTAGATTGTGAAGCGTTAATATAAAAAGACAACAAAGTATTTTGTTAATGTTAAAACATTTTATACATGTAGACCTGGTATTTTGGATAGATTTCCTTAAATCTGTGATATTATTCCAATTACCTTCACTTCTTTTGTTTTTTTTAAAATGTGGTTACTACAAAATGCAAAATATGTGGCTGGCATCATATTTCATCACATTTAGTGTGAACCCTGAGGGTCTAGGGGAGTTGTGAGCCTTAAGTTGAGGGTGACCCAGGTCAGCGTGAATTGCTCTGAAAGAGTAGCAAAGGGCATAAAGAGAACGTATAAATGGAGAGAGGGAGCTCAGTCTCACAGGGTGAGGAAAGGCTTTCTTTCTTACACAGTCTGGCACTTCTTCAAAAGCTTAAATGCAAGTTCTATGACCCAGCACTTCCACTCCAGTTTATGAAAGAAATGAAAATATATGTCCGTGCAGAAACTTGCACACAAATGCTCATAGCAGCATTATTCATAATAGCGCCAAAAGTGAAAACAACACAGTGCTTGTCTACTGATGAGTGGAAAATAGAACATGGTTTGACCATGCAATGGAATATTATTCAGTCATCAAAAGGAATGAAGTACTAACACGTGCTACAACATGGATGAATCATGAGAATATTATGCTAAGTGGAAGAAACCAGTCACAAAACGTCACATATTATAAGATTTCATTTATATGAAATGTCCAGAACACGCAAATCTATGAAGACAGAAACCCTGTCTCTACTAAAAATACAAAATTAGATGGGTGTGGTGGCACATGCCTGTAATCCCAGCTACTCAGGAGGCAGGAGAATTGCTTGAACCCGTGAGGTGGAGGTTGCTGTCAGCCGAGATTGTGCCACTGCACTCCAGCCTGTGACAGAGACTCTATCTGAAAAAAGTAGATTGTCAGGGCTTAGTGGGAAGAGGAAGTGGCAGGTACCTGCTAATGGATACAGGGTTTCTTCTTGGGGTGATGAAAATGTTTTAAAATTGATGATGGTTGTTGCCAAGGTCTGTGAATGCACTGAAACCATTGATTTCTTCCTTTAAATGGGCACATCATATGGTACCTGAATTATATTTTAATAGTTACATTAAAAAAGTAAAATCTTCCTTGAAGAGATGACACTTCAGGAGAGGCCTAGGGGGTGGGATGAGTTCACTAGGTGGAGAAATAAGGGACAGCATTTCAGGGTGAGGAACAACATAGTGAAGTCCCTGAGGTTGATGGGCATAGAGCAGATTTAAGAGACTTTTTTTTTTTTGAGACAGACTTTCGCTCTTGACGCCCAGGCTGGAGTGGAGTGGTGTGATCTTGGCTCACTGCAACCTCTGCCTCCTGACTTCAAGCAATTTTCCTGCCTCAGTCTCTCGAGTAGCTGGGATTACAGGCGCCCTCCCCCACACCTGGCTAATTTTTGGATATTTAGTAGAGATGGGGTTTCACCATGTTGACCAGGCTGGTCTCGAACTCCTGATCTCACGTGATCCGCCCGCCTCAACATCCCAAAGTGCGGGGATTACAGGCGTGAGCCACTGTGCTCAGCCAGATTTAAGGGACTTTCAAGAAGTTTGTGTGGCTGAAGCCTGCAGGGCAAACGAGAGAATTGGGAAATGAGGCTGGAGAAAGAGAGGGCTAGGTCATGGAGGGTCTCACGTTAGGGTGTGGAAACTTCACAGTGGTCCCACCTTGGGCATCCACGTAACTACCCTGTGTCCCAGCTTCCCCACTGGTGAAATCAAGGGCTGATGTAGGGATGGACTGAGATAGTGTGTGCTCAGTAAAGGTGAGCTTTTATCATCGTTTATTGTTTGTTTGTTTGTTTTGAGATGGAGTCTCACTCTGTCGCCTGGGCTGGAGTACAGTGGCGCGATCTCGGCTCACTGCAACCTCCGCCTCCCGGGTTCACGCCATTCTCCTGCCTCAGCCTCCCGAGTAGCTGGGACTACAGGCACCCGCCACCACGCCTGGCTAATTTTTTTATATTTTTGGTAGAGACGGGGTTTCACCGTGCTAGCGAGAATGGTCTGGATCTCCTAACGTCGTGGTCCACCCGCCTCGGCCTCCCAAAGTGCTGGGATTACAGGCGTGAGCCACCGCGCCCGGCTGAGCTTTTATCATTGTTAACCCACAGAGCAGTGGGAGCCATTGAGTGACTGATCAGTTTGGATGCACCTTCTGAAGTGATTGCTTTGGTCCCTGTGAGAGTGCAGATTGTCACAGGGCCAGGGGAAGACAGAGGCCAGTCAGGGAGGCATTTGCAAACAGCTGGAGGTGATGGTGGCTTGCTTTATGGTGGTGTCAGGGAGGTGGCTGAGCAGTGAATGGATCTGAGAAAGATTTAGGAGGTAAAACCCACGTGACTTGGTCACTGATTGTGGGTTGGGTGGGCTGGAGGGAAGGTAAGAAAGAATGAGAAGAAAAACATACTCAAGTGGGCCTCAGCAGGTTGCTTGAGGGTCCCTTTGTGAAGAGGAATGTTTGTGTTTATGATGAAGATGTCCAAACTTTCAAGAGCCATTTGTGGTACTTTTTTCTTTTTAACAGCCAACAACTCCTCCTTCCCTATGCCCTAAACATATGAATTTTCTTTGCCCTAATTTATCACAGAGGGATGGACGTTCATTTGCTTTAATGAGAAATGCAGAATTCCATTAAGAAAAGCATATTAAATTAATCTGGATTGCTGTGAGGGAGTTAAATCTGTTTAGATGTGCACCAGTGTTACTTTAATAGTTTGGTCTAAACCCATTTCTGGCCTGCGGTTGCAGGAGGTTGACTCCCAGCTTGTTTTCATTGGAAAGATCCCAGCAACAAGCACATTTGGCATTTCCAGCCAAACCCACTTTGTCAGCAAAGGAAAAGTTGAGGAGTGCCTCTCTTGTTTTCCCCCAAATCATTTGGCAGAAATGTGGCTGGGAGCTTCACTGCTGATTTTTTCAGTTTTAATATTGCTGTGGAAAGCCTGTACCAACACTCAGCCATGTTATTAATCCACAGCTCCAGTCTGGGCTGTGATTTGCTTTTCCTTTGAGTGACACAACCTTATTTTCCATTAAGACTCAATGCAAATAGACACTCATGCACCATCACCATCACTCCCCCAGATTGAAAGAGGAAGTCAATGGAGTGATTCTAGTTTGGTGTTCATATCGGAGGTTTTATTTATTTATTTATTCTGAGACAGAATCTCTCTCTGTCACCAGGCTGGAGTGCAGTGGCACGATCTCGGCTCACTGCAACCCCTGACTCCCTGGTTCAAGCGATTCTCCTGCCTCAGCCTTCCGAGTAGCTGGGCTTACAGGCATGTGCCACCACGCCCGGCTAATTTTTTGTATTTTTAGTAGAGACGGGGTTTCACCGTGTTAGCCAGGATGGTCTTGATCTCCTAACCCCGTGATCTGTCCGTCTTGGCCTCCCAAAGTGATAGCATTATAGGCGTGAGCCACTGCGCCTGGCCCGGAGTTGTTTTTAAAAGCACATTTCTCTCAATTAATTCCGGGGTGTCCCACTGTGAGTTGGGCAAAGGTTTGGATTTTCTGGAGGTGGAAGGTCAAACTTTAAGTACAATTTGGAGGCTGGGCACTGTGGCTCATGCCTGTAATCCCAGTACTTTGGGAGGCTGAGGTGGGTGGATCATTTGAGGCCAGAAGTTCGAGACCAACCTGGGCAACATGACGAGAACTCGTTTCTTCTAAAAATACAAAAATTAGCCAGGCGTGATGGTACATGCCTGTCACCCCAGCTACTTGGGAGGCAGAGGCAGGAGTTATCGCTTGAACCTGGGAGGCAGAGGTGTCCTGCGTCCAAACCCCATGAGGCGTATCAGCTGGCTGAAGATAACATCGGTCACACTGTGTTGAGATTGGGGTTGCTGTTACTACACCTCATCCCCACCCCTGCTAGGCATCCACAAATAGTCACCTTCAATGAGACAGCCCTCCTGCCCCTGGCTGCCTTATTTCATCTGCACCCAACCGTATCCATTGCTTGTCAGTGGGTCTCAACCTTGGCTGCACGTTGGAATCTCCTGGGGAGATGAGACAATACCAAGGCTCCCTCTCCTCAGCATGATGTTTCCAAGGTCCATCCACATGTAGTAGGCAACAGTACTTCCATTGTATGGATACAGCACATTTTGTTTCTTCATTCATCAACCAAATGGCCATCTTGGTTGTTGCTACCTTTAGTTATTATATATATTACATGATTCCATTTATGTGAAAGGTCCAGAATAGGCAAATCTATAGAGGCAGAAAGCAGGTAAGTGGTTGCCAGGAGCTGGGGGAAAGGGGAGGGGATGGAGAGTGCTTGAGGATACAGGGTTATTTTTGGGGGGGCAGGGGTGTTAATGAAAATGTTTTAGAACTAGACAGAGATCATGATTGTTAAACATTGTGAATGTATTTAATGATACTGAAGTGTATGGCTTCATACAGGGACTTGTATGTTATGTGAATTTTGCCTCATTAAAAAAATACTGCTAGGAGCAATGGCTCATGCCTGTAATCCCAGCATTTTGGGAGACCAAGGTGGGTGGATCACCTGAGGCTGGGAATTCCAGACCTGCCTGGACAACATGGTGAAACCCTATTTCTATGAAAAAATACAAAAATTAGCCAAGCGTGGTGGTGCACGCCTGTAATCCCAGCTACTCAGGAGGCTGAGGTAGGAAAATGGGTTGAACCCGAGAGGCAGAGGTTGCAGTGAGCTGAGATCGCACCACTGCACTCCAGCCTGGGTGACAGAACAAGATTCCGTTTCAAAAAAAAAAAAACAAAAAACCACACACACACAAACAAAAAATACTGTTTCTGCAGAGCCTGGGTACTGGGGTTTTAAAAATCTCCCAGCTGATTCTGACATGCAGCTGTGGTTGAGAATCTCCTTCAGAATGAACTTGTTCATGTTTTACTTGTGTTCTTTTCTAGCCTGCCTATGCCTTTCTGTTTCCTTTCACATCTTTGGGGGTAATTTTTACAATGCAGTGTAACAACCAGCTGCCTCAAGATGCACTGGGATCCCTCTTAACCAGGTAGTTCCCCATCTCCAACTCTGACCTGCCAAGTCAGAATCTTGTGGGTGGGGCCCAGGACTGTACATATTGAAACAGGCAGTGACCGGGGAACTATTTCTGAACACCCCTATGTTTCCCCTGTGTTTGCCCTTTCCCTTCACATTTGGACCCCTTTGTGTGCTGACCACTGGGTTGTTGCACGTGGACATAGCATAAAGACAGGCCAGGAGCAGTGGCTCATGCCTGTAATCCCAGCACTTTGAGACCAAGGTAGGCGAATCACTTGAGACGAGGAGTTCAAGATCTGCCTGGCCAACATAACAAAACCCCGTCTCTACCAAAAATACAGAAATTAGCTGGGTGTGGTGATGCACGCCTTTAATCCCAGCTACTCAGGAGGCTGAGGCTTGAGAATCCCTTGAGCCCAGGAGGCAGAGACTGCAATGAGCTGAGATCGCACAATTGCACTCCAGCCTTGGTGACAGAGTGAGACTCTTAAAAAAAAAAAAAAAAGACAGAGATGGTCCTTCCTCTATGGAGCTCTCAGTAAAACAAGAAAGCTCACGATGTCCTGGCATTTGTCAGAAATACATTTGGTATATGTAGCTGTGGTCACATGCTTGACAGTGCCTGTTGAAAGCTTCTGGGTAGGAAGAGAACAGTCATCACAGCATCACAGCCTGGCATAACTGTCTCCCAGGACAGGTCTCCCTGGGGAGACTGAGACCACAACTCTAAAATCAGAGCCTAAATCCAAGTTCTACATTTCCCTCAGTAATGTACACGATTTAAGAAAGTTTTTATATTAGTTATCTATTGCTGTACAACAATATTACTGCAAACTTTGTGAATTGAGACAGCACATAGTTATCACTACACGGTTTCTGTGGGTCAGGAATCCAGGCGTGACTCAGCTGGGTTCAGTGCAAGGCTGTAGCCATAGTGTCAGCCAGGGCTCTGTTCTCATCTGGAGGCTTGACTGGTGATTGATCTGCTTCCCGGTTCATCTGTTTGTTGGCAGCATTCAGTTCCTTGCAGGCTGCGGGACTCAGAGGCCCCAGTTTCTTGCTGCCCTCAGCTTCTTGCCACATAGGCCACTCATGACATGGCAGCTCACATCTTCAAAGCCAGCAAGACAGACAGCCTCCTAGCAAGACAACTTAACATCCTATCTAACATAATCACTACATCCCCTCACCTCTGCCATATTCTCTTGGTTATAAGAAAGTCATAGGTCCCTTTGTCAGATGAGTAGATTGCAAAAATTTTCTCCCATTCTGTAGGTTGCCTGTTCACTCTGATGGTAGTTTCTGTTGCTGTGCAGAAGCTCTTGAGTTTAATTAGATCCCATTTCTCAATTTTGGCTTTTGTTGCCATTGCTTTTGGTGTTTTAGACATGAAGTCCTTGCCCATGCCTATGTCCTGAATGGTATTGCCTAGGTTTTCTTCTAGTTTTTATGGTTTTAGGTCTAATATTTAAGTCTTTAATCCATTCTGAATTAATTTTTGTATAAGGTGTAAGGAAGGGATCCAGTTTCAGCTTTCTCCATAAGGCTAAGCCAGTTTTCCCAGCACCATTTATTAAATAGGGAATCCTTTCCCCATTTCTTGTTTTTGTCAGGTTTGTCAAAGATCAGATAGTTGTAGATGTGTGGCATTATTTCTGAGGGCTCTGTTCCGTTCCATTGGTCTATATCTCTGTTTTTCTACCAGTACAATGCTGTTTTGGTTACTGTAGCCTTGCAGTATAGTTTGAAGTCAGCTAGCGTCATGCCTCCAGCTTTGTTCTTTTGGCTTAGTATTGACTTGGTAATGCGGGCTCTTTTTCGGTTCCATATGGACGTTAAAGTAGATTTTTTCCAATTCTGTGAAGAAAGTCATTAGTAACTTGATGGGTGTGGCATTGAATCTACAAATTACCTTGGGCAGTATGGTCATTTTCACGATATTGATTCTTCCTACCCATAAGCATGGAATGTTCTTCCTTTTGTTTGTATCCTCTTTTATTTCGTTGAGCAGTGGTATGTAGTTCTCCTTGAAGAGGTCCTTCACGTCCCCTGTAAGTTGGATTCTTAGGTATTTTATTCTTTGAAGCAATTGTGAATGGGAGTTCACTCATGATTTGGCTCTCTGTTTGTCTGTTATTGGTGTATAAGAATGGTTGTGATTTTTGCACATTGATTTTTTATCCTGAGACTTTGCTGAATTTTGGTATTTTTAGTAGAGATGGGGTTTGCTGAATGCAGCCCCAAGTCAAGTACCCCCTGCTTGGTCGATCGATCACAACCCTCTCACAATCACGACCCTCTCATGGAACCCCTTAGAGTTGTGAGCCCTTAAAAGTGACAGGAATTGCTCACTTGGGGAGCTGGGTTGTTAGAGACATGTGCCATCATGCCCAGCTAATTTTTGTATTTTCAGTACAGATTTGGTTTCACTATGTTGGATGGCTAGGATAGTCTTGATCCCTTGACCTCATGATCCACCTACGTCGGCCTCCCAAAGTGCTGGGATTACAGGTATGAGCCACTGCACCTGGCCCAGAGAAGCCTTTTCATACTTGCTTCTCAGCCTTCTGCATCCTACCCCACCACCATGCACTCACCGCCCGTGGGTTGTGCTCATCCCTGATCATCTCTCCCCAGGCCTGCTGTTCCTCGAGAAAGGAAGTTGTAATGGGCAGAATTCTAAGACAGCCCCCAAGAGACCCACTCTCTTATATCTGCTCCTTGTATCATCTCTTCTTGAGTGTGTGCAGAGCTTGTGATTTGGCCAAGGGGAAGGAATTTTGCAAATGTGATTATGGTCACACTTGCTTTGTTAAGCACATTTGCTCACCTGACTTTGAGTTCATCCAAAGCAGGATGATCTTAGGTGGGCCAGACCTAATCAGGTGAGCCTTTTAAGGTGAAGTTTCAGGGAGTCAACCCTTAGCCTCCAAGGAGACACAAATGGTCATGCTGGGAGCTGTCTTTGGACGTGGCAGCTCTAGGAGCTGAGGGCCTTCGTTCAACAATTGCAAGAAATTGAATCCAGTCCACACACTGAATAAGCTTGGAAGAGGACACTGAGCATCCAATGAGACCCCAGCTCCAGCTGACACTCTGGTTGCAGTATTGTGACCTGAATAGAAGACCCAGTTAAACCCTGCCCAGGCCCTTGGCTCATGAAAACAGATAACTGGGTGGTGTTTTAAGCTGCTCAGTTTGCACTGGTAAATCCACCAACAGGAAAGTAATATAGAAGTTAAATTGGCCAGATGTGGTGGCTCGTGCCTGTAATCCCAAGACTTAGAGAGGCTAAGGAGGGTGGATCACAAGGTCAAGAGATCGAGACCATCCTGGCCAACATGGTAAAACCGTGTCGCTACTAAAAATACAAAAATTAGCCAGGCATGGTGGCATTCATCTGTAGTCCCAGCTACTCAGAGGCTGAGGCAGGAGAATCATTTGAACCCAGGAGGTAGAAGTTGCAGTGACTTGGGGCCATGCCACTGCACTCCAGCCTGGGCAACAGAAAGAGACTCTGTCTCAAAAAAAAAAAAAAAAATGAAGTTAAATGAATACTTTTGACCATTGATGGAAGTTGCTTTCATTTCCTCTTACTTAATCATCTCTATCTTAGCCCTGAAGAGGGCTGCTTTAACCCCATTTGTAACAAGTGAGTCTGAGGCCCAGGAGAAGTGACAGAATTCAGCAAAGTCTACCTTGCTACCTGGTGGCCCCAGCTAGAACTCAGCCCCAGGTCAATATACCTGAAGTCATTACAACATCCACAAAAATTTGCCCCTCTCTCCATGCCTTCCTCTTTAGAAGCCTGTTCCTTCAGGGATAGATCCCAACCCAGCGTTACAAGGTACTGAACTCTGATTTTCACAAAATATAGTAACTATCCCCCAAAATTAATAATAGTATTTTTGAGCCGGGCACAGTGGTTCATGCCTGTAATCCCAACATTTTGGGAGGCTGTGGTGGGTGGATCATGAGATCAAGAGTTCGAGAGCATCCCAGCCAATATGGTGAAACCCCATCTCTCCTAAAAATACAAAAATTACCTGGCAGTGGTTGCAGGCGTCTGTAATCCCAGCTACTCGGGAGGCTGAGGCAGAAGAATCGCTTGAACACAGGAGGCAGAGGTTGCAGTGAGCCAAGATTGCACCACTGCACTCCAGCCTGGCAACTGAGCAAGACTCCGTCTCAAAAAAAAAAAAAAAACCATGTTTGAGTACTTATGGGTCAACCACTGGGCTATGCCAACACCAATAGATATTATGATTATGATTATTTTCCATTTTATTGATGAGGAAACCGACACATAGAAAGGTAAAGGAACTTGCCAAGGTGACGGTCACACAGCCAGAGCTGTAGAAGCAGCACAGGAATCCCAGCAAACTCACAGCCAAGCTCTGCTTTTCACCTTCACATCATTGTCCTCAGACTAAAACCCTAACTCTGACCTTCCGAATCAAAAATCATACTCAAGGCCAGGCACAGTGGCTCACGCCTGTCATCTCAGCAGGTTGGGAGGCTGAGGCAGGTGGATTACCTGAGGTCAGGAGTTCCAGACCAGCCAGGCCAACATGGTGAAACCCTGTCTCTACTAAAAATACAAAACTTAGCCAGGCACAGTGGTGGGCTCTGTAATCCCAGCACTTTGGGAGGCTGAGGCATGAAAATCACTTGAACCCAGGAGGCAGATGTTGCAGTGATCCATGATCATGCCACTGCACTCCAGCCTGGGCAAGACAGTGAGACTCTGTCTCAAAAAAAAAAAAAAATTGTGCTTAATAATATCTTGGAAGTGCACATATCTTCTGGGAAGGTTGATGGACTACAATTAGCTTCAAAACACAAATAAGTAACTGTGTTTAAATGAGGCCTTCTGTGTAATAGCTAGGGAAAATCATTGTAGCTATTCATATTTTGGTTCCCCTTCCAGGCACAGAGAAGTTGCCCATGACTCTGTGATCCGTTTTATCCAATGAATCATGAGCAGGAGCAACTTGAGTCACCTCCAGGTGGAAGTGTTAAGAGGCTCTGTGATCCACCATGTTCCCTTTCCCCTGAAGTGTGATCAAGGATACATGCAGAGATGGGGCTTTTGTCAGCCTGGATCCCTGAGTGAAAACAATGAACAGACCACCCCTCAATGCCCTAACAGCCCAGACATGCAACGTGACCAAGAATAAGCCTCACTGTGGCCAGGCACGGTGGCTCATGCCTGTCATCCCAGCACTTTGGGAGGCCAAGGTGGGTGGATCATTTGAGGTCAGGAGTTCAAGACCAGCCTGGCTCACATGGTGAAATCCTGTCTCTACTAAAGTACAAAAATTAGCCAGACAGTAGTGGCACGGGCTTGTAATCCCAGCTACTCAGAAGGCAGGAGAATCGCTTGAGTCTGAGAGGCAGAGGTTGCAGTGAGCTGAGATTGCGCCACTGCACTCTACTCTGGGTGACAGAGTGAGACCCTGTCTCAAAAACAAGCAAACAAATACCTCACTGTATGGAGCCATTGAGATTTGGGGATTGTTGTTACTGCACCAGAACCCAAATCATCCTGACCACTAGACTGTCCTAACTAAGGTTTCTTACCAAAAGTAAAGGCATTTTTTAAGTTCGTGACATTTAAACAAAAGAGCAAATACCAATATCTGCCACTTTGTCAGGCTAACAATCCCAAACAAAGCCAACAGCCAGAAGTTAAAAGAAACAGATCATTAGGTTGAAAACAGAACTGTCAAAACAGGCACAATTGACTTCATTTAGTGATTGCAAAAACATCAGGAAAGACACAGGTTGGTCATATCATTTATCACATGCTTCATTGCACATGTTTGACTAAGAAAATCACAAAGTATTTAAGCTCATCTGTAGTTCAAGGTGCCTATCCGTGTATTTATCCATTCATCCTGATTTATTTATTGAGCAACTCTTTTGTGCCAGGCACTGTGTTGGGTGGTGGTAATTCAGTAATGGAGATGGCAGGCATGGCTCTGCCCTCCAGGAGTTTCTAGGATATGGAGGGAGACAAACAAAAAAGAAGTAAATCCATGAAAGAATTATTGGTGGACCCTGTCCCCAATATTTCAATGTAGTTCTTTCCATTTTCCATAAGGGTCAGCCAGCTGAGAAAGTAAAGAGACACTACAAAGAGAGGAATTTTACAGCTGGGCCACTGAGGGTGTTATTACATATCAGTAGGACCATGATGCCCCTGAGTCTCAGAACAGCAAGTTTTTATTAAGGGTTTCAAAAGGGAAGAGGTGTAAGAACAGGAGTAGGTACAAAGATCACATGCTTCAAAGGGCAAAAAGCAGAACTACTACTAAGGGTCTAACAAAGATCACATGCTTCTGAGGGAACACGACAAAGGGCAAAAGCAGAACTACTGATAAGGGTCCAGCCAAGTTCACAAAGCAAGGGCAAAAGCAGAACCACTAAAGGTCTATGTTCATTGGCGCACATATTGTCTTGATGAACATCTTAAACAACAGAAAACCGGGTTCGAGAGCAGAGAACCAGTCTGACCACAAATTTACCAGGGCAGAGTTTTTCTCCAGCCTAGTAAGCCTTTGGGTACTGCAGGAGACTAGGGCGTGTCTCAGTCCTTATCTCAACTGCATAACACAGACATTCCAGAGCAGCCACTTATAGACCTCCTCCCAGGAATGCATTCCTTTCCCAGGATGTTAATATTCCTTGGTAGGAAAAAATTTAGTGGTATCTCTCCTACTTGCACGTCCATTTATAGGCTCTCTGCAGAAGAAACATATGCTCTTTTTGCCCGACCCTGCAGACAGTCAGACCTTATGGTTGTCTTCCCTTGTTCCCTAAAAATCACTTTTATTCTCTTCTTTTTCAAGGTGCACTGATTTCATATTGTTGAAACACACATGTTTTACAATCAATTTGTACAGTTAACACAATTATCACAGTGGTCCTGAGGTGATGTACATCCTCAGCTTCTGAATATGACAGGATTAAGAGATTAAAGACAGGCATAAGAAATTATAAAAGTATTATTTGGGAACTGATAAATGTCCATGAAATCTTCACAATTTATGTTCCTCTGCTGCAGCTCAGGCCAGTCTCTCCATTTGGGGTCCCTGACTTCCCACAACAAGAAGTAATAAGAGGTTAAGGTGGAGAAGAGCAGGGAAGTCCACTTTATAAAGGGGTCAGGGAAGAGCTCTCTGTGGAAGCACCATTTTAGCTGAGGCCTAAAGGATTGTCTAATTTGGGCACCATTTGCTGAGGCCTAAAGGATTGTCTAATTTGGGGAGGTGCAGAGGAAAATCATTCCAGGCTGAACCAGCAAGTGCAAATGCCCTGTTGTGGAAAAAGGTTTGAAAGTCCAAGAAGACAGAAGGAGGCCAGAGTGGCTGAAATAGAGTAGGCCAAAGGAAGGAGATAGAGAGGGCTGGAGACGTGGCAGGAACAGGCAGAAGACTCGGGGTCTCGATTTTATTCTATGTGCCATGGGCAGGAAAGGCAGGGATGAAACTCAATGGACACCTTAAGATCACTGAAGGAGCCAGATGGGAAATGGATTGCTGAGCATGGAGAGCAGGTGCAGAGGACCAGTTAAGACCAGTTAGGAGGCTGCTGCTGTAGCCAGCTGGGATAGCACTGTCCTAGGCAAAGATAATGACAGTGAAGATAGAGAGAGTGGACAAGTTGGATAAAGTTTATAATCACAGGACTTGCTGACTGGAGAAGAGGGCAAAAGCAGAGTTAGCACAACACATGAGTTATGACCACCTTGAGCAGCTCAGCAGGGGGTGGTGCCATTTACAGAACAGAGATGGCATGGACAGAGCCCATGGAGAAAGAGGAGGAAAAAGAGTTTGGCTTTGGGTTTCTTTTAAGACAGGGTCTCTTGCTCTGTCACCCAGGCTGGGGTGCATTGGTGCAATCATAGCCCTTTGCAGCCTCAAACTCCTGGGCTCAAGCGATCCTCCTACCTCAGCCTCCCAAGTAGCAGGCTTAGAGATCCTACAGATGCACATCACCATGCCTAGCTAATTTTTTTTTTTTCTTTTGTAGATAGGGAGTCTCACTGTGTTTTCCAGGCTGGCTTCAAAATCCTGGCCTCAAGTAATCCTCCCACCTCGGCCTCCCATAGCACTGGGATTACAGCCATCACCTACCACTCCAAGCCATGAGTTTGGCTTTGGATGTAACAAGGCTGAGGTGTTCATGAGTTGACAAATGGAAAAAAGAAGAAAGAAGTTGAGTGTATAAGACTGCTGTTTGAAGGAGAAGTCTAGCCTCAAGACAAAGTTCAGGACTCATCAGCTGAGAAATGGCACCGAAAATTATGCAAATGGATGAGTTCAGCTAGCAAACAAGTCCAGAGAGCAGAAAGTCCAGAGAGAGCAGCACTGGGCCATGCACCTGGCCTAATGCCACCCTGCTCCTCCCAATCCCTGTGTTATGCTGGAGAGGGTTCAGCCTCTGGTGAGTTCCACTAAACCCCCACATCTCTTTCTTCTGAGACCTTCTCTAAATCCCCTCTTTTATACTTAGTGAAATGGGATTCTCTTTTTCCCATCCAGCTTAAGCAAAAACTTTTGACTGTGCGAAGAATGAGGATGCATTTAGTATCTGTTCTGCACGGCTAATTCCATCAAAGATTTCTCATTATTCATGCCTGGCAGTCTCATTTTTTGCCTCTCAGAGCATAGTCGTAGCATTAATTAGTGACCTTTTCACCCTTCTAATACCAGCGATTTCCCCCATCTCAGTTCTCAGGAAGTTCTGTTCGCAGAATTATCTCCTGAATCCTCACCTGGGGATAGAAATTGTTCTCTGTGGCTGTGTCTTCCCCTCTAATTCTTATAAAAAAACTCAGTGATCTCTGTGCATCAAATATTAAACTCAAGCTTAACAGATCATGCTTCTGGCTTCTCTGTCTCTCTCTGGCCTGTGGGTTAACAGGCTTGCAACCTTTGCAGAGGAGACACCAAATTCCCAGGAGGCCAGAATTTCCAAGAGTGCTGGTCACTCTTGCTCTCTTTCTCCTGCTTAAAATTCAGCACTAGAGAGTGTTACACCATTTCACCTGCAGCGGAGTTCATCTGACTCTAGGGACTGCAGAGGAGGAGACGGGCAAACTAACAGGCATTCAGAAAATGGCTACCACAATGGGGAGAAAATGAAACTCAAACCAAATAAGCAATGGTCAAAAAAAAAAAATCTAGAGGGCAGGCAGTGGCTCACACCTGTAATCCCAGCACTTTGAGAGGCCGAGGCAGGTGGATCACTTGAGATCAGGAGTTCGAGACCAGCCTGGGCAACACAGTGAAATCACATCTCTACTAAAAATACAAAAATTAGCCAGGTGTGGTGGTGGGCACCTGTAATCTCGGCATTTTGTGAGGCTGAGTTGGGTGGATCACCTGATGTCAGGAATTTGAGACCAGCCTGGCCAACATGGTAAAGCCCTATTTCTATTTAAAAATACAAAAATTAGCCAGCTGTGATGGCAGGTGCCTGCAATCCCAGCTACTTGGGAGGCTGAGGCAGGAGAATTGCTTGAACTCAGGAGGCAGAGGTTGCAGCATGCAAAGATTGCACCACTGCAATCCAGCCTGAGAGACAGTGAGACTTTGTCTAAAAAAAAAAAAAAAAATGTAGAGATGTCCATCCAGGCTGAAGAGAATATTCCAGAGCAGGTGTTGGAACACATGGCCCATGGGCCAAATCTGACCTGCCTGCACATGTTTTTGTCCAATAAAGTTTTATTGAAACACAGCCATGCACCCATTTGCTACATACTCTCTCTGGCTGCTGGATTAGGCTGTTCTCTCATGCTATAAAGAAATACCTGAGACTCGGTAATGTATAAAGAAAAGAGGTTGAATTGGCTCAGTTTTGTAGGCTCTACAGGGAGCATGATGCTGACATCTGGTGAGCTGTGGAGGCCTCAGGAAACTTACAATCATGGCAGAAGGGGAAGCGGGGGCAAGAGCGTGAGGGATGGAGGTGCTACACACTCGTAAACAACCAGATCTTGCAAGAACTCACTCACTATTGCAAGGACAGGACCAAAGGGATGATGCAAAATCATTCATGAGAAATCCACCCCCATGATCCAATCTCTTGCCACCAGCCCCACCTCTAACACTGGGGATTACATTGCAACATGAGATTTGGGCGGGGACACATATTCAACCTATATCAGCTGCTTTCATTCTATGGGTGGCAGAGTTGAGTAACCACTACAAAAGACTGTATGGCCCACGAATTCTAAAATATTTACTATCTGATGCCTTCAAGAAAATATTTGCAAACCTGCTCTTGAAAAGGAAGGGAAGGAAGAGGAGAGGAAGAAGGCAGGAAGGAGCAGAGGGCGACACGGGGCTGTATTGAAATGTCTGTTGTTAGAAAGAAAATTCAATTTATTTGGCACGGCCCAACTTATCAAAGTAGGAGCATTCCATTGGAGTTTCAGGAGAAACACTGTGCTGAATATAAAGATGACACCATCTGTAATGCCTAACCTTGTTTTTATTAACTTTGTTCTTAGACTTTCCTTTTCTTTGAATCACTTAGCCTTGTTTCTACCTGAATTGTCTTTCTTTTAGCTAAGAGAGCTAGACAGACTTTGTCTTGGCTTTTTCACTGGCAGCCCCTTCCTCAAGGACTTAACTTGTGCAAGCTGACTCTTAGCACATCTAAGAATGCAATTAACTGATAAGATACTGTGAGCAATATCCGCAGTTCCTAGGAATTCGTCCGATTGATAATGTCTAAAGCCCCGCGTCTATCACTTTGTAATAGTCTTAAAGCCCTTAGACCTAGAACTGTTTACTTTCCTGTAACAATTTATCCTTTTAACTTTTTGCCTACTTTACTTCTGTAAAATTGTTTTAACTAGACCCCTTTCCCCTTTCTAAACTAAAGTATAAAAGAAAATCTAGCCCGTTCTTCGGGGGCCAAGAGAACTTTAAGCGTTAGCCGTATCTTGGCTGCTGGCTAACTAAACAGACCTCAATTTGTCTCAAAGTGAGGCATTTTCTCTAACTCGCTCAAGCACAACATTTGGAGACCGCAGCGAAAACGCCACCAGGTGAGAGCCAGGCTCACTCCGGGCTCCCCCGGAAGGATGGCCAGCTTCTGGGGGGTTGCCACCTGAAAAAAAATTTTCAGGTCCCCGAAAGTTGACCGTCTTCCAGAGGAGAGCGGATCGACTACCATGTGGGTGCCCACAAAAATTCCACCTCTGAGTCCTCAGCTTCTGACCCCGAGGTCAGGTAGGTCAGATTTGACTTCAGTTCTAGTAAGAGGAAGCGGCCCTGACGAGGGCGTCCCTCTTTTCACTCTGTCCGTTTCTCTAGGATGCTAGAAGGTAGAGCCCTGGTTTCTGTTAGGCACCTCTGTGTCTCTGTCTAGGAGGGAAGTGGCCCTGACAGAGGCCCTCCCTTGACTCAGTCCACATCCCAGGGTGCTGGAGGACTGAGTCCTGGTTTCTGGCAGACCGGTCTCTTTCTCTCTCACTTTTTCTATCTCTCATCTCTCATCTTTCTCTTGTTCAAGTTTCTTGAAGAATCTCCAAGAAAGAAAAAAACTGGTATAAACTCTGTGTGAATAATGAATGAATGAAGGAGGACAAGGCTGCGCTTGTCCTCCAGTTGAAGCTCCACGGCGAAAGCTACAGGTTCAAATGGGCCCTCACCTGCGGATCCGTGGTGACCTCATAAGGCTTAAGGCAGCATCAGGCATAGCTCAATCTGAGCCGGAAGTTTATACCGGCCTGCCAATGCTAAGAGGAGCCCAAGTCCCCTCAGGGGGAGCCAGCAGGCATCTGACTGATCCCATCACAGGACCCCTCCCCTTGTCTGTCTTAAAAAAAAAAAAAAAAGGAAAAAAAAACTGTCATAACTGTTTACATGCCCTAAAGTCAATTGTTTATGTTTATTGTTCTGTTCAGTGTCTATTGTTCTTGTTAGTAGTTGTCAAAGTTTTGCACGTCAAGTCGTAGATATTGCCCAAGACGTCTAAGTAAAAACTTCTTCAAAGTTTTAGTGCTGATTTTTTGTCACAGGAGGTTAAATTTCTCATCAGTCATTTAGCTGGCCACCACAGTCCTGTCTTTCTGCCAGAAGCAAGTCAAGTGTTGTTACAAGACAAGTGAGAAAAACATTTGCCTCATTAAGATTTCTAGCACCATGAAAGTTGTAAGTAGTTAGATTGTCATACCCCACGTCCAAGTGATTAGACCTCCTCTAAACTAAACCAGTAGTAAGTTCAAAACAGCCACCCTGCAGATTTCCTTGCTCACCTCTTTTGTCATTCTGTAACTTTTCCTGTGCCCTTAATTAGAACACCGTGTAAAACGTATGCCCGTACTGCTTTACTTCGTTTTGATTCTTACTGTGTTCCTCTGTGGCTACTCTCCCATCTTAAAAATGATCCGAGTAGTCCTTTTCTGCCTTATCCCTGCCCCCTACCCCACACATCTCATTTTCTGGTGCGACAGCAAGTTCAGTGTCTCCAGAATTGGCTCTCCTCTGCTCCTTAAACCCTTAAAAAGAAAAAGCTAAATTTAAGCTATTTGCCTTTAAGTCATAAAGACACCAAAAGTATTTAAAGTACAGATCTAGAAGAAGAAGAATGTCTAGATCAAACTGACCCAGAAGATCTCAGGCTGGCTCTAATCCTCCTCCCTCAATCTTAAAGCTATAGTAATGTAGCAAGTAGTAGTAGCTGTTGTAGTTTTTCTGCTCTTTCTAGTCATGTTGATTCTGTTCTTTCAATACTCCAGTCCCCAAGAAATAAGTTTCTCTGTCCATGCTAAGTTTAATATCGATGCTCAAATTTTATTAAATTGCCTTCAAAAAAAAAAAAAAAAGAAACACTTCCTCCCAGCCTTGTAAAAGTTAAAGCCCTCTCCAATGTATGCTGCAGAAATTTTTCTCTCAGTTTCTGAGAGGATTATAAAGTCTGCCTTTAAAAAGGCAAGCTCCAGACACTCTGCGAAATAAAATGGCCAAAGTTTAAAGTCAAGTGGCACCCTGAAGGGTCATTGAACCTCACAGTTGTTCAAGCTGTGTGGCAGGTGGTTACTAAAACTCCTCGCCACCTGATCAGTTCCCTACATTGATCAATAGCTGAGTTTAGTGAGGATCCCCCTCGGCTCCACTCATGCGCCATTCATAATTCCACCTGCAAGGTCCTCCTAAGCCAGACCGCGTTTCCGCCTCGACCCTCAGCCGGTTCGGCTCCCCCTTACTGCCTCCTCTGAAGAAGAGGAGAGTCTCCCTCACCCAGTCCCGCCGCCTTACAACCAGCCTGCTCCCTTAAAGTGATCCCGTGTCTCCTGGACGACGTCCCCTGTGGCTCGCCACCCATTGCCTCTCAGTCGCGGCCGTGGCAGAAAGACCTAGCCCCTCTACCACCACTGAGAGGGCACAAGTCCTCCAGGTGACGAGCGCTCAACCCCTTCTTGGTTTATGTCCTTTTTCTACTTCTGACTTATATAATTCGAAAACCCATAATCCTCCCTTCTCTGGAAAGCCCAGGCTTTGACCTCTTGATAGAGTCGTACTCCGGACTCACCCGCCCACCTAAGATGATTGCCAACAGCTCCTTTTAACCCTTTTCACCTCTGAAAAGAAAGAACGTATCCGAAAAGCCAAAAATACTTCCTCACATCAGCCAATAGACCAGAAGAAGAATCTAGAGACGTCCTTGAGGAGGTCTTTCCCTCTACCCGGCCTAACTGGTACCCAATTCCTCAAGTAGAAGAAACTTTGGACGATTTTCACTGGTGTCTCCTCGCAAGTATTAAAAGAGCCGCTCAGAAACCCATAAACTTGTCTAAGATGACCAAAGTTGTCCAAAGGCCCGATAAGTCACCAAGAACGTTTTTAGAGCGCCTGATAATTCACCAAGAACGTTTTAGAGCGCCTCAGGAGGCTTGTCGGATTCACACCCCTGTTGACTCGGCAGCTCCTGAAAATAGCCGTGCTCTTAATTTAGCATTTGTGGCTCAGGCTGCCCCGGATATTAAAAAGAAACTCCAAAAACTAGAAAAATTTGCTAGAATAAATATCAGTCAGCTTTTAGAAATAGCCCAAAAAGCTTTTGACAGTCAAAAGTTTAAAAAACAAAAAGCAAGGCACAGGCAGCTGAAAAGGCCGCTGATAAAGCATTCAAAAGACAAACAAAAATCTTAGTGGCGGCTATCTAAGAAGTGCAGAATGAAATAGCCCGTTAATTTAGCATTAACTGAAGCCCCTGCTTTAGCCCTCCCTAATAGCTCCATAAAAGCCAAGGAGTTGCTAAAGAGGGGCTTACTCAGACTCTAAGACCCTAAAGACACGCAGTAGCTATTTATCTAAGAGGCTAGATCCTGTGGCCTCTAGATGGCCAAGTTCTCTGCAGCCGTAGCGGCTACAGCAAGCCTAGTCCAAGAAGATGATAAGTTAACTCTAAGCCAAAATTTAACCCTTACAGCTCCTCATGCCGTAAAGACCTTACTACGAGTGCTTCTGGCAAATAGATGTCAAATGCTCCCATCTTGCAATATCAAAGTTTACTGTTAGATCAGCCTCGTTTGACTTTCTCTCCCACAAAGTGTTTTAATCCAGCTACACTACTTCTTGACTCAGACTCCACTATTCCTGTTCATGACCGTCAAGGACTGTTAGAAACTATCAAAACTGGCCGATCTGATCTTCAAGATGTGCCCCTAGAAAAGGCAGATGCCACCGTGTTCATAGACAGTAGCAGCTTCCTCAAGCAGGAAGAATGAAAAGCCAGTGCAGCTGTTACCACAGAGACAGATGTGTTGTAAGCTCAAGCTTTACCAGCGAACACCTCAGTACAAAAGTCTGAATTGATCGCCCTCACTCAGGCTCTCCGATAAACTACGAATAAACGTATTAACATTTACACTGACAGCAAGTACCCCTTTGCTACTGTGCATGTACATAAAGCCATCTACCAGGAAAGCAGGCTACTCACCTCAGCAGGTAGCTGTGATCCACCGCAAAGGACACCAATAAGAAAACACGGCCATTGCCCATAGTAACCAGAAAGCTGACTCAGCAGCTCAGGTCACAACGACTTTCAGTCACGCCTCTAAACTTGCTGCCCACAGTCTCCTTTCCACAGCCAGATCTGCCTGACAATCCAATATACTCAACAACAACAAAAAAAACTGGCTTCAGATCTCAGAGCTAATAAAAATCAGAAAAGTTAGTAGATTCTTCCTGACTCTAGAATCTTCAAACCCTGAACTCTTAAAGAAACTTTAATCAGTCACCTACAGTCTACCACCCATTTAGGAAGAGCAAAGCTACCTCAGCTCCTCTGGAGCCATTTTAAGATCCCCCGTCTTCAAAGCCTAACACATTAAGCAGCTCTCAAGTGCACAGCCTGTGCCCAGGTAAATGCCAAACAAAGTCCTAAACCCATCCAGGCCACTGTCTCTAGAAAAACTCGCCAAGAAAAAAGTAAGAAATTGACTTTACAGAAGTAAAACCACACCAGGCTAAGTACAAATACCTTCTAGTACTAGTAGACACCTTCTCCAGATAGACTAAGGCATTTGCTGCAAAAACCAAACCACCAACACAGTAGTTAAGTTTTTATTCAATGAAATCATCCCTCAATATGGGCTGCCTGCTGCCATAAAGTCTGATAATAGAACAGCCTTCACCTCACCTGTAGCTCAGTCAGTCAGTAAGGCGTTAAACATTCAATAGAAGCTCCATTGTGCCTATCAACCCCAGAGCTCCAGGCAAGTAGAACGCATGAACCACACCGTAAAAAACACTCTTAAAAAATTAATCTTAAAAACCAGTGTAAATTAAGTAAGTCTCCTTCCTTTAGCTCTACTTAAAGTAAGGTGCACCCCTTACCAGGCTTAGTTCTCACTTTTTGAAATCATGTATAAGAAGGCGCCGCCTATCTTGCCTAAGCTAAGAGATGCCAAATTAGCAGAAATATCACAAACTAATTTATTACAGTACCTATAGTCTCTCCAACAGGTACAAGAGATCATCCTGCCACTTGTTCAAAGAGCCCATCCCAATCCAATTCCTGAACAAAGTCCTGCCATTCATTCCAGCCAGGAGACCTAGTGTTTGTTAAAAAGTTCCAAAAAGACTCACTCCTGCTTAGAAAAGACCTCACACCGTCATGCTCACGACGCCAACGGCTCTGAAAGTAGATGGTATTCCTGCTCAGATTCATCACTCCCACATCAAAAAGGCCAACAGAGCCCAGCTAAAAACATAAGTCCCCAGGCCTAAGTCAGGCCCCTTAAAACTAGCCTAAGACAGGTGAAGCCATTAGATTCTTTTTATCTACCTCACTGATTTGTTTTTGTCCGTTACATCCTCTGTGCTTCCTACTCCTTTCTCCTCACCTCTTTCACAACAGGACGTGTATTTGCAAACACCACCTAGAAGGCCAGTACCTCCAAGGAAGTCTCCTTTGCAGTTGATTTATGTGTACTGTTCCCAAATCCAGCCCGTACCCACGAAAAGCAACACAATCTGCCAGTCGCAGTGCAGGAAGTGTCAACCTTGCAGCAAGATTCAGACACTAAAAGAGCCAAACTAAGTGTAGAAGCTCCAAAAGTGCAGAAAAAAGACTCCAAAATATTGACTTTTACCTCTGTCCAAGGAATCACCCTGACGCTAGCTGTCAAGATACTTTTCAGTTTTTCTGCCCTGATTAGACATGTGTAACTTTAGCCACCTACTCTAAAAGATCAACCAGATCTTCAACTCTTTCCATAAGTCATGATTCTCGTCCTAAATTATGTACTAGAAAAAATTGTAATCCTCTTACTATAACCGTCCATGACCTTAATTCAACTCAATAGTATCATGGCATGCCATGAAGATTAAGATTTTATATCCCAGGATTTAATGTTAAGACTATGTTCATCATCCAAAAAAGCCCTAGTCTCGTAAAGCCCACCCAAGCCAATCAGGCCTTTAACTGATCTAAGTAACCCTATGTTCCAGAAACACCCTGACAAAGTTGATTTAACACTTCCTCCACCATTCTTAGTCATAAAAGATACAATCCAAAAAGTGCAAGAAAATCTAGATAAGCACCAATAAGAACAAGAAAATAACATCCCCTAGTATCAAAGCATGTTCAACTAGAACCCACAGCAAACTACTCTAATTACTAAGTTAGCCAGACCCTCCCCATCCTACTAATAAGTCTAATTTTAGGGCCTTGTATATTAAATTAGGTTCCTAATTTTGTAAAACAACGCTTAGCTTCTGTCAAACTTATGTATCTTAAGACTCAATATAACCCCCTTTTTATAACTGAAGAATCAACGATTTGATTGCTCAAAAACACAACTGAGGAATGTAATGCCCAACCTTGTTTTTACTAACCCTGTCCTTAGACTCTCCCTTTCTTTTAATCACCTAGCCTTGTTTCCACCTGAATTGACTCTCCCTTAGCTAACAGAGCCAGACAGACTCCATCTTGGCTCTTTCACTGGCAACCCCTTCCTCAAGGACTTAACTTGTGCAAGCTGACTCCCAGCACATCCAAGAATGCAATTAACTGATAAGATACTGTGGCGAGCAATATCCACAGTTCCCAGGAATTCGTCCGATTGATAACGCCCAAAGCCCCGCGTCTATCACCTTGTAATAGTCTTAAAGCCTCTAGACCTAGAACTGTTTTCTTTCCTGTAACAATTTATCCTTTTAACTTTTTTGCCTACTTTACTTCTGTAAAATTGTTTTAACTAGACCCCCCTCGCCTTTCTAAACCAAAGTATAAAGAAAATCTAGCCCCTTCTACGTTAGCCGTTTCTTAGCCACCGGCTAAATAAACAGACTCTTAATTTGTCTCAAAGTGTAGCGTTTTCTCTAACTTGCTCAAGTACAACACTTCCACAGGCATGTAATCTACTCTAAAACGCTGTCCTGGGGTAGTGAAGATGATGTTGCTGGAAATATCTTTAAATGGCATGTGGATGAGTTTCCCCAGAGGCATACATGTTGAGCTAAATACTTTGCAGATGAAGGGTACAAGTTGAAAGGCTTTCGAACGGCAGGTGAGGTTCCTCAGAGAGCTGTTGCTACAGAAAGCCAGGAGGAGAAATTACATGGCCAGATGAAGTGGCATGACCATTGGATAAGGGTTTTTTGTTTGTTTTTGAGATGGAGTTTTGCTCTTGTTGCCCAGGCTGGAGTGCAATGGCACGATCTCAGCTCACCGCAACCTATGACTCCCAGGTTCAAGCGATTCTCCTGCCTCAGCCTCCCTAGTAGCTGGGATTACAGGCATGTGCCACCACGCCCCACTAATTTTGTATTTTTAGTAGAGACGTGGTTTCTCCATGTTGATCAGAATGGTCTTGAACTCCCGACCTCAGGTGATCTGCCCGCCTTGTCCTCCTAAAGTGCTGGGATTACAGGCGTGAGCCACCTTGCCCAGCCTGGATGAGGGTCTTTAGCAAAGACGGAAGTTTTGGTAGCTTGCAGTTCAATCTCTTCATTTATGTCCTCCTGAAGTCTTCAGTAATACCACATTTTGTCAACGCTTCTGGGGTCGTACTTAGGGGGACTTAAAGGAGATGTGATGTGGCAACCTTTGACTCAAGGGAGTATCATATTAGCTCAAAGAGATCTGGGTACCTGCCAGTTGAACCAACTCTTCTGAGGATGTGATAGATCCTGAGAGGCCACTCTGATCCTGCCAACCTTGAGGCCAGATGAGTCTTTGAAAAACATGGTTTGGCTTAACACCAGCACTTAGTCTAACACCCACCATGACTGTTGCTGAAGTGAAGCTATACAAATACCTTTTCAAAAGATTTTTTTCATTCCAGATCCTTCTCAGAAATTCCTAAGGCTCAATGCTGTGTGGAAGTTTCTAAGAAAGAAAATAGTTTCCGATCTTTGGGATTCCCCTGAGATGGTCCAATCTGCAAAAGTTCATCGCCCTTTCCATCAAGGACACTGAGAACAAGAGTCTTATCTCGATTGGATCCTTGGAATTGAGAAGCTTCAGCAGGTGGGAAATGCACCCTCCCAGGCTCACACCCGTGTGGGCTATTTCAGTTACCTATTGCACCTAAAATTAGAAACTTTAAACCACCACAAGTCATTATTGCTCATGACCCTGTGAGTTGCATGGGGACTTCCTGGCTGGTTTAACCTGGCCTCATTTGTGTGGTTACCTGCAGCTGGACGGCCAGCTGGGTGGAACATCCAGGACAGCCTCACGCATGTGCCTGGGAGTTGGTGCTGGCTGTCAACCGGGGAACCTTGTTTTCCTCCATGTGGCCCCTCGCCCTCCAGAGCCCCTCTCCAAATGGCCCTTTAAGCAGGATAGCCAAGGCTTGCTTGGTGCCAGCATCAAAGAGGGCAAAAATATGGAAACTACGAGAGGGCTCTCAAGGCCTAAGACTATATGCACCCCAAAAATCTGAGGTCTCAGTTAATTCAGAAAGTTTATTTTGCCAAGTTTGAGGACGCACGCCTGTGATACAGCCTCAGGAGATCCTCACAACATGTGCCTAAGGTGGTAGGGACACAGCTTGGTTTGATACATTTTAGAGAGACATGAGACATCAATCAATATGTGAAAGATGTACATTGGTCCAGTCTGGAAAGGTGGGAAAACGCCAGGTGAAGGTGAGACAACTGGAGAGCGGAGAGGGTGCTTCAGGTCATAGGTAGTTAAGAGACAAATGGTTGCATTCTTTTGAGTTCCTGATCAGCCTCTCAAATGAGGCAATTAGATACACATTTATCTCAGTGAGCAAAGGGGTGACTTTGAATAGAATGGGAGGCAGGTTTGCCCTAAGCAGTTCCCAGCTTGACATTTCTCTTTAGCTTAGTAACTTTTTTTTTGAGGGATGGGGGACAGAGTCTGGTTCTGTTGTCCAGGCTGGAGTGCAGTGGTGCGACCTCGGCTCACTACAACCTCTGCCTCCCGGGTTCAAGCAATTCTCCTGCCTCAGCCTCCCAAGTAGCTGGATTACAGACATGTACCACCACGCCAGGCTAATTTTTTCATTTTTAGTAGAGATGGGGTTTCTCCGTGTTGGCCAGGCTGGTCTTGAGCTCCTGACCTCAAATGATCTACCCGCCTCGGCCTTCCAAAGTGCTGGGATTACAGGTGTAAGCCACCACGCCCGGCCAGTTTGATTTTTTTATTGTGGTAAAATACATACAAAATCTATTATTTTAGCCATTTTCAAAGGAAAATTTCAGTGGTGTTCAATGCATCCACCACGTTGTACAGCCATGTCCCCCATCCATCTCCAGAACGCTTTCATCCTGTCCTGCAAACATGCAGCACCTTGCTACACTCCGGGTTGTTTGTCCCACAACAGAGCTGGGCTGAATTATTAATGTGGACTTTGTTCAACAATCGACTAAAGAGGAGAAGCCCATGAACTCTGAGAGTGCATGACAGGTGCTGGTGGGATGACAGGGTTCAGGGCCCTCCAGCTGCTGCTGCTGCTGCCGCCTGTCCTGCTGGGCGGCCACCCCAGGGAGGAAGAACACTCACAGCTGCTGCTGATCTCCTTCCAGGGCTTCCGCTGGGACTAGGATCAGGATGTGCACCCC
This sequence comes from Pongo abelii, assembly GCF_028885655.2. Classification (NCBI taxonomy): domain Eukaryota; kingdom Metazoa; phylum Chordata; class Mammalia; order Primates; family Hominidae; genus Pongo; species Pongo abelii. The sequence continues at coordinate 257,758 of NW_026946742.1, forward strand.
AACCTGGACCGTCTGGCCGAGGAGGGCATCAAGGCCAAGTACCTCATGCCACCCTATCTCACGATGACCTCCCCGTCCCACTTCACCGCCATCCCGGGTAAGCGCCACTCTGCCCATTTCACCCGATTCCCATCAAAGCCCCAGCACCCGTCATTCCTCAGAATAAGAAGCAAAAGCTCGGTCAGCCTAGGGAGGCTGAGGCGGCTCTGGGGTCTCACTCTGTTGCCCAGGCTGCAGCTCAATGACATAGTCACAGCTCAGGGGAGCCTCAAATTCCTGGTCTCAAGCAGTCCTGCCTACCTCAGCCTCCCCAGTAGCTGGGGATACAGACAGACCACCGTGCCTAATTTTCTCATTTTTTTTAGAGATTGGGGCAGGGGGTGTCTCACTATGTTTCCTAGGCTGGTTTTGAACCCTGGCCTCAAGTGATCAACCCGCCTCAGCCTCCCAAAGTCCTGAGATTAGAGACATGAGCTACCGAGCCTGGCCTAGATCTTTTTAAAAAGTAAATAAGGCCGGGCATGGTGGCTCACCCCTGCAATCCCAGCACTTTGGAAGGCTGAGATGGGTGGATCACCTGAGGTCAGGAGTTCAAGACCAGCCTCGCCAACATGGTGAAACGTCATCTCTCCTAAAAATACAAAAATAAGCCAGGCGTGGTGGCAGACCCCTATAACCCCAGCTACTCGGGAGTCTGATACAGGAGAATCACTTGAACCCAGGAGGTGGAAGTTGAAGTGAGCCAAGATCAAGTGCCATTGCACTCCAGTTTGGGCAACAGAGCAAGATTTTTTCTCAAAAAAAAAATAAAGTAATAAAAATAAAAAGGTAAATAATTAAAATCACTTTTAAAGAATTGTATAAAAATAATGAAACATTAACATTTACAGAGCTCAGTTAGATGAGGTGACTCATACCCTCTAATGGTGTCCTGGTTCTCTTACAAGAGAATTCAAATGTCTTTCTGTGGCCAGAAGATCCCACGCAGCCTGGCCCCTGGCCCATCTTCTGCCAGCCTCTCTCATCTCTCTCCCTCTCCTTCACTTCCCTCTAGACTCATCTCTCTCCTCTCCCTTCACTTCCCTCTAGATCACAAAGGCCTTTTGCCTATGCCTTCTTCCCTGCTCTCTCCAGCCCCAGGGCCTTGGCCTGTGCATTCCATCCCTCCAGCTCACCAGGAGCATGCAGTCCAGTCGGGGAGGCAAACACCAGACACCCTAACAGGCACATACATCCCATGACAACTCGGGAGGCACCAAGGAGGACAATGAGTTTTCCAGGCACAGACTACAGGGGTAAACTGGCTTCAAACTAGGGAGGGGAGAAAGGGGCTCTCTGAGCATGGGGCAGCTGAGCTGAAAGATATCTCAGGGGACCAGAGCAAGGAAAAGTGTTCCAGGCAGAGGGAACAGCATGTGTGAGGTCTCTGAGACAAAGACCTGGTCATTTCAGAATCCCAGTGGCCACTAAAATAGACAGGTTCTGACCTAAAAAGGAGGAGAGGAGGCTGCTGGAAAGCAAAGGACTCTGTAAGAATCATAATAGCAGGGTGAAGCCAAGATTGCCAAATAGGAACAGCTCCAGTCTACAGCTCCCAGCATGAGCGACGCAGAAGACGGGTGATTTCTGCATTTCCAACTGAGGTACTGGGTTCATCTCACTGGGGAGTGTCAGAAAGTGGGTGAAGGACAGTGGGTGCAGTGCACCAAGCATGAGCCCAAGCAGGGCAAGTCATTGCCTCACCTGGGAAGTGCAAGGGGTCAGAGAATTCCCTTTCTTAGTCAAAGAAAGGGGTGACAGACGGCACCTGGAAAATCAGGTCACTCCCACCCTAATACTGCACTTTTCCAATGGTCTTAGCAAACGACACAACAGGAGATTATATCCTTGCCTGGCTCAGAGGGTCCTACGCCCACAGAGCCTCACTCGTTGCTAGCACAGCAGTCTGAGATCAAACTGCAAGGTGGCAGCAAGGCTGCGGGAGGGGCGCCCACCATTGCCTAGTCTTCAGTAGGTAAACATAGCAGCTGGGAAGCTCGAACTGGGTGGAGCCCATCGCAGCTCAAGGAGGCCTGCCTCCTCTACACTCCACCTCTGGGGGCAGGGCATTGCCAAACAAAAGACAGCAGAATCCTCTGCAGACTTAAATGTCCCTGTCTGACAGCTTTGAAGAGATTAGTGGTTCTCCCAGCACACAGCTGGAGATCTAAGAACGGACAGACTGCCTCCTCAAGTGGGTCCCTGACCCCCGAGTAGCCTAACTGGGAGGCACCCCCCAGTAGGGGCAGACTGACACCTCACATGGCAGCAGGTACTCCTCTGAGACAAAACTTCCAGAGGAACGATCAGGCAGCAACATTTGCCGCTCACCAATATCCGCTGTTCTGCAGCCTCTGCTGCTGATACCCAGGCAAACAGGGTCTGGAGTGGTGGACCTCTAGCAAACTCCAACAGACCTGCAGCTGAGGGTCCTGACTGTTAGAAGGAAAACTAACAAACAGAAAGCACATCAACACCAAAACCCCGTCTGTACATCACCATCATCAAAGACCAAAGGTAGATAAAACCACAAAGATGGGGAAAAAATGGAGCAGAATAACTGGAAGCTCTAAAAATCAGAGTGCCTCTCTTCCTCCAAAGGAATGCAGCTCCTCACCAGCAATGGAGCAAAGCTGGACGAATGACTTTGACGAGTTGAGAGAAGAAGGCTTCAGACCATCAAACTATTCCGAGCTAAAGGAGAAGATCAAACCCATGGCAAAGAAGTTAAAAACCTGAAAAAAATTAGACGAATGGCTAACTAGAATAACCAATGCAGAGAAGTCCTTAAAGGACCTGATGGAGCTGAAAACCAAGACACAAGAACTATGTGATGAATGCACAAGCCTCAGTAGCCGATTTGAACAACTGGAAGAAAGGGTATCAGTGATGGAAGATGAAATGAATGAAATGAAGCGAGAAGAGAAGTTTAGAGAAAAAAGAATAAAAAGAACAAAGACCCAAGAAATATGGGACTATGTGAAAAGACCAAATCTACGTCTGATTGATGTACCCGAAGGTGACGGGGAGAATGGAACCAAGTTAGAAAACACTGCAGGATATTATGCAGGAGAACTTCCCCAATCGAGCAAGGCAGGCCAACATTCAGATTCAGGAAATACAGAGAACGCCACAAAGATACTCCTCCAGAAGAGCAACTCCAAGACACATAATTGTCAGTTAAAATGAAGGAAAAAATGTTAAGGGCAGCCAGAGAGAAAGGTCGGGTTACCAACAAAGGGAAGCCCATCAGACTAACAGCTGATCTCTCAGCAGAAACTCTACAAGCCAGAAGAGAGTGGCGACCGATATTCAACATTCTTAAAGAAAAGAATTTTCAACCCAGAATCTCATATCCAGCCTAACTAAGCTTCATAATGGAAGGAGAAATAAAATACTTAACAGACAAGCAAATGCCGAGAGATTTTGTCACCACCAGGCCTGCCCTACAAGAGCTCCTGAAGGAAGCACTAAACATGGAAAGGAACAACTGGTACCAGCCACTGCAAAAACATGACAAATTGTAAAGACCATCGAGGCTTGGAAGAAACTGCATCAACTAACGAGCAAAACAACCAGCTAACATCATAAGGACAGGATCAAATTCACACATAACAATATTAACCTTAAATGTCAATGGGCTAAATTCTCTGATTAAAAGACACAGACTGGCAAACTGGATAAAGAGTCAAGACCCATCAATGTCCTCTATTCAGGAAACCCATCTCATGTGCAGAGACACACATAGGCTCCAAATAAAGGGATGGAGGAAGATCTACCAAGCAAATGGAAAACAAAAAAAGGCAGGTGTTGCAGTCCTAGTCTCTGATAAAACAGACTTTAAACCAATAAGGAACAAAAGAGACAAAGAAGGCCATTACATAATGGTAAAGGGATCAATTCAACAAGAAGAGCTAACTATCCTAAATATATACGCACCCAATACGGGAGCACCCAGAATCATAAAGCAAGTCCTTAGAGACCTACAAAGAGACTTAGACTCCCACACAATAATAATGGGAGATTTTAACACCCTACTGTCAAAATTAGACAGATCAACGAGACAGAAAGTTAACAAGGATATCCAGGGATTGAACTCAATTCTTCACCAAGCAGACCTAATAGACATCTACAGAACTCTCCACCCCAATCAACAGAATATACATTCTTCTCAGCACCACACCACACTTATTCCAAAATTGACCACATATTTGGAAGTGAAGCACTCCTCAGCAAATGTAAAACAACGGAAATTATAACAAACTGTCTCTCAGACCACAGCGCAATCAAACTAGAACTCAGGATTCAGAAACTCACTCAAAACCACACAACTACATGGAAACTGAACAACCTGCTCCTGAATGACTACTGGGTACATAACGAAATGAAGGCAGAAATAAAGTTCTTTGAAACCAATGAGAACAAAGACACAACATACCAGAATCTCTGGGACACATTCAAAGCAGTGTGTAGAGGGAAATTTATAGCACTAAATGCCCACAAGAGAAAGCAGGAAAGATCTAAAATTGACACCCTAACATCACAATTAAAAGAACTAGAGAAGCAAAGAGCAAACACATTCAAAAGCTGGCAGAAGGCAAGAAATAACTAAGATCTGAGCAGAACTGAAGGAAATAGAGACACAAAAAACCCTTCAAAAAATCAATGAATCCAGGAGCTGGTTTTTTGAAAAGATCAACAAAATTGATAGACCGCTAGCAAGACTAATAAAGAAGAAAAGAGACAAGAATCAAACAGACACAATAAAAAATGACAAAGGGGATATCACCACCAATCCCACAGAAATACAAACTACCATCAGAGAGTACTATAAACACCTCTATTCAAATGAACTCGAAAATCTAGAAGAAATGGATAAATTCCTTGACACATACACCTTCCCAAGACTAAACCAGGAAGAAGTTGAATCTCTGAATAGACCAATAACAGGCTCTGAAATTAAGGCAATAATTAATAGCTTACCAGCCAAAAAAAGTCCAGGCCAGATGGATTCACAGCCGAATTCTACCAGAGGTACAAGGAGGAGCTCGTATCATTCCTTCTGAAACTATTCCAAACAATAGAAAAAGAGGGAATCCTCCCTAACTCATTTTATGAGGCCAGCATCATCCTGATACCAAAGCCTGGCAGAGACAAAACAAAAAAGGAGAATTTTAGACCAATATCCCTGATGAAAATTGATGCAAAAATCCTCAATAAAATACTGGCAAACTGAATACAGCAGCACATCAAAAAGCTTATCCACCATGATCAAGTAGGCTTCATCCCTGGGATGCAAGGCTGGTTCAACATACACAAATCAATAAACATAATCCAGCATATAAACAGAACCACTGACAAAAACCATATGATTATCTCATTAGATCCAGAAAAGGCCTGTGACAAAATTCAACAATGCTTCATGCTAAAAACTCTCAATAAATTAGGTATTGATGGGACGTATCTCAAAATAATAAGAGCTAACTATGACAAACACACAGCCAATATCATGCTGAATGGGCAAAAACTGGAAGCATTCCCTTTCAAAACTGGCAAAAGACAGGGATGCCCTCTCTCACCACTCCTATTCAACATAGTGTTGGAAGTTCTGGCGAGGGCACTCAGGCAGGAGAAGGAAATAAATGGCATTCAATTAGGAAAGGAGGAAGTCAAATTGTCCCTGTTTGCAGATGACATGATTGTATATCTAGAAAACCCCATCATCTCAGCCCAAAATCTCCTTAAGCTGATAGGCAACTTCAGCAAAGTCTCAGGATACAAAATCAATGTGCAAAAATCACAAGCATTCTAATACACCAATAACAGACAAACAGAGAGCCAAATCATGAGTGAACTCCCATTCACAATTGCTTCAAAGAGAATAAAATACCTAGGAATCCAACTTACAAGGGACGTGAAGGACCTCTTCAAGGAGAACTGTAAACCACTGCTCAATGAAATAAGAGAGGATACAAACAAATGGAAGAACATTCCATGCTCATTGTTAGGAAGAATCAGTATCGTGAAAATGGCCATACGGCCCAAGGTAATTTATAGATTCAATGCCATCCCCATCAAGTTACCAATGACTTTCTTCACAGAATTGGAAAAAACTACTTTAAAGTTCATATGCAACCAAAAAAGAGCCCACGTTGTGAAGTCAATCCTAAGCCAAAAGAACAAAGCTGGAGGCATCACACTACCTGACTTCAAACTATACTACAAGGCTACAGTAACCAAAACAGCATGGTACTGGTACCAAAACAGAGATATAGACCAATGGAACAGAATAGAGCCCTCAGAAATAATGCCACATATCTACAACTATCTGATCTTTGACAAACCTGAGAAAAACAAGCAACGGGGAAAGGATTCCCTATTTAATAAATGGTGCTGGGAAAACTGGCTAGCCATATGTAGAAAGCTGAAACTGGATCCCTTCCTTACACCTTATACAATAATTAATTCAAGATGGATTAAAGACTTACATGTTATACCTGAAACCATAAAAACCCTAGAAGAAAACCTAGGCAATACCATTCAGGACATCAGCATGGGCAAGGACTTCATGTCTAAAACACCAAAAGCAATGGCAACAGAAGCCAAAATTGACAAATGGGATCTAATTAAACTCAAGAGCTTCTGCACAGCAAAAGAAACTACCATCAGATTGAACAGGTAACCTACAGAATTGGAGAAAATTTTTCCAATCTACTCATCTGACAAAGGGCTAATATCCAGAATCTACAATGAACTCAAACAAATTTACAAGAAAAAAACAAACAAACCTATCAACAAGTGGGCGAAGGATATGAACAGACACTTCTCAAAAGAAGACATTTATGCAGCCAAAAGACACATGAAAAAATGCTCATCATCACTGGCCATCAGAGAAATGCAAATCAAAATCACAGTGAGATACCATCTCACACCAGTTAGAAAGACGATCATTAACAAGTCAGGAAACAACAGGTGCTGGAGAGGATGTGGAGAAATAGGAACACTTTTACACTGTTGTTGGGGCTGTAAACTAGTTCAACCATTGTGGAAGTCAGTGTGGCCATTCCTCAGGGATCTAGAACTAGAAACACCATTTGACCCAGCCATCCCATTACTGGGTATATACCCAAAGGATTACAAATCATGCTGCTATAAAGACACATGCACACGTATGTTTATTGCAGCACTATTCACAATAGCAAAGACTTGGAACCAACCCAAATGTCCAACAATGATAGACTGGATCAACAAAATGTGGCACATATACACCACAGAATACTAGGCAGCCATAAAAAAAAGGTGACTTCATGTCCTTTGTAGGGACATGGATGAAGCTGGAAACCATCATTCTCAGCAAACTATCACAAGGACAAAAAAACAAACACCGCATGTGCTAACTCATAGCTGGGAATTAAACAAAGAGAACACATGGACACAGGAAGGGGAACATCACACACGGGGGCCTGTTGTGGGGTGGGGGGAGGGGGGAGGGATAGCATTAGGAGATATACCTAATGTTAAATGATGAGTTAATGGTTGCAGCACACCAACATGACATGTATACATATGTAACAAACCTGCACGTTGTGCACGTGTACCCTAAAACTTAAAGTATAATAAAAAATAAAAAATAAAATAAAAACATTGGCTGTTGACTCCAAATATCCTGCTTCATCATCTCTCCACTCCAGAAACTTTTCACATGCTTACAAAGGGTGTTCATTTCTCCTCTAAGTATTTGCTCCCCAGCCCCACCTGCAAGAAGGTGGAAGTAGGGCCTCTGTCTGGGATGGTAACTCTCAAATACAAGGCAAGACCTGTCTCTCCTCAGTATCCCCAGGACTGAAGGACTGTGCAAGTCTGGATATTGATCAAGCTTCTCGCTCCCTTATCTGAAGGGACTTACTTCCTTCAAGACACTTTTCCTCTTTCCACCTAGCTCCATGCCCCCATCCAGTCATCTTCCAACTCATCTCTCCCCAGCACCATGCCACACAAGAGGGGCTTGACCACAGCACCTGGAAGTTCCTTAAAATTGAATGGTGTGTTGGGCCATGTGCGGTGGCTCATGTCAGTAACCCCAGCAATTTGGAAGGCTGAGGCAGGCAGGTCATTTGAGGTCAGGAGATCGAGACCAGCCTGGCCAACATGGTTAAACTGCATCTCTACTAAAAATACAAAAATTACCTCCGTGTGGTGATGCATGCCTGTAGTCCCAGCTACTTGGGGGGCTGAGGCAAGGGAATCACTTCAACCCAGGAGGCAGAGGTTACAGACAGCTGAGATTGTGGCATTGCACTCCAGCCTGGGCGACAGAGTGAGACTCTGTCTCAAAAAAAAAAAAAAAAAAAAAAAAAAAATCGAATGGTGTGATTAGCTTATGATTTTTAAAAATGGAATGATGTATTCATTTTCTAAGCTGCATAACAAATCAACACAAATTTAGCAGCTTGAAAACATCTATTACCTCTCCTTTCCTGTGGGTCAGGAGTCTGGGGGTGCAGCTTTGGCTGTCTTCTGCTCAGGTTCTTACACGGTTGTGATCAAGGTGTCGGCTGGAATTAGTGTCTCATATGAGGCTTGGGTCTTCTCCCAACCTCACATGGTTGTTGGCAGAATTTATTTCCATGCAACTGTGGAACTCATGTGGCTGGCTTCTTCAAAACCAGCCGGGTGTGTTGGCTCCCGCCTGTAATCCCAGCACTTTCGGAGGCTGAGGCAGGTGGATCACCTGAGGTCGGGAGTTCGAGACCAGTCTGGCCAATATGGTGAAACCCCGTCTCTACTAAAAATATAAAACTTAGCCAGGCATGATGGCGCATGCCTGTAATCCCAGCTACTTGGGAGGCTGAGGCAGGAGAATCACTTGAACCCGGGAGGCAGAGGTTGCAGTAAGCCGAGATCGTGCCACTACACTCCAGCCTGGGCATCAGAGTGAGACTCCATCTCAAAAACAAACAAACAAAAACCAAAAACCAGGAGGGAGGAGTCTCTCTCCTCCAGACCCTCATTGAAGATCTCACCTGAAGATGTCAGGCCCACCCTAAATAATCTCCCTTTTGATTAACTCAAAGTGAATGGATTAGGGAGCTTATTTACATCTGCAAAATCCCTTCAACTTTTCCATAGGTATATATTACAAGCAATCCATGGGTCCTGCCTACCTCAGAGGAGATTACACCTGGCATTTATCCAGGGCAAGAACCTAAGGGGTCATCTCAGAATTCTGCCTTCCAAATAGATCCTCTGTGGAGCTCACATGCCTGGGCGAGCACCAGCCTTTGTTTAAAGGCAACAGGGAATGGTGCCCTGGCTCAGATCTTCAGCAAGCCCCCAGAATGATGGTCAGTCTCTGAGCCCAGGGCCAAGGCAGCAGAAGCTTTCGGCGCACATGGAGACTGGCTTCCCCACTTTGAAGTGAGTCATCACATGCGTATTAGACCCTAGCTGTTGCTTAGGCAAAAATGATGATTTAGAAGAAGATGCAGAGGAGAGTTAATTTAAAAGTACTTATATTTGGCCGGGTGCAGTGGCTCACGCCTGTAATCCCAGCACTTTGGGAGGCTGAAACAGGTGGATCACGAGGTCAGGAGATGGAGACCATCCTGGCTAACACAGTGAAACCCCGTCTCTATTAAAAATACAAAAAATTAGCTGGAGTTGGTGGCAGGTGCCTGTAGTCCCAGCTACTGGGGAGGCTGAGGCAGGAGAATGGCATGAACCCGGGAGGCAGAGCTTGCAGTGAGCCGAGATCGTACCACTGCAGTCCAGCCTGGGCGACAGAGTGAGACTCCGTCTCAAAAAAAGAAAGTAATTATATTCATTCCTAGTGCTGCCACAACCAGGTACCACAAGCTGGGTGACTTGAAACAAGAGAAATTGATTGTCTTGTGGCTCTGGTGGCCAGCAATCTGAAATGGAGGTTCCAGCAGGGCCACACTTCCTCCTGCACTTGTCGGGGAGTCCTGCCTTGACTCGTCCTAGCTTCCTGTGGTCTCCTGGCAGTCTTCAGTGTTCCTTGGTTTGCAGACGCATCAATCCAATCTTCCGTCCGATCCATGGCCTTCTTCCCTGTGACTCAGCATGTCCTCTCCTCTTTTATAAGGACACCAGTCATTGACTTAGGGCCCTCCCTGCTCCAGGATGACTTCATCCTAATCAATAGCATCTGCAATAACCCTATTTCTTTCTTTCTTTTTTTTTGAGATGGAGTTTCACTCTTGTTGCCCAGGCTGGAGTGCAATGGCGCGATCTCAGCTCAACGCAACCTCTGCCTCCTGGGTTCAAGAGATTCTCCTGCCTCAGCCTCCCGAGTAGCTGGGATTACAGGTATGCGCCACCACACCCAGATAATTTTGTATTTTTAGTAGCGATGGGGTTTCTCCATGTTGGTCAGGCTGGTCTCTAACTCCTGACCTCAGGTGATCGACCCACCTCGGCCTCCCAAAGAGCTGGGATTACAGGCATGAGCCACCATACCTGGCCTGCAATAACTCTATTTCTAAATAAGGTCACATTCTGAGCTACTAGAATTTAGGATTTCAACATCTTTTGAGGAGGACTCAATTTAACCCATAAGAATACCATGTGGGCGACACATGGTGCTTCACATCTGTTATCCCAGCACTTTGGGAGGTTGAAGCAGGAGGATCATTGCTCAGGGCCTAGGGGGACACCAGGTACACAAGACCACAGCGTTGACTGGTGTGGGGGTTCACACCTGTAAGTTTGGGAAGCTAAGCAGGGCAATCACTTGAGCCCAGGAGTTTGAGGCCAGCCTGGGTGACATAGAGAGATCTCATTTCTAAAAAAAAAAAAAAAAAAAAAAATTTAACTAGCTGGGCATGGTGGTACCCGCCTACACTCCCAGCTACTCAGGAGGCTGAAGCAGGAGGGTCGCTTGAGTCCAGAAGATCAAGGCTGTGGCGAGCTGTGATTGTACCAATGCACTCCAGCCTGGGCAATAGAGCAAGCCCTGTCTCAAAAAAAAAAAAAAAAGTCATCTCCCTTGTCTTCTGATTCCCTGAGCTGTCATAGAAAGGAAATGAAGCAGTGAAAGCATCCCCCAAAAGGGACTTTTCAAAACCAGCCTAAGCAACATAGCAAGACCTTGCCTCTAGAAAGTATTTAAATTTGAAGGAAGAAAAAAAAAAGCACTACTATGGCACAGAGTTGACAGCTACAGGTGTGGCTACATCCAGGTCCTCAAATTATATCATCAGAATGGCCCCTCACCCTCCCCTTGCTTTCCATTTTACTTTCTAAACATGAACATGAAATTCCCAAGATTGTCTCTCCTTTGGCTAATCTGCTTCTCAGACCCAATCACTGTGGCCAGGGTGGTGGAAGGATACTGACATCCAGGCTGGGACCACATGCCCCAGCCCCAGATCAGGGTGGGGAGTGGCCAGTCGCACACATGCCGTGGGGGACTAGTGACTCGTCGGTGGAAAATCGGGGACTGTCATTGGAGAGGAGCGATGGAAGAAAGGCTGACACACTGCAATGTATCTCCTGCACCAGCCTGGGCCTCGATGTCTTGAGAATGGGGGTTTGCAGTCTGATGACCCAGTACTCAGTCCAGGTCAATCCCAACTCCATCCGTGGGGCCGCCCACAGTACATGGACCCCAGCAGTTGCTGACCACATGTGCAAACAGCCACTTCCCAGCCCCATCCCCGCAGTCTGAACCCTGTTGAAATTCCCCTCAGTTCTCACCAAGACTAAAGGCAATTCTGAGGGTGAGCGGCTCATTCTGCTAGTTTAAATCTCTCGATTCCCTCCCTCTCCAGAACTCTGTACTTACTGCTCCGTCACTGGTAATGACAATGAACATTTTCACAATCTCAGTTTTTATTGCAAAGTGATTGAGGACCACTTAGAATAAATTATGCTATAGAAACTAAAGAAATCCTGTCAAGAAAATGGTGTGTAATAGAAAGTCTTAGGGCAGCCGTGTATATTTTCTCCCCCAATGAATCAATTGAAAATGAGAAGCTCTTACCGCCGTGTTCCGGGCAGAAGCTATCAAAAGTGTAAGCCATGATATTATAATTTGATGATTTTACATCCATAAAATGGATATGGCCCAGGGCTGAAAAGTGGATGCTCCGTAACTAGATGATGGTCAAGAGTTATAAAAATGAGATCCTGTCTGTTCAACATTTCTGCTTTCTTGAAAGGATACTCAGTGTCATGCTCAGGGCCTCTAGCCAGAAATAAAGTTCCTCCGGTTCAGAGCACGCCAGGGCAACCCAAAACCCGAGCAGCTGCTTATGGCTATGTGAGCTATATACTGTGCAATTCTTGGGTGGCATTTTCTAAATATGTAGGTGGCGCCTGGAGGTGTGCAATGCGCAACTTGCACAAATGGTAAGTCATCGTATCCCAAAGTCCACAAAGAAGAGGTAAACAAAATTCCCATCGATGTTGCCATCAGTCATGAGTCTGCCTTTTCGTCATGGGACAGTAGCAAAAACAATTTGGCCAAGTGTGCTTGGATGATCTCTAAGATGGAATCAGGGTCTCACTTTCAGCACTATTGACATTTGGGGCTGCATCATTATTTTGTCTTAGTGGGAGTTGTCCGGGGCATTGTAGGATGTTTAGCAGCATCCCTGGCCTTTACCCATTAGATGCCAGTAGCACCACCTCCTCCAGCTGCAACAACCAAAACTGTCTCCAGACATGGGCACATGTTCTCTGGGGGCAAATCACCCCCTGGTTGAGAAGCTCTCAAGTAAAGACATAATATGCAGATCACATGTAAGTAAGAGAGCCTAAGGACCACACAGGTGATGCTGTACCTGACAAAGACAGTCTTAAAGAGGTTAGAGAGGTAGAGAAACAGAAAGGAAATGAAGTCCCAGCTGCCGAGAGCAACAGATTCTGACTAGATGTTGTTGATAGTCATGTTTAAACTGAGTTAAAAGATGCTGAGAAGCCATCAGCTCCCATCCTGCTCTCCAGAGACGCTGCTGAAAAAGGCCTGGAGATCAACAATGCTCAGTGCACCTGTGTTTGGGGCTAAGAAACCAGAGATTGAGACAAAAAAGACATTCCCTCAATGACTACTCATTTCCAAGAGGGGAGAAAAAGTGGAATCACATAAAACTGTTGAGACTGGGTAGAGTGACTCACACCTGTAATCCCAGCACTTTGGGATTACTCCCAGGCTGAGACAGGAAGACTGCTTGAGCTCAGGAGTTCAAGACCAGCCTGGGCAACACAGCAAGACCTTGCCTCTAGAAAAAGGAAAAAATTATCCAGGTGTGGTGATACATGCCTGTGGTCTCAGCTACTTGGGAGGCTGAGGTGGGAGGATCGCTTAAGCCCAGGAGAGAGAGGCTGCAGTGAGCCGGGATCATGCCACTGCACTCCAGCCTGGGCTACAGAGTGAGATCCTGTCTCAAAAAAGAAAAAAATTAAACAAAATTAAGGCCGGGCACGATGGCTCATGCCTGTAATTCCAGCACTTTGGGAGGCCAAGGTGGGCAGATCACGGGGTCAGGAGATCGAGACCATCCTGGCTAACACGGTGAAACCCCATCTCTACTAAAAATACAAACAATTAGCCGGACATGGTGGTGGTTGCCTATAGTCCCAGCTACTGTGGAGGCTGAGGCAGAAGAATAGAGTGAACTCAGAAGGTGGAGTTTACAGTGAGCCAAGATCATGCCACTGCATTCCAGCCTGGGCAAAAGAGTAAGACTCCATTTCAAAAAAAAAAAAAGAAAAGAAAATTAAAAATTTTTTTTGAGACCAAGTCTCACTCTGTCACCCAGGCTGGAGTGTAATGGTGCGATCTTGGCTCACTGCAACCTCCACTTCCTGGATTCAAGTGATTCTCATGTCTCAACCTCGTGCCTCAACATGACTACAGGCATGTTGTCACCATGCCTGGCTAATTTTTGCATTTTTAGTAGAGATGGGGTTTCGCCATGTTGTCCAGGATGGTCTTGAACTCCTAGGTTCAAGCAATCTACCCACCTCAGCTTCCCAAAATGCTGAGATTACAGGCATGAGCCACCATGCCCGACCTCTAACTTTTCATTATGGAAATTTCCCATATGCACAAAAAGTAGGGAAAATTGTACCGTGAACCCCCATGCATCCATCATCCCACTGCAAGAACTTGTCAACATTTCGCCAATCTCATTCCAGTTCCCCTTTTCTTTTCCTTCTTGCTATTTTAGAATATTTTAAAGCAAATTCCAGACATTTCATTTCACCCACATCCATAACACACAAGGGTGCATTCTTGATGTAAGGATTTTATTTTGTTTTATAACCCCTATGCCATTGCCATAGTTAATAGATTTAACATGGAGAAACTAAGATTCTTGCAGGTGGAGAAAAGATCTAATTACCACCTTAAAGCCTCTCTTATAGAACTTCTCAGATCTGAAGGTGTACAAATCACCCAGGAATCTTGTTAAAGTGCAGATTCTGGCCCAGCAGGTCGTCCCGGCTGAGCCCTGAGAGTCTTCAATTCCAAAAGCTCACAGGTGATGCAATGCTGCAAGTCCATGAATCACACAAGAGGAAGGGCCAGCCAAACACCCACAACTGGGTGCAAAGCCCTGACTGTTCCTGACTGCAGGGCCTTCAGGGAACTGGGAAGCTGGGGACCATTTGGGAAAGAAGGAGGTTTTCATACCAGCTCCAGGCCCTGTAGAACTGCCAGTGAATAACAGACACAAGGTCAGCAAAGTCCAACCAACAGCACAAGTGCGTTCATATTCCACAACTACTGCAGCAAAGTACCATGAAATGGGTGGCTTCAAACAATGTCTGGGCCGGGTGCCGTGGCTCACACCTAAATAATCTCAGCACTTTGGGAGGCTGAGGTGGGTGGGTCACTTGAGGCCAGGAATTCGAGACCAGCCTGGCCAATATGGCAAAACCTCGTCTCTACTAAAAATACAAAGATTAGCCATGCATGGTGGCAGGCACCTGTAGCCCAGCTACTTGGGAGGCTGAGGGAAGAGAATGGCTTCAGCCTGGGAGGTGGAGGTTGCAGTGAACTGAGTTCGTGCCACTGCACTCCAGACTGGGCAACAGAACAAGGCTCTGTTTAAAAAAAAAAAAAAAAAAAAAAAAACTGTGGAGGCCAGAAGTCCAAAATCAATCACATGTCAGCAGGACCATGCTCCTTCAGAGGTTCTAGGGAGAATCCATTCCTTGCCTCTTCCAGCTTGTAGAGGCTACTAGAATTCCTCAACTTGTGGCTGCATGATCCAATCTCTGCCTCTGTGATCACCTTGCCTCCTCCTCTTCTCCTCTTCTGTCTGGGTCTCCACCTCTTGAAGAAGAGTGTCAGGCCTCTGAGCCCATGCTAAGCCATTATATCCCCTGTGACCTGCACGTACACATCCAGATGGCCAGTTCCTGCCTTAACTGATGACATTATCTTGTGAAATTCCTTCTCCTGGATCATCCTGGCTCAAAAGCTCCCCTACTGAGCACCTTGTGACCCCCATTCCTGCCTGCCAGAGAACAACCCCCCTTTTCCTTTACCTACCCAAATCCTATAAAATGGCCCCACCCCATCTCCCTTCACTGACTCTGTTTTCAGACTCAGCCCACCAGCACCAGGTGATAAACAGCTTTATTGCTCACACAAAGCCTTTTTGGTGGTCTCTTCACAGGGGCGCATGTGAAATTTGGTGCCATGACTCAGACCGAGGGACCTCCCTTGGGAGGTCAATCCCTGTCCTCCTGCTCTTTGCTCTGTGAGAAAGATCCACCTATGACCTCAGGTCCTCAGACTGACCAGCCTAAGAAACATCTCACCAATTTCAAATCTGGTAAGTGGCTTCTTTTTACTCTCTTCTCCAACGTCCCTCACTATCCCTCAACATCTCTATCCTTTCAATCTTGGCACCACACTTCAATCTCTCCTTCTCTTAATTTCAATTGCTTTCATTTTCTGGTAGAGACAAGGAGACATGTTTTATCCATGGACCCAAAACTCCAGTGCTTGTCACGGACTATGGAAGGCAGCCTTCTCTTGGTGTTTAATCATTGCAGGGACTCCTCTCTGACTATCCAACCAGGTTTCGGAGGTGTCAGACCATGCAGGGACACCTGCCTTGGTCCTTCACCCTTAGCAACAAGTCCCGCTTTTCTGGGGGAAGGGGCAAGAACCCCTCAACCCCTTCTCCTTCACACTTAGCAGCAAGTCCCACTTTTCTGGGGGAGGGGCAGAACCCCTCTTATCTCTGTGCCCTGCTGCCTCATTTCTGCACCCCGACCTCTTATCTCTGTGCCCCAATCCCTTATTTCCATGCCCCGACCTCTCATCTCTGTGACCCGATCCCTTATTTCCGTGACCTGACCTCTTATCTCTGTATCCCAACCCCTTATTTCGGTGCCCCAACCTCTTATCTCTGCACCACAGCCTTCCTGCACCTGACCCCTTTCCCTTTTCTGGAAGGCAAGAACCCCCACCCCTTCTCTCTGTGTCTCTACTCTCTCTTTTCTGTAGGCTTGCCTCCTTCACTATGGGCAAGCTTCACCCTCCATTCCCCTTTCTTCTCCCTTAGCCTGTGTTTAAAAACCTAAAACCTCTTCAACTCACACTTGACCTAAAACCTAAATGCCTTATTTTCTTTTACAATGCTGCTTGACCCCAATACATACTCAACAGTAGTTCCAAATAGCCAGAAAATGGCACTTTCAATTTCCATCCTACAAGATCTGGATAATTCTTGTCATAAAATGAGCAAACGGTCTGAGATGCCTGATGTCCAGGCATTCTTTTACACATCAGTCCCTCCCTACTATCTGTTCCCAATGCAACTTGTCCCAAATCTTCCTCCTTTCCCTCCCGCCTGTCCCCCAGTCCCAACCCCAAGCATCACTGAGTCTTTCTAATCTTCCTTTTCTACAGACCCATCTGACCTCTCCTCTCCTTGAGCCTAGCTAGGTCCCAATTCTTCCTCAGCCTCTGCTCCTCCACCTATAATCCTTTTACCACCTCCCCTCCTCACACCAGGTCTGGCTTACAGTTTCATTCATGACTAGCCCTCCCCTACCTGCCCAGCAATTTCCTCTTAAAAAGGTGGCTGGAGCTAAAGGCATAGTCAAGGTTAATGCTCTTTTTTCTTTATCCCAAATCAGATAGCGTTCAGGCTCTTCTTCATCAAATATAAAAATCCAGCCCAGTTCATGGCTCATTTGGCAGCAACCTGAGATGCTTTACAGCCCTAGACCCTGAAAAGTCAAAAGGCCGTCTTCTTCTCAATATACATTTTATTACCCAATCTGCTCCCGACATTAAATAAAATTCCAAATATTAAATTCCGGCCCTCGAACCCCACAACAAGACTTAATTAACCTCGCCTTCAAGGTGTACAGCCTTTAATAGAGGCAGCCAAGTAACAACATATTTCTGAGTTGCAATTCCTTGCCTCCACTGTGAGACAAACCCCAGCCACATCTCCAGCACACAAGGACTTCCAAACACCTAAAGTACAGTGGCCAGGTGTTCCTCCAGAACTACCTCCTCCAGAGCTTGCTACAAGTGCCACAAATCTGGCCACGAAGACAAGAATGCCTACAGCCCGGGATTCCTCCTAAGCCATGTCCCATCTGTGCGGGGATCCACTAGAAATCGGAGGGTTCAACTCACCTGACAGCCACTTCCAGAGCCCCTGGAACTCTGGCCCAAGGCTCTCTGACTGACTCCTTCCCAGATCTTCTTGGTTTAGCAGCTGAAGACTGACTGCCCGATCAATGCCTCGGAAGCCTACAGGACCATCACAGATGCTCTAGGTAACTCTCACAGTGGAGGGTAAGTCCATCCCCTTCTTAATCAATGGAGGCTACCCACTCCACATTACATTCTTTCCAAGGGCCTGTTTCCCTTGCCTCCATAACTGTTGTGGGTATTGACAGCTAGGCTTCTAAACCTCTTAAAACTCCCCAACTCTGGTGCCAACTTAGACCATAGTCTTTTAAGCACTCCTTTTTAGTTATCCCCACCTGCTGAGTGCCCTTATTAGGCTGAGGCACTTTAACTGAATTATCTGCTTCCCTGACTATTTCTGGACTACAGCCATCTCATTGCCACCACTTTAACCTACAAGTAGGAGATACCTCTACTCCCTCCTTGGCGACCTATCATGCACCCCTTACCATCTCATTAAAACCTAATCACCCTACCACTCAATGCCAATATCCCATCCCACAGCATGCTTTGAAAGGATTAAAGCCTGTTATCACTCGCCTGCTAAAGCATGGCCTTTTAAAGCCTATAAACTCTCCTTACAATTCCATTTTACCTGTCCTAAAACCAGACAAGCCTTACAAGTTAGTTCAGGATCTGCGCCTTATCAACCAAATTGTTTTGCCTATGGTAACACAGGCAAACATGGCACCCCATGGTGCCAAACACATCTCTCCTATCCTCAATACCTCCCTCCACAACCCATTATTCTGTTCTGGATCTCAAACATGCTTTCTTTACTATTCCTTTGCACCCTTCATCCCAGCCTCTCTTTGCTTTCACTTGGGCTGACCCTGACACCCATCAGGCTCAGCAAATTACCCGGGCTGTACTGCCGCAAGCTTCACAGACAGACCCCATTACTTCAGTCAAGCCCACATTTCTTCCTTATCTGTTACTTATCTCAGCATAATTCTCATAAAATCACGTGCTCTCCCTGCCGATTGTGTCTGACTAATCTCTCAAACACCAACCCCTTCTACAAAACAACAACTCCTTTCCTTCCTGGGCATGGTTGGATACTTTCACCTTTAGATACCTGGTTTTGCCATCCTAACAAAACCATTATAAACCTCACAAAAGGAAACCTAGCTGACCCCATAGATCCTAAATCCTTTCCCCACTCCTCTTTCTGTTCCTTGAAGACAGCTTTAAAGACTGCCCCCACCCGAGGTCTCTGACTCATCCCAACCCTTTTCATTACACACAGATGAAGTACAGGGCTGTGCAGTCGAAATTCTTACACAAGGACCAGGATCGCGTCCTGTAGCCTTTTTGTCCAAACAACTGACCTTACTGTTTTAGGCTGGCCATTATGTCTCCGTGCAGCAGCTGCTGCTGCCTAATACTTTTAGAGCCCTTAAAATCACGAACTATGCTCAACTCACCCTCTACAGCTCTCATAATTTCCAAAATCTATTTTCTTCCTCACACCTGCTGCGTATACTCTCTGCTCCCCGGCTCCTTTGGCTGTACTCACTCTTTGTTGAGTCTCCCATAATTACCATTGTTCCTGGCCCAGACTTCAATCCAGCCTCCCATATTATTCCTAATACCACACCTGGCCCTCATGACTGCATCTCTCTGATCCACCTGACATTCACCCCATTTCCCCACATTTCCTTCTTCCTGTTTCTCTGATCACACTTAGTTTATTGATGGCAGTTCCACCAGGCCTAATCACCACACACCAGCAAAGGCAGGCTATGCTATAGTACAAGCCACTGCGCCCACCTCTTAGAACCTCTCATTTCCCTTCCATCGTGGAAACTATCCTCAAGGAAATAACTTCTCAGTGTTCCATCTGCTGTTCTGCTACTCTTCAGGGATTATTCAGGCCTCCTCCCTTCCCTACACGTCAAACTCACCCACCCAGGACTGGCAAATGAGCTTTACCCAACGTGCCCTGAGTCAGGAAACTAAAATACTTCTTGTTCTAGGTAGACTTTCACTGGATAGATAAAGGCCTTTCCCACAGGGTCTAAGAAGGCCACCATTGTCATTCTTCCCTTCTGTCAGACACAATTCCTCAGTTTGGCCTTCCCACCTCTATACAGTCCAATAGCAGACTGGCCTTTATTAGTCAAATCAGCCAAGCATTTTCCAGGCTCTTAGTATTCAGTGAAGCCTTTATATCCCTTACAGTCCTCAGTCTTCAGGAAAGGTAGAACAGACTAATGGTCTTTTAAAACACACCTCACCAAGCTCAGCCACCAACTTAAAAAGGACTGGACAATACTTTTACCACTTTCCCTTCTCAGAATTCAGGCTGTCCTCCAGAATGCTACAAGGTACAGCCCATTTGAGCTCCTGTATAGACGCTCCTTTTTATTAGGCCCCAGTCTCATTCCAGACAAAAGACCAACTTGGACTGTGCCCCAAAAACTTGTCATCCCTACTGTCTTCTGTCTAGTCATACTCCTATTCACCGTTCTCAACTACTCATACATGCCCTGCTCTTATTTACACTGCCAGTTTACATTGTTTCTCCAAGCCATCACAGCTGATATCTCCTGGTGCTATTCCCAAACCGCCACTCTTAACTCTTAAATAAATATCTTTGCTGGCAAGCTATGCTGAACCTCCTTAGGCACTCTCTAATTAGATGTCCTAGGTCCTCCCAATTCTTAGTCCTTTAATACCTGTTTTTCTCCTTCCCTTATTCCGTTTAGTTTTTCAATTCATACAAAACTGTAGCCAAGTCATCACCAGTAATTCTAAATAACAAATCTTCCTTCTAACAACCCCACAATATCACCCCTTACCACAAAATCTTCCTTCAGCTTAATCTCTCCCACTCTAGGTTCCCACGCCGCCCCTAATCCTGCTCGAAGCAGCCCTGAGAAACATCGCCCATTGTCTCTCCATACCACCCCAAAATTTTCACCGTCCCAACACTTTACCACTATTTCATTTTATTTTTCTTATTAATATAAGAAGACAGGAACGTCAGGCCTCTGAGTAGCTAAGCCATCATATCCCCTGTGACCTGCACGTACACATCCAGATGACCGGTTCCTGCCTTAACTGATGACATTCTACCATAAAATAAATGAAAATGGCCTGTTCCTGCCTTAACTGATGACATTGTCTTGTGAAATTCTTTCTCCTGGCTCATCCTGGCTCAAAAGCTCCCCCACTGAGCACCTTGTGACTCCACTCCTGCCTGCCAGAGAGCACCCCCTTTTTCTTTACCTAACCAAATCCTATAAAACAGCCCCACCCCTATCTCCCTTCGCTGACTCTCTTATTGGACTCAGCCCGCCTGCACCAGGTGAAATAAAAAGCTTTATTGCTCACACAAAGCCTGTTTGGTGGTCTCTTCACACGGATGCGCATGAAAAAGTGTGTCCTTTTTTTTTTAAGATGGAGTTTCACTCTTGTTGCCCAGGCTGGAGTGCAATGGCATGATCTCAGCTCACTGCCACCTCCTCTTCTGGGTTCAAGACACTCTCCTGCCTCAGCCTCCCCAGTAGCTGGGATTGCAGGCACGCGCCACCATGCCCACCTAATTTTGTATTTTTAGTACAGATGGGGTTTCTCCATGTTGGTCAGGCTGGTCTCGAACTCCTGACCTCAGGTGCTCCACCCGCCTCGGCCTCCCAAAGTGCTGGGATTACAAGCATGAGCCACTGTGCCCGGACAAAGTGTCCTCTTATAGGGACACTTGTCTTTAGATGTACAGCCTACCTAAAATACTCCAGGATAATCTCATCTCAAGATCCTTAACTTAATTACATCTGCAAAGACCCTTTTCCAAATAATGCCACCTCCACAGATTCTAGGCACAAGGATCTGGACATATCTTGTGCAAAGCCACCATTCAGCTCACTACACTAGAAGAGGAAAAACAATGAAGTAACAAAAGGCGCAGAAGAAAGAACAGATGCAGCTTGTTGGCAGTGGCCATGAAGGCAGGCTGGGGTAAAACTGTGGTAACAGAACCCAGATGGAACAGTGCGGCCGTCTGCTCCCAGCTACTCACAGAGAACGTTTCTGTTTCTGACAGCAGAGTAAGAGAAGAGCTGGGAAGAGTGATAACCATTCTCTGTTGGCCTAATTCCTAAGGAATCGTGCTTCTGCCTTTGGGCCATTCTCAAGTCTTGTTCAAGGATAAAATGATTTATTGATGGCCGTAATTAAAAGCAATGCCAACAGAAGCAGCATCAGCATTTTCATTTGTACTTACATGAGCAACAGCAGTTTAGGGAAACAGGTGCCTTTAGGTTCTGTTTTCTCCATCTAGAAAGGGCTGCCTTCGTGGAATGCTGGTCCTGGGGAGAAGCCTCACGTCTATAGCAGGAATACAGTTTTGAATTCCGATTGGTACACGGAGCTACCCGTCCTCATTTCAAGCACTTCTGGTTTGTTCTGGGTTCCGTGGGTGAGCAATGAGTAGAACTCTGGGGAGGAGGATTTGGGGCGAGTGTGGTTTTGATCCCCAGAGAGAGCTGCTTTTCCATCAGTGTCTTGACTGAGATTCAGAATGGGCTTCTCCACTGAAGATGGGAGTACTGGGCTGATTTAAGGCAGGTGATTGACTTGTTTTGGTGGCTACTTTTATACTAGCTGGTTAACGAGTTATTTTCTTCATTAGTTTCAGGCGTGTAGACTTAATGAAGCATTGGACCTCCCACATTACAAGGAAAATAAAGATATAGCTAATATGATAGGTTTGAAGGAGTTAGTGAACAAACACAGTAGGACACACATTATTGTTAAAGACATGAAGGCATGAACGTGTATCTCGTCTAAATGGACTCTCTGCAGCCATGCTGTTCCACTGAAAATTAGTAGATAGAAATTCAGCAAATGCTTGGACAGGGGATACTCTCAGAAGTATTCTGACTAAGCAGCATGATTTCTTTTCATATCACTAAAGTAATTTCTTCCCAAATTGACTCTGGACTAAATCTTATGATACCTACTTGTTCTGATTGTACTTAGACACCTGAAAACAAGGTGGGGGCAGTGGTAAGAGGAGCTGTTGAATGAAGTCAACCATTTGTAGAATACCTACTGAGGATAAAGCCCTGTGCTTTGTGAGAGATTCCAGAATAAATGAGGCACAGACTACTCAGGAAGCTTTTGCAAACTAATGGAGAAAACACATCTGCAGGCAATGACTTATGGTATAAGAGGAAACAGGGCAAGGTGCGGTGGCTCACACCTGTAATCCCAGCACTTTGGGAGGCCGAGGTAGGTGCATCACTTGAGGTCAGGAGCTCAAGACCAGCCTGGCCTACATGGCGAAACCCTGTCTCTACTAAAAATACACACAAAAAATGAGCCAGGTTTGATGGTGTGCACCTGCAATCCCAGCTACTTGGGAGGCTGAGGCACAAGAATCATTTCAACCCTGGAGGTGGAGACTGTAGTGAGCCAAGATCCCACCACTGCACTCCAGCCTAGGAGACAGAGCGAGACTCTGTCAAAAAAAAAAAAAAAAAAAATAAGATTGGTGTTGAATGGGAAATCTAAGCAGGATAGAATGGCAGGAGAGCACCCACTTGCCCAGCTCCAATAACACTTTTGACAGCCATAACTATATTGCAGGGATGCCCATTCCTCATGGTATCTGAAGCCCATGAAAGGCTTGCATCTGGAGGCTAGTTCACTCTTGACTTTAAGATCAGGGGATACAAGGAATGATTTTCATCTATCCCAAGCCAAGAGTCAGCCAAAAATCTAGGCCTGAGACAATGAGAAAAAGCAAGTCATGAACATGTCAGCCAAATTCATCATCATCATCATCATCAAAAACAAAAGACAGACTTGTAACCGTCTTGTGTGCCACAGCTCTCGTCTTAGTTCAAAATACAGAAAGTTATTATGGCCAGTGAACAATGATCAAAATGCTCTCATCACACTTGTCTGCCACCATGTAAGACGTGTCTTTTGCCTTCCACAATGATTTTGAGGCTTCTTCAGCCACATGGAACTGTGAGCCCATTAAACCTCTTTTCTTTATAAATTTCCCAGTCTTCAGTAATAAAATAGTGGGTTGTCCACAACATCAATGAACGATGCTGTCACTTGTTCCAAAACATTATCATTTAGGATGTTTGGATAAAACAATCAAAAATAAATAAGTACTAAGCAAACTCAGGGCTACATAATCCCTGTGGTGACAGTCGCTGACAATGGATACAACTGGGACAGTTTACTGTTAATCACCTCTATCTACACGTGCCCAGCAGTGAGATACTTGGTTTTAATCCTAAGAAATCATGGTGCACATTTACTCCTGCCTTCCAACTGGCCGTTAACATCACCTCCTCAAAGCCCTCATTTCTGTGCTTCCCTCTGCCTTTTTGCATTTAGCAGAGCATCAGTCACCATCCGTAACTGGGAACAATGATTGTAAAACAGAAACCCACTTGCAGGCTGGAGGAAAGGAGCACACCTTATCTCTAACAGGCAAACTCATGGACATGGGAAACAAATGAGAGGCCATGAGAGAATGGAAACTGCAGTTACAGAAACCAAAATTCCTCTTTCTGTTCTCAAAGCCATGGTCTCTTTCTTTTTTTTTTTTCTTTTCTTTTTTTTTTTTTTTTTGAGACGCAGTCTCGCTGTCACCAGGCTGCAGTGCAGTGGTGTGATCTCAGCTCACTGCAAGCTCCTCCTCCCAGGGATCATGCCATTCTCCTGCCTCAGCCTCCTGATTAGCTGAGACTACAGGCACCCGCCACCACACCTGGCTAATTTTTTGTATTTTTAGTAGAGATGGGGTTTCACCATGTGAGCCAGGATGGTCTCCATCTCCTGACCTCATGATCCACCCGTCTTGGCCTCCCAAAGTGCTGGGATTGCAGGTGTGAGCCACTGCGCCTGGCAGCCCCTGGTCTTTCTTATCAGCCCTGTGCACTTTCTTATCTCTGCTTCTCTCACTCACAACCAATTTTCCCTTTTGGCTGGTGGCCCATCATGGCAGCCAGCAGAGCCCACCACCAGCTGATCTGTTAGTTGCTGGATATCTTGGAGAGGGAGGGAGGAAAGGAGGGAGAGAGAGAGAGAGAGAGAGAGAGAGAATGACAATTGGGCTTCTGTCAACCAATAGAGTATAGGGAGGAAAGTACCATGGTACAAATATGGCCAAGACCTGCTTTCCAGCATGGCCAGTGAGTAGGAAATTGAGGGAAGGTACCTGCAAATACAGCAGACATCTAAGAACATGCTCTCTGTTCTTAATTCTCTCTCCTGCCTCCTCCTAGATTGTAAACATCACAAGACAATCTAGGATAATACCAGCTCAAAATATTTGAAGAAGAGAAAAAAGGAAGGGATAGGATCAAACTCTGGACTTCATGGTTTCCTAAATTCACTCTGCAAGTTTTTGTGTTTTTTATTTGTTTTTTGAGACAGAGTCTCACTCTGCTGCCCAGGCTGGAGTGCAATGGCATAATCTTGGCTCACTGAACCTCTGCCTCCCAGGTTCAAGCAATCCCCTGCCTCAGCCTCCTGAGTAGCTGGCATTACAGGAACGCACCGCCACATCAGTTAATTTTTGTATTTTTAGCAGAGACGGGGTTTCACCATGTTGGCAAGGCTGGTCTCAAATTATTGACCTCGTGATCCACCCACCTCGGCCTCCCAAAGTGCTGGGATTACAGGTGTGAGCCACCACACCTGGCCGACTCTTAGTATTTAACTGAATGAATGTCACTCCAGAGAATCAAAAGAAAGGCATTAAATGTCCATTAGGTTTAATCATGGTCAGCAGCTGTGGGGTGTACTGGGTTTGGGATCAGTGGGATGAGGAACAAGCAGGTTCTCCAAACCACCATGCAGGGTGGGGAGGGTTTACTAGGCCAAAGACAACGGGCGGTGTAGGTGCCTGGGTTTCAAACAGCTTACCAGGCCTAAAAACCAACGCTGAGGCAGAAACTGTATAAGCAAATTGATGACACAATGGAGGAATTCAAAAAGTTTAATATTGCTAAGAAGAATACAAATATTGATCATGAAATATGTTATGGTTATCACGCCATCTCCTACTGCCAGGTTTCCTTTACCGTGAGATAGAAGAGATTTGTGGATCTGACCTAACCCTTTAAATTGTAAGATCCCTGAGGTAGCTCATGACATTCATGTTTTATAAATGTGGCATAAAGGCTCACACTGGTTGCCATGTGGCCCAATCCCAGTTCGATGCTACATTCAAAGAACCATCATTCCAGCATCCAAGCATACTTAAAGGCAACTGAAATGTTTACCGCCGTCCCTCAAGACAAACACCAAAGAAAAATTATTTTCAAAATGCATAGCAACACTTCCTAAAATCTTATTTTCCCATCTCTTTCTCTCGCTCTACCACATTCCCAGCAGTTTCCCAGGAGCAAAACTGTCATAAAGACCCAGGAGCAAAATGATTAATGACTTCACTATATCTGATTCTGATTTAGTTGGTTTAGAGTGGTGTCTGGGCATACGTATTTTTGAAATCTTGCTGGGCACAGTGGCACACACCTGTAGTCTCAGCTACTCGGGAGGCTGAAGCAGAAGAATCACTTGAGCCTAGGAGTTTGAGTCCAGCCTGGACAACATAGCAAGACCCTGTCTCTGAAAACAAAAACTAAAACAAAAGCAAATCTCTCCGCTGCAGTCAGGGTTGATAACTAGTTGATCAAATAATTGTGGTAGCCAATCTTCGCAATGGACCTTAATATTCCCACCTCCTGGTATTATTCATTGTGGAATCTGTCTTAGCTAGTCCTCAATTGGGTCTGGTATCCAGGCACCACCTTGAGAGGCTAGTCCCACCTCCTACCCCACATATGATTTTACACTAACTTTCAAGACTGACCTAAAAATGTAAAATGTACTTGTTTTCACCTTGTTTCCAAAACAACTACTTTAAACACTCATTTGGAATGATTAGGCAAATTTGAACACTGGCTGAATATTAGAAGATATTTGCTTCAAAATAACCCAGCTTGGTAATGAGATGATGGCGGCTGAGGCTGGAGATAGGCACAGAGGGTTCATTATCAAATAGAAACAAGCGGAGAAAACGGAATATTTTCCATAATAAAAATTTAAGGTAAAAATGAAAGTGTATTGGGTGCATAAAAGAATCTATGGTCTCACAGGCATGAGCTCCCACTGGCCATGTTAGGGATAACTTGAACATCAAAAATAAAAGTAACGGCCAGGTGCAGTGGCTGATGCCTCTAATCCCAGCACTTTGGGAGACCGAGGTGGGTGCATCACTTGAGCCCAGGAGTTTGAGACCAACCTGAGCAACATAGTGAGACCCCATCTCTAAAATAAATAAATATAAATAAAAGTGACTAAAATTGATTGTAGAATATCAACTCTATTTGAGTCTATAAAGATTGCTGGCCGAGGGAGCAATGGGGAGCAGGAGAAAGAGAATATATTTGTGACCTAGGTTATTTTCCTTCGTTTTGAGAGAATCTTCAGGTCTCCTGGGTCTTCTAGCCCAGTATTTATTTTTATTTTTTGTTTACTTATTTATTTATTTATTTTGAGATGGAGTCTCACTCTGTCACCCAGACTGGAGTGAAGTGGTGTGATCTCAGCTCACTGCAACTTCCAGGTCCCAGGTTCTAGTGATTATACTGCATCAGCCCCACTAGTAGTTGGGGACTACAGGTACCTGCCACTTCACAGAGATAATTTTTTTTTTTTTTGAGACAGAATCTGGCTCTGTTGCCCAGGCTGGGGTGCAGTGGTACAATCTCGGCTCACTGCAACCTCCACCTCCCAGGTTCATGCCATTCTCCTGTCTCAGCCTCCCGAGTAGCTGGGACTACAGGGCAACTTCCACCACACCCGACTAATTTTTTTGTACTTTTAGTAGGGACGGGGTTTCACCGTGTTAGCCGGGATGGTCTCGATCTCCTGACCTCGTGGTCTGCCTGCCTTGGCCTCCCAAAGTGCTGGGAT
Organism: Pongo abelii; assembly: GCF_028885655.2. Taxonomy (NCBI): domain Eukaryota; kingdom Metazoa; phylum Chordata; class Mammalia; order Primates; family Hominidae; genus Pongo; species Pongo abelii. The sequence goes on from NW_026946742.1 coordinate 285,443, forward strand.
TACAGACATGAGCCACTGTGCCCGGCCACACCCAGCTAATTTTTGTATTTGTTGTAGAGATGGTGTTTCACCATGTTGGACCAGGCTGGTCTTGAGCTCCTGACATCAAGTGATCCGCCCACCTTGGCATCGCAAAATACAAGGATTACAGGTGTGAGCCACCACACCCTGCCGATTTTCCTTAGTTTTCAGAGAACCTTTGTGTCCCCTGGGTGTTCTAGCACAGTATATCTCAAACTTTGCTGCACTGAGGACCTTGCTGAAATGCAGGTTCTCATCTGGGATGCTCAGTGGGCCAGCAAATCTGCATTGGTTTAGGAAGCTCACCCTGAGTAGCAAGCTTCAGTGAGGACCAGGCAGGCCCCTGCCTGCCAACCCCCTCTCAGCTGGGCTTGACTCTGGCTCTCTCCCGGGGTTCCTCCCCTCAAAATAGGAGCTATTTTCAAAAAGCCTCTTGGAAAAAGGCCCTGTTTTAAAATTGGGTTATTTAGGATTGGCCATCTGCTCACCATGGGGTTTTAAGGCCTTTGCCCAGACCCCCACAACCTTTAGAACATTTTTACTCTTGAAGGCCCCACTCCACACCATATTAAATTCATTAAAATCAACCCCCATTACAGGCATATCTCAGGCATCATGCCCTCGGAACGGAGTTGCAGCTGACCACTTGACAATGTTGCAAAGCATTAAACATGCATTCATTTCCGCCTTGCAGTTTTCATATTTAGGAGCCAACTGTCTTAGGTCTAAAGCATTCATGTCCAAGCATTGTTGCAGGCCCCAGACACTATGCTTCCCAGCCTTAATGGCCTCTGCAATGCTGGTTCCTACTGCCCCACCCCTGGGTTCTGGCCAGCTAGCCACATACCTCACTGCTCCCCCACTCAAATGTGCCTTAGATGTGTGGTTTCCAAACTCATCTACACTTTAAGGTCACCTGGGGTTATTTTTAAATCTTCCAAAACCCAGGCCAAATGTATTTGGCATTTCCCCAGAACAATTAAACCTCAACCTCTGGAATGGGACATAGCATCGGTTTTTTGTTTTGTTTTGTTTTTGGGACAGAGCGTCGCTCTGTTACCCAGGCTGGAGTGCAGTAGCACAATCATAACTCACTACAGCCCCCAACACCTGGGCTCAACCAACCCTCCCACTTCAACCTCCAGGGTAGCTGGGATCACAGGCAGGCATCACCACGCCTGGCTAATTTTTAAATTTTTTATGGAGACAGTATCTCCCTATGTTCTCCAGGCTGGTCTCAAACTCCTGGGCTCAAGCGATCCTCCCACCTGAGCCTCCCAAAGTGCTGGGATTATACGCATGAGCCACCACGCCTGGCCATCAGCATCGAGTATTTTTGAAGCACAGACAAGTTTGGGAACTACAACCTTAGACTGAGCTCGGTTTCCTAGCCCTTTCTGACGGTAGGATTCTGCTGGGCTGCTTTTGAAAACAGAGCTCCCCAGGCTCTTCCCCAGGTAATTCTGATTCATTAGGTATGGGGTGGGCCCTGGAATGTGCATTTTTACGAGGGTCCCTCTGGGTGAATCAGGCTAAAGCCAGTTTGGAATCTGAGACCTTGGAGGTCATTCCCCAGCTTCCCTCCTAACCCAGTTCCCAGCTTGGCCCACCTCACCCAGGCTGTGTCGTCTGATTCTTGTTGATACACCTGAGAGGAAGCCCCAGCCATCACGATGTGAGAACATTTTACAATGACGAGGAAATGCCAAATACATTTTAAAACTCATTCAGGATTAGCGTTCACTTTAAACTTGACAGACTCTGAAAACGGGCTGACCATGTGCTGTGCACAACCCTTAGTGCTCTTCTGTGACTAATATTTGGATAATTGATTGTTGGGAGCTCAGGAAGCCTCTCTCTCTCAGAGGGTCGAGGATAACTTCCTTATTTCTGAGTTAGGGACAAAATGAGGGTGTCCTGCCTTTTGCTAGACAGAATACTGTCCTCCAAAAATTCATTCACCAGGAATCCCAGAATGTGACCTTATTAGAAAATAGGGGTGGGGCTTGGTGGCTCATGCCTGTGATCTTAGCACTTTGGGAGGCTGAGGCAGGAGGATCACTTGAGGTCAGGAGTTCGAGACCAACCTGGCTAGCATGGCAAAACCCTGTCTCTACAAAAACACAAAAATTAGGCATGGTGTTGTGCACCTGTAATCCCAGCTACTTTGGAGGCTGAGGCTGAAGAATCACTTGAACCCAGGAGGCAGAGTTGCAGTGAGCTGAGATTGTGCCACTGAACTCCAGCCTGGGCAACAGAGAAAGACTCCATCTCAAAAAAAAAGAAGAGAAAATAGGGTCACTGCAGATCTAATTACAAAGAGGTCATAATGGAATAGCGTGGACCTGAAATGGAGTAATAATGGCATCCCCATGGGAAGAGAAGAAGAGACAGAGACACACAGGGGAGAAGGCTACATGAGAATGAAGGAAGAGAATGGAATGATGTGGCCACAAGCCAAGGATTGCCAGCAACCACTAGAAGCCAGAAGAGGCAAGGAGGGATTCATCCCTACAGCCTTCAGAGGGCACGGCCCTGCCCATTTCAGACATCAAGCTTCCGGAACTGGAGAGAATGACTTTGTGTTGTCCTGAGCCATCCATTTGGGGAACTTCGTTAGAACAGTCACAGCCAGGTCATGTGCTCCTGAATGCATCTCAGGCATTAATAAACACTGTCTTGGCTGGGCAGGGTGGCTCACCCCTGTAATCCCAGCACTTTGGGAGGCCAAGGTGGGTAGATCACCTGAGGTCAGGAGTTTGAGACCAGCCTGGCCAACACTGACTGTGAAACCCCATCTCTACTAAAAAGACAAAAAAAAAGAAAAGAAAGAAATTAGCCAGGCATGGTGGCGGGCGCCTGTAATCCCAGCTACTCGGGAGGCTGAGGCAGAGAATCACTTGAACCTGGGAGGCGGAGGTTGCAGTGAGCCAAGATGGTGTCATTGCACTCCAGCCTAGGCAACAAGAGTGAAACTGTCTCAAACAAAAAAAAAAGAAGAAAGAAAAAAATCATAGTTTTAAGTCCACTCAGTGGAGTTTAAAAATACATTCCATTGTGCAGTGCTTTTGGAATCTTTTCTAAACTTCTGTTGCACATAATCTAATTTGATTTTCATAGCAACTCCCTGAGGTGGATGGGGCAGGCCTTTCTGAACACCTATTTTCTAGTTTGCATTAAAAGAATGGAATTGGCTGGGACCAGTGGCTCATGCCTATAATCCCAGCACTTTCTGATACAGAAAGGAAGTACTCAGAAGGAAGAATGTGGTCCCTTTAAATGACATGGAAGTGAGGAAGAAAGTACTGGGTAGAGGAGGGTGTGGTCCCTGGCTAGGGCTCCACCCAAGGGCCTGCCCACGGACCTAGGTGAGGACAGGCATTTTTGTTTTCCTGCCCAAATGTTGCATTTCCCAAGACCACCCTGGCTCACTGTATTTTTTGTAGAAACAGGGTCTCACTATGTTGGCCAGGCTGGTCTTGAACTCCTGGACTCAAGAGATCCACCTGCCTCAGCCTCTCAAAGTGCCAAGATTACAAGCATGAGCCACTGCACCTGGCTGATTCCTTGTTCTTTTTCTCTTTGCCCATTGCCTGGATTCCATAAGCAGAAGAGAAGCCAGGGGCTGACTTTGTAGGCAAGACTCTTTCCTCTTCAAAACATAAGTGGGTTCAAGTGGTACACAAACATGTTGTAACTTAACATCTTTTCTTCCTATGCCTTCAATCTCTTGAGCAATGACAAAGAGCACTGAACTCTTTCTTTTTTGACACATAGTCTGTGGCCTCAAAGAACACTGACACCCTGGCAACATCCATTCGAAGAGCTTCTCTGTACCTCCTCCTTTATCCCAAGGTCACTGGGTCAGAGCTCACAGGGTCATTCACAACATGATGTTTAACACCAAGACGCTCTGGAATTGCTCCTTCAAGTCTCAGAAGAAGACCCAGTGCTGAGACAATCGTGTTCTCTCTCTCTCTGGATCACTGCACAGAGAATGAGGACTGCGGAGACCCTGGCTTCCCTGGCTGCTGCCTCTCATTCCTGCACCTGTGGGATGGGAGTTCGAAGCTGTGCAACCTTGACCAAGTTACTTACCCTCTCTAAGCATATGTTTCCTAAATTCTGAAATAGGGATGATGATGATGTGTTTATTTCACAGATTTGATAGAAGGATTAAATGAGAGATGCATCAAAACAGTGGGCACAGGGTCGATGCTCAGGGAGCTTTCTCTTTTCTTATCAATAGACAGGTCTCCATGAGGACAGAGACTGGCTTCATCTTGACTGTAGCCTCAGGGCTGGCCACAGTGTCTGCACCCAGCAGGACTTCAGTAAATATCTGTTTATACACTAACCACAGACTTACACATAAAAGCCCTTTGGAAGAAAGTTGACCATTTCATGCACCTTCAGACTATGAAGAGCAATGATGACGACTTTAGCTCGAGAGGGTCTCAGTGCCCATTCATCACCACTGTGAAAGGGCAGAAACCAGAGCTGTGTGTTTAACTCCAGCCCCAAAACCTGGCTTTGCTTTATCACTATGAGCTTCCAATGGCATCCCTTTAGAATGGGGCCTCTCTCTTCTTCCCCAAGGCACCAGCCTTCGACCTGTCCTTTCCCTGGTTCCTCCTCTCTGTACTCTGAGCCCATGCTGTGCTCATCAGATAGCAACATGGGAGAATACAGCAGCCCAGAATGCAGGCTGCAGAGTTAGATCCCCAGAACAGGATCTCAGCCGGCTCCATCCTTCCTCAGCTGGGCGACCATGGCCAATGACTTGCTCTCTGTGCCTGAGTTGCTGCATCTGTGAAATGAAGATTGTCATAGTCCCTGCTTCAAAGAGTCACTGGGAGGATTAACTGAGAAAATGCAGGAAGGTGCTTGGAACTAAATGCTCAAAAATTCTATCTGGCCAGGTGTGGTGTCTCACGCCTGTAATCCCAGCACTTCGGGAGACTAAGGCAGGTGGATCACTTGAGGTCAGGAATTCAAGACCAGACTGGTCAACACGGCAAAACCCCGACTCTACTAAAAATACAAAAATTAGGCAGGCATGGTGGCAGGCACCTGTAATCCCAGGTACTTGGGAGGCTGAGGCATGAGAATCGCTTCAACCTGGGAGGCAGAGGTTGCAGTGAGCCGAGATGCTGCCACTGCATTCCAGCCTGGGCAACAAGAGTGAAACTCTGTCTCAAAAAAAAAAAAAAAAGTCCATCATTCTTATTAATGGAGGCCAAATCATCTCAGTGCTTCTTTGGCTGATCAGTACACTACAATCCAGTGTTATCCAATAGACCAGACGTCCCCAGCCCCCAAACCATGGACCAGTAGTGGTCTGTGGCCTGTTAGGAACTGGGCTGCACAGAAGGAGGTGAGCAGCAGGCTAGCAAGTGAAGCTTCATCTGTATTTACAGCTGATCTCCCGGCTGAGCTCTGTCTCCTGTCAGATCAGCAGTGGCATTAGATTCTCATAGGAGCACCAACCCTATTGTGAACTGCATGTGGAAGGGATCTAGGTTGTGTGCTCCTTATGAAATCTAATGCCTGATGATCTGTCACTGTCTCCCACCACCCTGAGATGGGATTATCTAGTTGCAGGAAAACAAGCTCAGGGCTCCCACTGATTCTACATTAGGGTGAGTTGTATAATGATTTCATTATATATTATAATGTTAATAATAGAAATAAAAGTACACAATAAATGTAATGCACTTGAATCATCCCAAAACTTCCCCCACAAATCCATGGAAACTGGTCCTTGGTGCTAAAAAAATTGGGGACCACTGCAATAGACTGTTCAGTCATGGTCCAATCAAACATTCTGCCATGGCAGGTTGCTGTACTCTGCACTGTCCAACATGGCAACTGCTAGCCACCCACATGGGCTGTTGAGCCCTTGAAATGTGGCTGGTGAGAATGAAGAGCTGAATTTTCAATTTTCTCTTAATTTTACTAATTTTTTTTTTTTTTTTTTTTTTAGACAGAGTCTCACTCTGTCACCCAGGCTGGAGTGCAATGGCACAATCTCATCTCACTGCAACCTCCATCTCCCGGGTTCAAGCAATTCTCCTGCCTCAGCCTCCTGAGTGCCTGGGATTACAGCAACCCGCCATCATGTCCGGCTAACTTTTGTATTTTTGTAGAGATGGGATTTCACCATGTTGGCCAGGCTGATCTTGAACTCCTGACCTCAGGTGATCTGCCCAACTTGGCCTCCCAAAATGCTGGGATTACAGGTGTGAGACACCACGCCCCGCCTTAATTCATTTCTAAATCACAATATCTAAACAACAAGCGGCTAGGAGCTACCATAGTGTACAAGGCAGCTGCAGGATCACAGCAAATTGTCAATGACCCTCTCCTGCTTCAAGTTGACTTTTCCCTCATGGTGAGACTCTAGATTCTTTCCTCTTCTCTCACGTTTTAGATTTTCAGGCTTAGACCAAGAAAATAAGTTCTGTCCTTCCAAGAAAATAACGTTCATAACACTTACTGTATACCAGGCTGATTTCAGTGCTTTACATGTATTAATTTACAGCAACTCTGAGGCAGGAGCTGTGATTATGCCCATTTAACAGATGAGAAAACTGAGGCACAAAGCAGTGCTGGAATTTCTCAAAGTCACACAGGTAGCAGGAGACAGAGCTCGGATTTGAACTCACTTTGGGTTCAGCAACTCACAGCTCTCACCTATGACATATTTACTTCTGTGGTCAAAACACTTAGACCAGATTTCACAGGAATCTTGTGCTTGCCTGGGCGCTAGGAGGTTTTCATCATCTTCCTTATCTCACAGTTCAAAACCGGGCCTCCATGCTCTTGCTATGGTGGCCGTTCACTGGCAGGAGGCTTCTGGGAAGGTTCTCCTTTTCTGTCATTTTTCTTATTCGTGGTTTTTTGTCTCATTGGTGTTTATCTTCAGAACTTTGTTTCCTTCTGCTCAATTCATAATCAGAGTACTTTTCCTCTTGGCTGAATTCATAAGTGTTTATTCAAAAAGAGGTTGGGCGCAGAGCCAGACGACTGACGACACCCGGCTCGTCTGGCAAGTGGATATCAAATTGTTGTATCTCGTTCTGCCATTCGAGGCTCCTGCTGTGGGGCTGGGCCATCTGCCAGCTCTCCAAGGAGCTGGTGGGAAACCACTGCAATCAGAGTGAACCCGGCCCGGGTCAGCCTGCCTCGGCACAGCTCTCCAGGTGGCCCACAGTGCCTTTTGGGGACACATCTGCATTGTCAGGCAGGGCTGTGGGAGGGCCGCCTGCCTCCTGTCCATCACAGGGAAAGCCTACCCTTGGTCCCGCGTCCCTTCCAGGCAGACTGTGTGGAGTTTGCTGCATTAACCTTTAATATGGCTAAAATGTTTTCCTTCAATGACAGTAATGCTGCAGAACCCATCAAGATACCCAGGAACTGATGTGCTTTGGCAGATGATGCTGGAAAGACGGGATTCCCGGCAGCCTTTGCATCCCTTGCTCACAGCCCACGAACGTCTCCACCTTCCAGCAGGGCTTCTGTCACGGTCAGGGCAGAAAGAGAGAGTCCATCTGGAGCAGGCTCGGATTTTAAATGAGTGTCCCCGATAATTTAACATGATTGATGGCTGAGGTATTTCACCAAGTTCAGGAGTACCTGTTCTCAGAGAAAGGCAGCCAGCCATGACTGTATGACCTGGGCAAACCGTACTAACAAGACGGCAGGTCTCACCCTCCCCACAGAGCTCCAGAAAGTATCAAAGAGTGAAACAGCAGAGGGATGGTCTGGGTGAGGTCATTGTGGCTTGCAAGGGACTGTGACAGCACCTTATTAGGCTACCCCCAAGAGGAAATTTGGAGAGCGGGTGGGAGGACAGTTCTCAGTGCAAGCCAAGTCTCCTGGGAAATAACCTTCAAACTTTGGAGGATTGTGAGCAAGATGGGACCAGCAACTTCTACCTAAAAGAATGTTAATAGCAAGATAACTCATCCTAATATTGGTCCAAGCTAGGACTTTATTATGCATCATAAAGGCTCTGAGAATAACAATCTAACCTCCGAAAGGGCTGGGGCTTTGAAGAATTTCAGGCAACTTGCTTCCTTCTGCTCACTGACTCCCCTGGAGCACAGCAAAGCAAGGAAGCACTTAGAGCCAAGCTTGAGTTCTGAATTTCAAATACAGGGAGTCCATCTCTTTCTACCCAGTTGTTCCCTAGATAGGCCGCTAACTCCTTCCCCTTAACTGCACATACTTCCTACCAAAGCACAAGCGCGATGGGCTGTCCATGAGCCTCCTCCAAACATGTGCACCTTGTCACATAAATTCTGTCACCCAAAGAGACCAGACAAAATGCAAAACCAAAGTGGAGCCTTTCCTTGAATGATAGGTTCTAAAGAGTTTTGGACTCTCTGAAAACCCGAGTTAGGAATTGCCTGTTAGAAGCATCAGCCCTTGTTTTAAGAGGCAATTTAAGAATAATAGCCATGCTGATGCCACACTACGCTAAGAGAGAATAATGAACCTAATAAAACTAGCGATTTTCCAATTGCTTTTGCTGTTGGAAACACTGATTATGCTAATTAAAGGGTAGAATAGTAAATACCCACTCTTTTGCATCCAATTAAGTGTTAAGATTATTTCTCAGAAATATTTGTGGAAAATAGCACTTCTGATAATCATGGGTCCCAAATAAATAGAGTCAAGTGTGGTGTGGTACATGTGTGAGAGTCTGTGTGTGTGTGCATGTGCGCATGTGTCTTTCTGGAGCTCATTTATGGAGATCCCACATCGCTCCCAAATTCCTATGAGGCCAAATAAGAAAAACCACAGTTTCCTAAGACTACAGCTTGGGATGTCTTTGGAAAAGGTGTGTATTGAGAACACAGCCTACGGAAACTATTTCACATTGGCAACATCTGTGATTTAACATTGCAAACATCAGAAATACAACTGGTTCTTCAGAGTCACCTAAGCCCCTCATAATGGCAATATTAGCTTCTTCTAAATAATAAATTAGCCAGTCAAACTATGTTCTACAGCATGTTAGAAGTTTCATCCTTCTAGTCAATGTCACATTTCAAGGCAAAGTCGATTTATATGTAAGTTAAACAAAATGCTGTCACTAAAAATTGAGAATTATGTCTACTACAATCAGAACTGGAATAAATAAGTATTAGAGGATTTGCAAGTTAAAGCAACCATAGAAATGCTATTATCAGGAAGGAAAATGTATTACCTGCAGAGGTACAGATAAGACGCTAGAACCCAGAAGAGAAAGAATCTCTGTAAATATTTCCATTAAGTTAACCAAGAGTGGCTGGGTATGGTGGCTCATGCCTGTAATCCCAGGACTTTGGGAGACCAAGCAGGCAGATCACGAGGTCAGGAGTTCGAGACCAGCCTGGCCAACATGGTGAAACCCTGTCTGTATTAAAAATACAAAAAATTAGCCAGGCATGGTGGCGTGCACCAGTAATCCCAGCTACCTGGGAGGCTGAGGCAGCAGAATTGCTTTAATCCAGAAGGCAGAGGTTGCAGCAAGCTGAGATCGCACCATTGCACTCCCGCCTGGGTGACAGAACATGGCTGGGTTTTGGGGGAAAAAAAAAATAAAGAGTTAATCAGGAGTGAGAATAAGATGAGTTTTTCACCCACAAAAGGAGATGAGATTCATGCAGTCTTTCAACATGCATTCCATCAATAGTGAGCACCTGCTCTGAGCTAGGCCAGTTCTAGGTCAGGAAATGGGTAACCAGCCAGACATGGCCCCTGATTTGGAGCTCACATTTTAGAGCAGCTAAATGGACAGTAAACAAGAAAGCAAATTAAGATCATCTTAAATTGGGGGAAGGTCTTTAGAGAAGCACTTCCACAAAGCTGAATCGTATCATAGACTATGACTGCCAGGCAGTAGGGAAGGTAATATCCCACCTGCCTGTGGACAGCAGAGCTTCTGAGCCCTTGCAAAGTATTTAGTACTAAGATTTCTGTCTTAGGTCAAGTTCCCTAAAAGCAGAGCCTGAGGCAGGGATTGAGTGCATGTAATTCATTCAGGAGGAGCCTCAAGAGATACGAGTAACGAAAACAGGATATGGCAGGGCAGGAGCTAAGTGAGATGTGGTCTCAGCTGGAGATGGGCTCCAGTCTGATCTCACAGGGAGCTCCAGAGGATAGACACCACCATGTTATCCCAGCCTAAGGTCTTTTGTTCTCCTGTGTCAGCCAGTTGCTGGCCAAGGGCTGCAGACACTCTCGGAGCCCCAGCAGACAGGAGGAGAAGGCACATGGTCTATGGTCTACTCTTTTGTGCACATCCAACCACCTCTTTCCCAGCTGACACTGCTGGAGGTGGAGAGGAAGAGATGTCATCTCCTCCCATGGCAACATGTGGGATGGCAATGGCCCTTTTCCTGTTGGGTGTAATCTGCTGCCATCTCTTGCTGTCTGCAGCCTGACACAGAAGGGTGAAGGTCACCAGGTTCCACTGACAGAGGCCTTTGTCTCAAGCAGCAACACTAGGAACATGTCTCCCTTGCAAGATTCAACCACATTTCATGACTGTCTGCAACACACCCCATGCCTCTGATGGAAGGAACACAATGCCCCATGCTACAGCCATTTCTGTCAGACTGGGGTCCCTGATCTCAATTTCCCTCTGCATTCCCCAACTCTGGGCTCTGCAGACACATTTCAGATCCATCCTTAGTACCTCCCAGGAGGCAGAAGCCAGAGGAAATAATCCTTGCCCCAATGCACCTGAGCATGTCACTTCACTGCATGCTCTTTCTCCCTCTGCAGGAAAAAATCAAGCTTGTTGAATACTTACCAATGTGCCCACATGCATTTAGTCCCCACAACCACTTCATGGGGCAGCATTATCATCCCCAAGTTACAGACGAGGAAACTGAGGAGAGCATTTATATAACATGAATCTAGTGGTGGACAAAGGATCTAACCAGGCAGTGCGGCACCAGAGCACACTTTTTTTGTTGTTTAGAGAGATGGGGTCTCTCTGTCCCTCAAACTGGAGTGCAGTGGCCTGATCATAGCTCACTGCAGCCTTGAACTCCCGGCTCCAGCAATCTTCCCAACTCAGCCTCCCGAGTAGCTGGGACTAAAGGCATTCAACACCAACCCAGCTAATTTTTAAAAAGCATTCTTCTAGAGATAGGGTCTGATCCCAAACTCCTGACTTCAAGCGATCCTCCTGCCTCAGCCTCCCAAAGTGCCCCCACGCCCAGCCCAGAGCACACTTTTTTTTTTTTTGGACGGAGTCTCACTCTGTCGCCCAGGCTAGAGTGTAGTGGCAAGATCTCGGCCCAGAGCACACTTTTAACCACTGTATCATTCTGCCTCTGGGTAGGTTAGTCAAGCCCTGTAGCTGATCAGATGTCTGTAGAGAAGGAGACATCAGTCTCCCCTTCTTCCAAACACCCCCAACTTGTACAAGTGATTTTCTCAGATCCATCAGCATCAGGAATGGGGATAAGCAGGGCAGCCTGTCCCTTCCCAACAGCCCAGCAGATATCCCAAGATTACATCTCATTGGCTCTGACTAGGACATGAGCCCAAAGCTGAACCAGTTGCTGTAGCCATGGCATACAGCAGCCTCGGTCCTCTGGCCAGGCCAGAGCCACATCCACCTCTGGATCCTCGGGTTGAGTCAATACATCTTGAACCAGGTGCGGACTGAAGCTCAGGGGGAGTCAGAGTAATGTGATCCAGCCCAGCAGGAAGTGGGTGCTGAGCAGGCAAGCACTCATCACCCAGTGCACACATCAGGGAAGGCCTGTGGTGGCTTAGTCCCACCTGCGGGCAAAGAAAAGAGTGCCTACTCCGTGCCAAAATGTGATGCCCAACACTTTGTATTAAAGCTAGTGTACTCTGTAATCCCAGCTACTTGGGAGGCTGAGGCAGGAGAATCACGTGAATCCAGGAGGCGGAGGTTGCAGTGAGCCAAGATCATGCCATTGCACTCCATCCTGGATGACAAGAGAGAAATTCTGTCTCAACAAACAAACAAACCAAAAAAAAAGCTAGCTGGCTTAATCCTCACAAAGATGCCATCTACTTTATGGCATTCTGAGGTAAAAACACTGAGACACCGGGAGATTTTAAAACTCACCACCAGCCAGGCGTGGTGGCTCATGGCTGTAATCCCAGCATTTTGAGAGGCTGAGGCAGGAGAATTACTTGAACCCAGGTGTTCAGGACCAGCCTGGGCAACATATCAGACCTCGTCTGTACAAATATTAAAAAAAAAATTAGGGCTAGGCGCGGTGGCTCACACATGTAATCTCAGCACTTTGGGAGGCCAAGGCAAGTGGATCACTTCAGCCCAGGGGTTCAAAACCAGCCTGGCCAACACGACAAAACTCTATGTCAACTAAAAATACAAAACTTAGCTGGGCATATTGGCACATGTCTATAATCCCAGCTACTTGGGAGGCTGAGGCACGAGAATTGCTTGAACCCAGGAGTCAGAGGTTGCAGCGAGCTGAGATCATGCCACTGCACTCCAGCCTAGGTGACAGAGCGAGACCGTGTCTCAAAAAAAAAAAAATAGGTATGGTGGCACATGCCTGTGGCCCCAGCTACTCAAGAGGCTGAGGTGGCAGGATCGCTTAAGCCCAGGAGTTCAAGGGTGCAATGAGCTATGATTGTACCACTGCACCACTATATATACACATATATATGTATATGTATATAGGTATGTCTATATAAACACATATACGTGTATATGTGTGTGTGTGTATATATGTGTATATATATAAAAAACACACATGCACAGATTCACCACCACCAACTCAGAAATTACCGTCTCCCTCTATTCTAAAATTATTCATTTGCCATCTCTGAAGTTGGAATACACCTTGCAATCACTGGAACGTCACGGTCTTGTTGGCACAGCATTTTCTGCTTAGTAGCCCATAAAATAATAGCACATCTTGCACAGTGTTGTAGATGCTATGAGATCCTGGGGAAGCCAGAATCCTAACTCCACCCTGTCTGACTCCAAAGACCACATATTTTTTATGCCTTTGGACTGGGGCACAGATGCAGACAACTCGAGCTTTGCTGATTGTGAGAAAGGTATGAGAAATGGCCCTGATGGAATTTTCTTCTTGTACTTGCAGGGGAACAAGCGGCATCATTCCACTATTCCAGGGGAGGTGCTAAATATGAGGATGATGCTGTCCAGCGGTCCCTGGTGGATCTATCACCCAAACAGCAATGAGACAGAGCGGGAGGAGAACATCAATACCGTCATGAACTGGCTCACCAAGGAAGACTTTTTTGTGACTCTGTGCTACAGACAGCCAGATAACGTGGGATATCGATTCGGGCCAGAGGCAGCGAACAGGAAGTTGATGATTCAGCAAATCGACAGGACAAATATCTGGTGGGAGCCACTGAGAAGCACAGCCTGCAGAGCTCAGCGTCACCATCACGTGACACCATGGATGACCACCGTGAAGAAGAGACCCAATGTCAACAAGATCCCTTGTCCAACTACATCAAGTTCAGGGACTTGGTGTGTTTGACATTGTGGGCTACGGTGGCTTTGGGATGTCCTTGCCCCAAATTGGGGCAAGAGGAAGCCCTTTACCAAGCACTGAAGAATGCGCACTCACCTCCACGTCTACAAGAAGGAGGAGTTTCCAGAACACTTCCATCTCACTAAACACTACCGGGTTCTGCCAATCATGATGTGTGCCAACTCTGGTTACAGTACCAATGGGGTAATTTCATTCTAAAATGAATAAAGTCACCTTGGATCTAGGAGACAACCATTAGGGAAGGGTGGTTCTGCAAAAAATCAAACATAAAAGCGCACAGCCGGGCACGGTGGCTCACACCTATAATCCCAGCACTTTGGGAGGCTGAGGCAGGTGTATCACCTGAGGTCAGGAGTTTCAGACCAGCCTGGCCAACATGGTGAAACCTCATCTCTACTAAAAATACAAAAATTAGACAGGTGTGGTGGCGGGCATCTGTAGTTCCAGCTACTCTGGAG